>NW_027176218.1:10836165-11023665 GCF_023055335.1 Clinocottus analis | reverse complement strand
AAAGATTCAGCACTGCAGCAGATGAGGGACAACATTCTGGGGACAGTGCACGACATCGAGCAGATGATGAAGCTGGGCAGGGAAACACATGCGTGTCCCTACTACGCTACACGCCTCGCTGTCCCCCCTGCACAGGTAATCTTCTTTCTACTCGGTTGATCCATTCCCGTGTCTCATGACATTGGAGATTACCTGCTTGCTGTGCTGCTAACATTGCTATGGGTTGTTCCTAAAGATCGTAAGAGCATTTGTATTTATTCGTGAACTTCCAGGAAGCAGATTGGAGTTTTAGTTTTAATCAGTATGGTGTATGTTTATCATGTCTGCATAGTTGGTGGTGTTGCCCTATCAGATGTTGCTTCATGCGGCCACCAGGAGGGCAGCGGGGGTCCAGCTGAAGGGACAGGTAGGACTATCATAGATTTAGCTGTGATCAAATGTGAGTATTATCATGGAACACATTTTTCACAAGTACTTTTCCCTCCATAACCTCTTGAACACAGGAAAAACTTAAATTATTCTGAGGTGTTTGTGTTCATGATGATGCTAATTATTATTATTATTATTATAATTGTTTTTACAGGTGGTGATCATAGATGAAGCTCACAATCTTAGTGACACACTCTCCTGTATACACAGTGCAGAGCTCACTGGAGCGCAGGTTAACACAAACATGCACCTCATGTACAACATGTAAGTTTAAATTATGTATGTTTACTGCAATATACTAATTTGTGAATCTTCTATAGCTTTGCCGTGCCCACTCGCAGCTCACCCAGTATGCAGACCGATATAAGTGAGTTTACAGACACGGACTCCAAAATGCACTTACTCACCAATTCAATATTGTAATCGTGCAGTTCGGATGAACAGCCGAGGAAATCAAAGGACAGAAGTACAGACAGACTCCTTCCATTTTTAGTTCGATTGGCCTCTTGATTCCTGATGTTTATGTTTCTACAACACCAGGAGCAGACTGAAGGCAAAGAACCTGATGTACATCAAACAGATTCTGTTTGTGATTGAAGGGCTTGTCCGGGGGCTGGGAGGTGAGTCTGTTTGAGCTGAAATTACTTTTTAATTATTAATAACTGCCAGTCTGCATTAAGGGCCGGTAGGAAAATTGCGAGGCGTTTCAAATGATGTAAATGTGTTCTTTGAAGGTAAAGTGGGGCAGAATCCGCAGAGCCAGACGACACAAACAGGTTGGCAGATAACACACATAAACACACAATACACATTGAGCATGAAATTGTCAACCAGTCATGTTTCTTTATCTTTTAGGAACCGAACTGCACACCATCAACAACTTCCTCTTCAAAGCTCAGATTGACAATATCAACTTGTTTAAGGTAGTTGAAAATGTTGTTAAAAATCTAAAGCTTGGCTCCTGGACATCCTATCCAAACTGTAAAGTCTGATTCCTTCAATGTCACTCACTTCAGTTACAGAGATACTTTGAGAAGAGCATGGTTAGCAGAAAAGTAAGTGTTTAATATATATATATACATGTATGTATTGATTTTGGCCTCATAAATATTGAGGGATCCACTGAAAAATCCTATGAATCTCACAAGTGTTCTTCTCTTTGCAGCTAGTAGGCTTCGTGGAGAAGTACGCAGGATCAGGTGTGAGTCTTCACACTCAAACACACTCAAACAAGGAGAACCGGTGCACAGAGGGCCTAAACCGATACCTTCAAACACTGCAGAGCACCCAGATCAATGCGCCAGGTCAGAGGGAGGATTTTTATGTCACCTATAATGAACATCATTATTGCAGACATGTGGCATTACGATTGTTAGTCGTTTACTGAAACAAATGGGATCCTTATCAGTTATGAGAAATACTTAAAATCACAATTACATTTTACTGAAATGTACTTTCCTCTGTATCAACATTTTACAACTTTACACGGACTGTCTACACTTTTACTCACGGTACTCACACAAATGCTCACATTTCGTTATTTGTAAAATGTACAGGCAAGATAATAGAGATCACATATGTTATCAAATCGAAAACTAGTCGCTTAAAAGAAGATGTAAGTGCAGATATTGTTGTTTTACCCCCTCAATCAACAGACACTGAACAATGCAGCATTCCTCAGGTTGTTGTTCACCACGGTTCATGATTTTATCTCCTCCACCTGCTCCCGTGTGTGCAGTTTCTTCAGCAGACCAGCAGGGGTCAGAGGCAGAGAAAGTATTGTCTGCGTCTCCCATGATGCAAGTGGAGGTTTTCTTCATGGCTCTCACCAACAGCAACACTGATGGCAGAGTATTGGTGCACAGACAAGGTGTCGTTTAAAAAGAATAACTCCAAATAAAAGCCAGTAATGAAATCAAAGTGTGATTTTTAAGAAGCCCTTTCTGTCTCATGTCCAGGTACTTTGTCAGAGAGCAGTGTCAAGTTCCTGCTGTTGAACCCAGCAGTCCACTTTGCCGAGGTGCTGAAGCAGTGCAGAGCAGTTGTCATCGCAGGGGGAACCATGCAGCCTGTAAGTCTTTCTGACTCCACTAAAAATAAACTAAGCCTTTGCTGTGTCAGTTTCTATCATTCTGAAAGATGTGATATGTAGGTTTCAGACTTCAAACAAGAGCTACTGTTTTCTGCCGGAGTGGGAGAGGAGCGCATCACTGAGTTTTCCTGTGGTGAGTGGCCCATTTTTAAAACACCGCAGTGCTTTGTGGAGTTTCTCAAGTATATTGCTCGCTCTCTTTTTTTAGTGATGCGTATATCAATATTTCTGCCGTGTGGAAGTTTTGATGAATAATACAATGCTTGACAGGAATTCATATAACTTTTTTAATAAAAGTGCAAATTTTTCTATTGGTTATGCATTGGCTGAGTCATGTCATGATTGGCCAAAGAAGAGATGATAAAAATTGTCATTTTGTAAACTTAACCATGAATTGTCTATCCCCTCTATTCAAACACTGTGACATTTGCTGCCTGACATTGCACAGGTTGTTTATGCTTTTTTTTTTTTTTTAATTTTAACTCTGATCATTGGTGTATCGTAACAACACTTGTACTATGGCACTGGCACACACAATTAAAGAGGTTTATTATTAATTTTTCCTCAAATTCAATAGTTCTGTATAAAGCTTGAACACAACTCAAATTACTTTAAAACTATTTTTACACCCAAACAAAAACGTCTTAAGTCTTAGTTATGTTGCATACAGCTGCTACGGGCTTGTATATGATATGTTTTTATTTCATCATGTAAAAAAAAATAATGTTTGTGTTAAAATAAATTCACTTTGTCTGTAGGTCATGTAATTCCTCCCGAGAACATTCTTCCTCTCGTCTTGTGCAGCGGCCCCTCCGGTCAGGAGCTGGATTTTACTTTCCAAAACAGAGACTCTCCACGCATGGTAAAAGCCACACACATACTATTCTATTAAGTTGTTGCTGTAATGTCATTGAATATGTCTGCGTTGTTTACACAAGCATATTGCAAAATGTGTGTCTGTTGACAGATGGACGAGACGGGGCGTATTCTATCTAACATCTGTAACGTGGTCCCGGGCGGGGTTGTGTGCTTCTTCCCTTCTTACGAGTACTCGAGGCTCATCATCTCCCACTGGGAGGCCAGCGGTGCTCTGACCCGTCTGGCTAACAAGAAGAAGGTACTTCACCAGAGAAAACCACCTTTATTTCACCTTAGCTCAATGGTGGCATACTATTTTAAGGGAATCGTTTTTCCTGGCTGTCTCTCAGCTATCATGATTATTTTCTCAGATCTTCCAGGAGCCAAAGAAAGCCAACCAGGTTGAGCAGGTGCTGAGCGAGTTCTCCCGCTGTATCCAGGTAAACTATCACTGGTAATGACAATCGGTTAATGATTAAGAACAAGGTCATGATAATCGGTTCTTTAAGGGCTTTTGCCTCGACGAGTGTTACTACTTCCATGTCTTCTGTTGGTAGAGGTGTGCTGTGGATGCTGGCGTGCTCACAGGAGCGTTGCTGTTCTCTGTCGTCGGAGGAAAGATGAGCGAGGGCATCAATTTCTCTGATGACCTGGGCAGGTGTGTGTAATCGTTGGCACAGTCGCATGCAGCATAAAGCATATAATACTAAATGCTCTTTCCTGTGTGCATGTAATGACAGGTGTGTGGTGATGGTGGGAATGCCATATCCCAACATCAAATCCCCAGAGCTGCAGGAAAAGATGTCCTATCTGGACAAACACCTGGTGAGACGTTAAACTTTCCTAATAGTCTTCACTGCATCCACAAACCTGTAAACCAGTACAAGGTCACAGGAGTGTGTCGGGTTTTTTTTTTAGCCACACAGTGGAGGGAGGAGTCCAGGCCAAGCCCTCATAGAAAACCTCTGCATGAAGGCTGTCAATCAATCCATAGGTAATGATGCAATACAATTCACAATAATTACTGATTCCATAGTTGGTAAGATAGTATGATCGGTATTCAAGTATTTAACTTCATCTGCCCAAAGGAAGAGCTATCCGTCACCGTGGCGACTATTCCTCCATTGTGCTGTGTGACCGACGCTACTCTCGACCCGCTACCCTCTCTAAACTTCCAAAGTGGATCCAAAGTCGCACCAGCACACACGCCACTTTTGGCCCTGCTTTCGCAGCCCTACGGAAGGTGAGAAGCAAATAAGCTCATAAATCCACACTCAAACAAACATGTATTCATATGTTGTCTGTATATTCTTCTTTCCTAGTTCTTCCTGGAGAAGAAGCTGAAGAAAGTGTAGTGCCTCTTCCACTGTGCTCAACTGACATTTCCAAAGAGCGAGGTTGGGAAGAACTTTGAGGAAACTTTAGTACCCCAAAAAATATTTGCGTTCTATTTTGAAATACTTTAAGATAGTTAGACGGCCTCTGTAATAATTGTCACAAGATGGCCTCAGGCCCTTTAATGTGCCTTTACATTCCTGATCATTTTGAAGATGCCTCTGAGTGCTCCTGTATGAATTTTAAGTTTAAAGTTTGTTTTCAGAACACCATAGTTGGTGTGTTTTATGTTTTTGCTTTCATATCTTTTCTACTTCTTGTGTTATGCTTTGACTTGCTAACATCTCTGGTTATGAGAAGTGAAGTGTTTGATAGACAAAGGCCGAAGGGGCATTTATCATATTGACTCATGTATGTCAGTCGTGCAATCTCTTCAAATGTAGTCTGGAACATTATAAGGTTTTTTTTAAATTCAGTATGTTGAGATTAATTACTGAAGTCGCTTCTAAGCTGATATCAGACACAGTGTCGACTTAGGAATCCATGTGACTGATTTAACCTTGAAGAATGTTACAAAATTATAGTATTTAATGTTAAGTGTTATGTAATGCAAAAATTATTATAAAAGACATTTGTAAAAAGATTCCATGAATGTTCAAACGCTTGTTTATTTTTATGACATTTTTGTTTTACAATCAATATGATCATCAATAAACATTTTTATTATTGTAGTTTTAGGGATGTTTTGTTAAAAGGGTTAAACAAAGCTATGCACTTGCCAATTATTAGTCATTTTACACTGAAAGTGTATATATATATACAAACCAAACACTGGCTCTACAGGAGGCCATTCACAGTTTTGTGTCGGTCAACGTAGTTCTTATATACACCAGAGGATTTTCAGATGGATCCGAAACCTCACCGCTAGGAGCCGCCACATCCTACACACTGGCCTTTTAAGTGTTCATCGTCCATCGTGTTATGCTTCCCAGTCATCATCGTCTGTTGTCGCATGTGCAGCAGGAAGTGGTGGGATGACATCCGACATCCTGGCAAATGCACCACTGGGAGTTTCCCCCTTCTCCCCACCGGCTGGACCCTTACCAGATATGCCTGCAGAGGGAACGGGACACATTATTTACTGTACACATTGCCAACCACTTGTATCAGTAACTTCAATCTCATTGAATATAAAACTGATCTTCACCTTTCCGTCGCATGGAGAGTTTGTTGAAGAGATCAGACATAAAGTCTCCACCACTAGATGCTGCTCCCACTGCTGAGGGACAAAGACGGGCAGTTACTACAGAATCATAATATCAGTATCTGTTCAAATTTATAATTGGAGCAGTGAAATGGTTTCAATCATTCCCAAGTGCTGCACTTCAGAGTGGAGCACGTAATTACAACGAGACTTGTTATTGAGTTAGTCGGTATCATCAGCTCTCTCTAAACATGAAATGTTAGCTTGTGAGCTGGTCAGGCAACTGGAAATGAAGGCCAAAATATGCTGTCTGATATGTATAAGCTCAATACAACTTTAAATACAACTATAACCATGTCGACCTTTTAATGAAGTTTATTAAGTGAAAGTCACCAAGACATGGAGTGTGATGATAACCGTAGGAGATGTATAGATACATTCTCACATACTGACATGCTGTGTAACACATTGTATAAACCCACGGGTGAATGCTAACTAGGAATTGTTCCTGATGTGCTTTGATTACATGTCTTCCTCAATGTGAAAGCTGCATTGTGTTATAAATAACAAAACCTGAGCAGAAACACATCCACATTCAAACAATCTGAGACCTTGCTCTTGTTCCTTCTGTTTCTTCTTCTCCATCTTGCGTTCTTTAATGTCGCGTAACTTGGCCTTGCCGATGCCTCCGGCATTGCGGATGGACTCTAGGAGATTGGCACGGCCGTCTGACGGCTCAACCACCTTGGTGGAAGGACCAGGTCGAGGGCCTGCATAAAGAGAACACAGTCAGGGCTGGCAGGGTCTTATTAAACAATGTAATGTAAGAGTGAATAGGGTTTCTCAGAGTGTGTGTGTGCGCGTGTGTGAGGAAGTGGAAGAGTTTCACCACTGTAATACACTGTCAATCTTGATCATATTTCTCCAAGTCTGTAGTGTGTTTGCATTGCATGCATGCGACAAACCTGAGCTTGGCGCTCGAGAGACTTCTGTGGGACTGTCAACAGGAGGAGGAGGGGGAGGAGGGGGAGGGGGTGGAGCTCCTGCAGGAATGGCAGGAGCGAGGGTAGGCTCAGGAGGTGGAGGGGGTGGTGGTGGAGGAGGTGGAACACTAGATTGGAACTGAAATCCTGGAAGAGAAAGAGATGTAAAATGTCTACATCAGCTTTTCAAACAGTATTAACCTAAATGTATGTGTGTGTGTGTGTGTGTGTGTGTGTGTGTGTGTGTGTGTTGTACCATGTGCATCGCTCTCCTCAGTGAAAGAGGGCAGATCAGGGATGTTGTGTGTGGGTCCTGATGGGGCAAAGCCGGGTCCGAGGTCTGCGCTGTAGGAGAGATCATCTGCAATACCTGGAAGATCCGGCAGGTAGGATGGCACATCTATCTCGGGCACCTGACCAAGGTCTGGCACATAGAAATAAGACTCTGCTGTCTGTTAGAGAGAAAAAAAATGATCAGAGACAAACATTACATCATTAATGCATCAATACTAATCCTTCATATAAGACAGTCAAATTAACAATGTGTTTCGCTTGAAGAGGGGCGTTTGAGGTACCTGTCTCTCCAGTTGTTCCCTTTTCGTGATGGACAACGGTGCATCAAACGGCTTCGCTTCTTTTTCTGTCTCTAGTGTTGTGTGTGTTTTTATCACTGCTCCAGCCAGAGGATCAAGGAACACATACTTCTTATATCTTTAAAAGCACACAAATCCACAAATATGAAGAAAAGATTTAGATAATTTGTGTTTACAGTAATCATCTCTGTCTATTAGTGTGTGTGTGTGTGTGTGTGTGTGTGTGTGTGTGTGTGGCCTCACAGGTTCTCTGTAGTATTAAAGAGCAACAGTGAGCTGACAGATGAGATGTTGCGTGGCAGACTACCAAGCCCCTCCTCTGTCTCATCCTCGGACTTCTTCTTCTTGCTCACACACACTGGAAAATACATCAATTTATCCTGAAAGGAAGACATACAGATATAGAGCGAAAGGCAGATCTGTAAAATGTCAACTAAATCTTGAATAACACAAATCACAAAAGCCACCAAAGTGCTCCTGCATGCAGACACATGCATGGGACACTGCTTCTGGGGGATATTGAATAATGCATTTCTGCACCAGAGAAATAAAGTAGTAGCAGTGTTTTCATTTCTCCCTGTTATCCCTCTCTGACAAATACACACAGATACCCCCACAAAAAGAACAACACATTTGCAAGACCAAGCAGACACAGCAAAAATATGCTGTTTTTTGTAAAGTTTCCTAAAATGGTAATGGAAGAACTGTGGCGTTTAGAATAAATAATGCAGGAGCCTGTGCTAAGCTGGGCACACACAAACACACACAGACACAAAACCAGTCAGAAAAACAGTATCACACATTTAACTTTTCGACATGTCGATGTTGTTTTCACATCCTTTTTACCTCTTAATCAACTCTCACCTGTGGAGCAAAGCATGAGGAGCTAATATGTTTTGTCTCCTGTTTGCTCTCTTCCTGTTTGTAGGTGAAAAATTGACTTGAATCAAAGCTACTCGGGGCTGGTCGAGTGATACATTATTCTTTAATAAGGATGCTAAACATGCAAAAACAGCTGTTGATGCTGGTGAATCTTCGTTTGTTTAACAAAAAAATAGCCATGCTTGCAGATAGTAACACAAAAGGGTAAAGCGTACATTAAAAGTGATTGTGCCAGTTTTTGTTTTTGTCAACCTGAAGATCTCATGGGGAGCCTTTACCTGTTATGTTTTGAGGTAGGCAATATAATTAATAATAAATATAATTATTCACATTCATAAAGGTGAGCCCAGCCACCCTTGGAAAGAATATAATTTAGGCTCCTTCTATCAGTGTTTATAGTTAAGGGTTTGGACATAGACTCAGGGTTTTGCTCTCAAGCTCAGTTAACACTTCACACCACTCCAGTTTTCAGTGTCGACTGTCCCTGTGGCAGGACAACATCAACAGAGTCTATCGACAGGCAGGAAGAGGTGAAAAAGCTGAATAAATGCACTGGAGAGTATATTCCAATTATTGAGGAATCACACTGCTCATCCCCCCAGGAAATTTTAGGAAATAAATGCCTGGGTGCAGAACAGAAGACCATGGATTCTGGAGGAGCAAGAGGACAAACTCTTAACTCTTGCAAAAATACTGAGGGGGTCATGGGAGTCGAGACTTCAGCTCTAAGCACACTCCTGTCCTCAGATGACCAGAGTGAGAGCTGTGTCGAAATTCTTAGCAATAAGATAAAAACCGTGTAAATGGAAATTAATCATGCCTCTATTCATCCCTTTTTTTGAAGCAGTGTCAGCTGTATACAGGGGCCCCAACAATATCATGCTAGCACACACTTTTCTTCTCTTTTACATTAGTTACAGCACTATGGTTCATAGGCCTCAAGACATAGAATACTTTGTGAAACCATGGCTCTCTTAACAGGTCCAATTTTTGTTTTGTTGCCTTGTGTCATCAACATTTTAATACATTTATCTTACCTGCAAGGCCTTCTCATCGAAGGGTCGAAGTTTATTCTGTATCCTTTGCCGGGGGCGATTTTGTGAAGAGGGGTCTGTAGCCTCAATAAAAATAGATGAGTAATCCTGAAGGCGATTGGGAGCCGGGTACTTGGCACTGGAGAAAACCTTTACACAGAAAAGTTGCTGATATAACTGACAAGCACAGGGATAATCATTGCTTTCAATTATCTTGTCACCTGAGTGTGTCCTTATTGTGTATCATAGGTGCAAAAAAAGCTGCCTGCCAAATTGGAGCTAGTGTTACCTTGGTGGCCTTCTTACTGCCTTTGATCTTGTCGACACGGGCCTGAGCAAGTCTGATCCGGTCAGTAACACTCTGCAGCTGGCGGCGGTTCTTCTCTACACTGTCAGACACCCTGGAAGCAACATACACACACCCACATGAATATGGACAGATACGTACACATCCACACACAGAGGAAGATACTTCTGAGACAATACAACACAATTGACTATAGAGCAGTGCAAAACTTGAGACTGCATTTCATTCTTATGTGCATGTTGCAAGTTGATTAATCCCATAAATAATTAATAGAACTCATAATTAATATATCTATATGTGTATATATATATATATATATATATATGAAAATATATATATATATATATATATATATGAATATATATATATATGAATATATATATATATATATATGAATATATATATATATATATATATATATATATATATATATATATATATATAATTAAAAGATGATGGGCAAGTATTACACAGCTGTTTATTAACTCTATTAATAACTTCATATCAATCATATAATTACCAACACATTGTCTATCAAAAGCTTATATTGGCAAAACAATTTGGTTAATTAATGAAATGTCACTCATTTCATGTAGTTACAGGATACGCTTCCTCTATTTTCATGATGCCAGACAAGACCATCTGTTCTGAAACAGCTGCTGGAGCATAAAATGTGGCTGAAATATGGATTTGACTGTGCAATCAATTAAATACAAAAGTATGTTATGTCAATTTAAAACTTGGAACAGATGCTTTGATGTCAACAACCTTTTTGATTGTAGTTGTGTGGTTAAACCTTTTATGTTATGTGTGTAGTGAATACTTTGTTAGTGGTGTCAATATTCACACTGCAGTACTTTCAGGCATATTTTACTTTACCTAACTAAAAGAATGAATATCAAAACATTATAGAAAATATGATTTTTACATTAGGTGTACCTCCGATATCCATTTCATAATCAAATCATCTCTCAATTAGTATTTATTT
Source organism: Clinocottus analis (assembly GCF_023055335.1). Lineage (NCBI taxonomy): Eukaryota > Metazoa > Chordata > Actinopteri > Perciformes > Cottidae > Clinocottus > Clinocottus analis. The sequence goes on along the minus strand of NW_027176218.1, from coordinate 11,012,960 downwards.
ATTTAATTTCAGTAAAATGAAAAATAATACCTTAAACACAGAGCAATGCAAGAAAAAATACTTTATATTATTGAAGAGAAAATATATTTTCTAACTTACAAAAAACACATATATTCAATTGGTGTCACTTCAACTGATTATTTGTTTAACATGCTTATGAGTGACTCTTGCGTGTCTGCTGTCTTGTAAGGATTCTTAAATACTTATCTTTAAGTTATGATAACTCTTCATGTAATGTCACCAAAAGGTCATGAAAACCTGATTGCGCATGTGTGTGAGCATGGCCTTGCCTTTTGAAAATATCCGTAGAGATGGTCTCCAAAAAGAGTAATGCATCTGCTATCTGATGGACAGCCTCCTCTCTCCTCAGGTCTGACTGGATGAGGGGCACGGAGTACACCTGGCCCTCCAGGCAGTGCGTCTGGGTCATCCTAATATGCGACAACAAGAAACAAAGTTTATAGTCCAGAACAAGGCTTCGTGTGGCAGTCAAACACTGAGATGACGTTCCAATAATCCATAAACAATAGAGAAACTGGGAGAGAAAGTGTGTCAATATCAATAGTCAAGGACAGCCAACTCTTTCACGGTGATGTTTGCAGTTAGATCCAACACCACACAACTGTCATAATTGTATAGTATCTCGAGCTAACACACACTTCTCGACCTCATCTGACTCTCACGTGACAATGCTGCACTACACATACGTATGTAGATTTTTCTTCGAAGTTAACCTGTGAATTGGATAGAGTTGGTCCCTGTAGCTGTTTAGGGTCAAATAAACACGTACTACTGTTTACAATCAATATATTCTAAACAAACAATCTAGTGTTATACGTTACAATGTAGCTAACTAATATATTAACAGTCATCGGAAAAGCTGTCCATGCAAAAGAAAGAATCGCCATGAGCCGACTATTTCACATTTAATTAGGAATACGAAAGACTAAACACAACATGCAGTCGCGTGAAAATGTAGTGTATGTCTTACATGACCATGGGTGTTGTTGACTTGTTAACGGTTACAGAAAATAAGAAACGCTAGCAAGGCAATCTGTGCTAACATCCGAGACTGCTGATAGAAAGCAACGGTTCTGTACTTCCGCATACATGTGTCACGTGACCACTGCAAGGTTGGAGTGTTGCCTTCACGTCCACACAGAAATGTCTGACTTCTGACTTGAAATATTGACTTGAACGACTTGAGTTATGAGAGTTTTTGGCTAATGTTATAGGTGGTATAGGTCTATAAGACTTGGTAAACACACTTTTATTTTTTATATTAAGATACAATGATAACACTAAAATAGTATGTCAATTGCGTGTGTAAACAAAGCTAAAAGAAACATATTAGAGGAAGTCTAACAGCAGCCTGTAGGGTGCGTGCTTGGTCTGTAGCTTTCTCGTGCATGTGCGTAATGACGCATCCGCCTGCCAGCGCCTCTCCTCCCCTCCTCTCTCCTGTCACATCTGGATCTGGCTCCTCTCATCAGTACCACTCAGCGCAGTGGGAGAGAGAAAGAAAGAGAGAGAGAGAGGGAGTGAGGGAGGGAGGGAAACGACCGGAGAAGCGGAGGCTAGCTCGGTCCGTGCACCTTCATCCACAGCCGAGCAGAATCAAGGAGAGGAGAACGGAAGGACATCTCACCTTCTCATCCGCACTCACGGATATTTTACGTCTCCTCTTTTCTCCATCCGTCAGTCCAGCTTTCTGTTTTCTTCTGCTTCTCTTCCCTCCCCCTGTCTTGGGTATGATGATGAGCTCCAGTCTGCTGGAAAATCCGGTGCAGGCGATTCTGTACCTGCGGGAGCTCACCACTATCGTCCAGAACCAGCAGAGTCTCATCCAGACCCAGCGCTCCCGGATAGAGGAGCTGGACCGACGGGTGGACGAGCTCATTGGCGAGAACAGGCACTTGCGGGACGTCAGGGTACAACAGCAGCATCCTTACCATCACCACTATCACCATCACACCGACCCTAGCTACTTTCATCAACACCACCACCCTCAGGAACCTCAGCTCAAGACCAGTGCTGGGTGTCCGCCAGACAATGTAGCGGCACCAACAGAAGTCGAGGCGACTCCGGGAGTCCAGCCGTCACCTCTCGAACCTATGGACCCGGGAGACATGCAGCTGGTCCCGGCCGACTTGTCCACGGTTTCCCCAGTTGACAGTGACCCAGAAAACGGCGGAAGTTACCAAAGCTGTCGCTCTATGGTTCCGATGACCCCCACACATCTTTGTCAATCCCTGGCCCTGGCAAGGAAATCAGAGTGAGTAGAGAATATGGCTGTATGCGTTTATGTGTGGCTGTCCTAAAATACTCCATTGGACAATACATGCTATATGACAGGCTATTCAGAAGGTTTTATATGGTAATCATTTGAAATCCTCCTGTGGTATAGCATCTCCTCCAGTATCGACCTATGTATTTCCTTAGCCTCTTTTTTCCCCTCATAGTTTTTAAGAAGGATCCCTTTAAAACTGTATAATTTAAAGCATGCACGCGCACACGTGCGTGTCCTGCAGATTGAGAGGCGTTTAATTAGGCTAATTGAGAAGGAGCTTGCATATTTTAAAATTTCAGAACGTGTTGGAGGACACATACAAGGACTCTGGCAGAAGAGGAAGAGGTGGATTATTTAAATGAGAAGCTGGATCACGAATACTGAATCATTACATAACAAACAGCTGTAGTAGGCCTATACTTGTGCCGCTCTGTGAGCGAGCGTACGTGTGTGCGTGTGTGCGTGTGTGTGTGTGTGTGTGTGTGTGTGTGTGTGTGTGTGTGTGTGTGTGTGTGTGTGTGTGTGTGTGTGTGTGTTTCTGCGTGCTGGAAACGCTCTGCACAGCGGTCAGTCAGCTTGAGACAAGAACAGCCTCACTTGCGATGATGAGACATCGCGAGTCGCTGTCCACAGTGCGGCTGGTTTCTCTATTAATTACTGCACGGGATCTGTGAACTCTCACGGGACCTCTGGACGTCTGATGTTAATGTGTAAGATGAGGCACGCATCCACACGCGCGCGCATCAGCACCCCCTGCTTGGCACCAGAGCCTCATAGTACATCAGCACCTAATGAGAGAAAATCCATCCTTCTCTCTTTTTCTTGTTCTGTGTGCGGATGCATGTATGTTCAGTTCATAAGTTGTTTCCCAGCAGGAGTCCTGATTGGTCTCTCTGGGACTCCACCCCCACTGAGGGGAGCAACTCAGAAAAGAGGAGTTGAGAGGAGAAGAGGAGTGCAGAAGGGGATACATGCCTATGGAAAAAAATAGTTGTTGATATTGTTCCTACAGTGAATGATTCACCTACCAAACCGTACATTCCCTGCTATTGAGTTGTGTGTTTGCATGTTAGTTTGTGTGTGCCTGTTGCTCTCTTTGCCTGGAACCTGAGTTGTACTCTCTAGAGAGCATACCCTGCGGCAAATTTGTTATTATTTGACAGACATCAGTGTAACACCACTGGTTCTTAATTTAAAATAGTTTAACTGGTGGGGAAGAAATACAAAAAAAAAACCCCAAAAAAACGTCATTATAAAAGCTGGAAGGAGAACACAGCAGAACCATCCACCAGTTGATCATGCAGCAAAGTGGGCAAATGGTTTATAAAATAGACTGTGTGACCTTGAATGCAACCTTGCATCTTCACCTGTCCGTTTATTTTAAGTCCCTCTGGAAAAGACCATAGCTTAACACCTAATGTGTATAGTTTTGCTTGCAAGTGGGGAGCTCAGACTTTCGCTTGCATTTTCAACGGATTCACCATGTCAATGCCTGCTGCATCCTCTCTGCAGCTGACTGGAGATCAGATCTGTTCGATCTTTTCCTGTTGCCAGTGACTTGTGTGTGTCACCAAGTGTATATGTTACAAATCGTGTGTGTGTGTGTGTGTGTGTGTGTGTGTGTGTGTGTGTGTGTGTGTGTGTGTGTGTGTGTGTGTGTGTGTAGAATGGGGTGGGAGGCACACTTGCTTTCTTTTACACATCTTACATCTGTATTTATCTGAATTGCTGTCCAATTCTATACAGAGCCCAGTTTTCTTGGCCCTGCAGATACATGACTTGTGGGCTGCGTATGGTTGGCTGTGAGAGTGTGTGTGTGCATTATGTTTGAGTCCTATGGGTTGAGAGACAGGATCCTCTTCTCTACTCATTTTATGTCTCTCTCCAGCTGAGCCTCGTATCTGCCCCACTTAGCCCATGGAGCGAACGGTAATCAGCCATTCTCAGGAGAGAGAAAGGCACAGAGCTAGAAAGAGAGAGGAATGCATGTTCAGTCGTTGTCTTTGATGGAGCCCTTGAGGTGTCTAGAGGAAGGAGCTTGAGGCTGACATTGGAGTAGGCCAGTGAAAGGGAAGGCGGTAGAAAGAGGGGGATGTGGGTGGGGGGCGGGGGGAGGGTGGTGTACGGATGAGAGAACAGGACAGGAAGGGGTTTCAGTACACAGAGAGCGAGACAGGTACAAGAAGAGACCAAACCAGACATGATATAAAGGGTGCATTTGGGGTAGCTGTCTCTTCCGTTTATCTACATCTTGCTGGCAGACAAATAGATAGGTTGGACAAGAGAGGGACATGCTGAGGCATCCTGTGGCACAGTGGAAGGTGGATACAATGTACCGGCAATTTTTGGAGTCCAAATAGAGCTGATCTTGTTTCATGTCAACCTTCCTCTTGCTTACACTCTCCACTGGATACTGGCAGATTAAAAAAAACATTGCGTTTAAATTACTCTTACAAAACAGGACAGAAGAGCGGGATGGCGTAAGGGAGGATGGGGCACAGAAGAGAGAGAGAGAGAGAGAGAGAGAGAGAGAGAGAGAGAGAGAGAGAGAGAGAGAGAGAGAGAGAGAGAGAGAGCGAGCGAGAGAGAGAGAGAGAGAGAGAGAGAGAGAGAGAGAGAGAGAGAGAGAGAGAGAGAAAGACAGAGAGAGAGAGAGAGAGAGAGAGAGAGAGAGAGAGAGAGAGAGAGAGAACATGGCCTGACAGCAGGAGCCATGTCCTGTTGAAATATTCACCTGTTCTCTTTGTAAGCGTTATTGGAGTTGTATGGCCGTAATGTGTGTGTCTCGTTTCGGACAGATGGATTGACCCGTTAAGTGTGTGTGTGTTAGTGTGGTTGTGTGAATTTGTGCACATGCTCAGCCTCGTCTCTTCCTCAGGGTTCATATCAGGCTGGCAAAAGTAATTCAGATCTTATTGTGAGGGTGAACGAAAAGTTCAGTGATTTTATGTTCCGATGTAAAGTTTATAGTTTGATCTCCCTTCTCTGTGAACCAGGTGTACCCCGATAACACTTTGACCCCGAATACCTACAACACAGAGAAACAGAACTGAATTCTTATACTGCTTTGATGTATAGATTAAATTAGTTTATACCTATATTATAAAGAGGATATTATTGAAGAGATGCATTAATTACAAAAATGTGTTAATCTCATACAAGAAAAACCTTTATCAAAAGATTTACAAAATGGAAAAAGTAACTGAGTAATGAAATGGGTTTATTTAGAGAATTCTTTTAACCCAAGTGAGCTAGTAAACAAAGGCAAAAGCTTGAGAGAAATACTACACATTTTGCTGCTACATGGAGAACAAATGATTCATAGGTGTACTGTACAGTACGTTTCTATGTGTGTCTGAATGTGAAATGTGAGTGTTGATCAGAGGTATATTTTTGTTAAACATCAGCGTCCCTTTAAGTCTGTGGATGTTGCCGTGAAAAAGTAGCTTTTTATAGCTTGGGCTATCACCCCAAGCCTCGCACAGGCTCTGACTGCCTGTCACTGTGGGTCTGTGTCACGGGCAATATGCTGAGCTGAGCTCAGGTCAGAAGACAGAAGAAGATAAAATTCACTGTCAACTAAATGCTTTCCGCTCATTGTGAAATGACCCAATGTGACCCACACCCACACCTCCTATACACAATTTAAAAAAATGTAAGTCATGAATATTCTTATTTTCATGTCACTGGTGGTGCAAGGTGTCGGGCACAGATAGTCAAACGGTCACTTTATGCAACAATTTAAACATTATGTGTCTTGTTTTCTTTCTATCTTTTTTTTCGTCTTTTTCTTTTCACACTAAATTGCTCTAGATAAGAGCACCAGCAAGATGCTTAAAATATGAATGTAAATGTAAAATGTATGAGGGAGAAATGAGAAAGGCGAACTTAAGAAGAGACAGTGGAGGAAACATTGCTGAAGTAACCATCTGTCCACATTGTGAATTCTGCTAAATCGCCACAGATCTGATTAATTGGATGGGAGAAGGCATAGACAAGCACATCCGGATACACACACACACACACACACACACACATATACTCAAACTTAATCTAAGCGTTCTCAGCCTTGAATTGACCTACATAGGGTGTTTACCACGGGATCAGTGCCAAATTGTAAACAGAATCCATGGAAATAATCCAGAAGAGTATAATGGGAGCCTTTTCAGTGTCTTTTGAGATGTTGGACTAAGAACGAACATAAGGAGGAATATGGAAACAAGGCAAACACCCAGCAACAGCCAATAATAACTAAACAATATGCTGTCCTTTCAATTCTGTCTGCTTTTCCTCTTTCCTCCCTCCTTTGCTTAACCATCCTCCTCTCTTGTCTGCCCTTCAGGAGCGAGAACGTGCTGCATCAGTTTTGCTGCCCCGCCCCTGAACATCCAGAGGCTGACACCACAGGCTCAACCAGGTAAGTCTGTGTCACACATCAATCACATCCACCTTTATGCCTATATTTTTTTTAGCCATGTGAAACTTCCTGTATACTGTACATACACATTGCATGTACATCTGTGTCATCTAACTTATACATGTGTGTCATCTAACTGAGTAATGTCCACACCCAGGGTTTGAATCATGCTCGTTAGTCCGTGCACAGAACCGTATGCAAGTGTAAATCTGGGTATTTATGGACGTGCGACGGCTGGAGTTCCAGTTAAATGCACTGGAACAAGCCTATAGATCTTCCAGCCTCAATGGTGATTCACATATAGGGGAGGCGGATAGGAAGGGGAAGGAGGAAGGGGGGCGGGAGTGTTATTGGCACTACAAAAGTGCCCATGGCAACCCAGTAATGATGCAATGGTTACCCCTACCATAGTAACTGAAGAATATAACTAGAATATAACTGAGGATCTACTGTAGCCACGTTTGTTGTTTCTGTGTGGGCAGCTTGTCTGTTTGTTGTATGAGTTTGTTCATATTTAGTTTTGTGCGTGGCGTGTGTGAAGGCATTCCGTTTCACTTTGTGATGGTTGGATAAGCAAAGCTCAGTTGTAAAATGCTCAAAAGCTGTTGTTTCTCAATGATTGACTGAATTGAATGTTTTGCACTCCTTTTTCTGACATTTCTCCCATTGTTAAATTATATGTATTTCTAAATCCAGTCTTTCATCCAGTAATATACTTATTCTGTCTCGTCATCTGCTGGTATATCTTCCACCTTGTGTTGTTTGTTTCTGCATCACAACTCATTATTTATCTGTCTGTTTATTGCTGTCTCATCCCTCCGTATCAAGTCTCTCTCTCATTCTGTTTTTATTAATATCACCATCTGTCTGTCTGGAATCCCTCTTATTTTCTCTGATTTGATGACTTAAGTATCATCATCTACACCCACATATTCCTGATTGGATGAGCTAATGGCACAGCAGCAGTGGACACCCACCTGAGATGATGAGATGTAGACAAGCCGTGCAACACGGTAGCTCGTTATTATCATCACATGAAGTTGTGTGTGTGTGTGTGTGTGTGTGTGTGTGTGTGTGTGTGTGTGTGTGTGTGTGTGTGTGTGCCTGGTGGCTGCAAAATCGCACCACCTCTACACCCTAACTGTCATCCACTGAATCCATCAGAGCGCGCAAACCTCCTAAGAGATGTCACGAGATCCGCCTCTAGACTAACCTGCTGAGCTTTTTCTCTCCTGTGTGTGTTTTTCCTGCCTGGCTGTACAGGAATATAATTCTCTGAAGGACCTTGAGAGATGCGATTTGACAGATGTTCATTTCTCTTCAACCATGACGTCACACATGCAGGCAGAGCAGTAGTGTGTGCTTGGTTTGTTTGTTGCTGCTGTGCACGTGAGCGTGTGTGTGTGTGTGTAAAGAGAGAGAGAGAGAGAGAGAGAGAGAGAGAGAGAGAGAGAGAGAGAGAGAGAAAGAGTATATCTGCCATATCATTATGGAAGCTTTTGCTGTCCAGATGCATTAATAGCTCAACTCTTGCTTTTAAATCCTCTAATGTATTCTAATGTACTCTAATGTATTCTGATGCTTCGAAGGGGCATGGCAGCGTTTTAATAGAGTTTTTGATAGAGACAGCCTCCAGCATGCGCACACCAACACAGTCTCTCTGTCTATATCTTCCCCTCTCCCTGTTTTTTATTTTTATTTTTTAATCTCTGCCACCGGTTTCACTCTCTTCCCTTTTTTTCTCTCTCTTTTTCTTCTCTCACTTTATCTCATTTAAAGATATGACCAAGCTTCTCTGGCCCTATCTCTGACTTTTGGCTGGGGAATGCAGAGTATTTGCTTTAACAGCAATCAAAGAAAACAAAGAGGAGCTTTAGTGATGAGCTCATTATTTAACCATGAGCAGGCTTTTTAGTCTCCCCAGTCGTGTTTAGCGCTCGTCCCTTTCGTGTAAAAAAATATAACGGTAAGCATTATCTAGGTGGAAGAAAGACTGCACAGGCACACAACATCATGCACACTCACACTCATAATTGCACACTGTTATAAAACCTTTTAGGGTGTGATCATACTCAGTGCTTGCATCAAGCCAGTTTGGCTGGATAAAAGGTGCTGAATGGCTTTGTATCTTTGAGATGTGGTTTGATTCTAGAGATGTTGGACACAAGACACCTTTTTTTAGTTTAGTTTTACTAAAACAGCCTGGTAAAAAGGACAGTTTCTGCTTTGTCATGGCAGTACTTATGCCTTACATAGCTTTTAGAGATTTTTTAAAATACTGTCATGAAAAAGAAAATGTTTCCATCTGTGGACATGGATTAATAAGAGACTGGGACGCACTGAGCCTCTGTTAAGTTCTCAAACAGATTCAGGCCGAGTTCAAATATATATTTGTTTTGCTTTTGCTTCCAGTTGCGTATATATTATATTAGTTCTTGTTAAATTGGTGTGGTTTATTCTCCTTCTTTTTCTGCCAATCATGTTTGACTTAGAGAATATGATTGTCCTGCACTGCTTCCAGTGTTTTTGAATACTAATATGCTGTTACTTAACTTGATCATGCTTTCATACTGTAACCTTTTTTAGCAGAATATAGAAAAACGTTATATAAACAAAAAGAAGTAATCTCATTAAATGTAGGAGACTTTGAAAGTTATACTTTTTATCACAACTTTTACTGAAATGTTCATCCAAAGTATGTCATTGCCATGGAAACACATCTCTTACACGAAATCGGCTCTGATTTTCGTAGAAAATGTTGTCAGTGCCGTGAACACATTTGGATCTGCTAAGAGTGCAATACACCACTTTCACGTTGTGAGGCTGACAATACCTCACAAAGATCTCTGTGACATCAAAGCATTGCTTGTTGCGAGAGTGTAATGTGTAAAGTGCCCTTAAAAATGATCTCTCTCAAGTGGTCCAGTCTCAAAATGGACCTACATGTTCAACCAAGTAGATCACACAAGTATAAAATAAACGTCTGTCACACTCTGGCGTGGGATCATAAGCAGATATTGCTTTGATTTAGGGAGTTACAAGCATAGAAAGGTTGGAACCACTGGATCAGTTAATTGACTTGGCAATTTATGTTATTTTTTGAGTTATGGGTTACTAGTTTCACCTCAACTTGGGCTCTGAGAAATTGTTAGGAACATATTTTGGCAGTAAAGACACTGATGCTTGCAGTCTGACTATAAACTAAACTGGTTAGTTTTAGTATGTAGGAAATAGTGAAGGAGGGAAGGATTTTGGTCACAGCACAAGGTATTTTATTTTGGCTCTTATGTCCATAATGTCTCTTTTGCACCTTGCATTGGAGCCACAAATCTGACCAAACAACACTGGACACATAAACTCAGTCACCTTTGCCCCGAGCCACCTCAGCCACACATCACTCTGCGCCTGCCGCTGCCTGCATGAACCTCCTTAAACACTGCTTGGCTGATGACCTTCCACAGCAATGATGGCAGAGTTTTGAAGGTCAGGAGGGAGGACTAATAGCTTTCTGTTCCTATTTCCGTGGCAGTGGACATATGCTGAGCCTGGAGGATGGAACATCCTCTGGTGGAGGACAGGAAGTGGAGGGGAACAAGAGAGAGGGACCGAGCGAGTACGAGATCAGCCTAGAGAATAAGAACAAACAGGTATGTTTTTCTTCTTTTTCGTGTGTGTGTGTGTGTGTGTGTGTGTGTGTGTGTGTGTGTGTGTGTGTGTGTGTGTGTGTGTGTGTGTGTGTGTGTGTGAGTGTGTAAGCACAAGTGGATGCGGACTCCTTGACCTGTTTTAACATGAGGATCTGCGTGAAGAATGATCATTTGACATTGTGAGACAAACAAGATTCCCTTTCAGATCTATTTCTGTCCGTTGTGTCGACATGAAAAAGAACACCAGAAATTCCACTGTCAGAGCAACAAGATGCTAGGTTGTCATGGTAACAGCTAATAACTGCTCCTGGCAGCTGGAGATGTCTTTATTTCACATACCAAATTGCTGAAGGGTCTGCTGTTGCTACTGCTGCTGCTGTGTGAGTGCACTTTTTGTGGACAGGTTTGTGCGAGCAGACACACACACACACGCACACGCACATGCACACGCGCGCACACACACACACACACACACACACACACACAGACACTGGCATGTGTGGCTGTCCTCCTTTTTCTCTCTCTCTGTCTCTTCTTCCCTCGCCTCCGACTCCTCCTCCTCCGTCTCACTTTTGCTGGAAGTATAGGAGGGCAAAATTTTGAAAGAAGCTGCGATTTTAGGCTGAGCTGCTCTGCCAACAAACAGAACAGAAATAGGCTTCTGCGGGTGTTTACTTTTCTATTCATTTTCTCAAAATCACCTTTGTCACAGCCCATCCATCCTTCTTCCCATGGCCCTTCAGCCTTTATTAGCAGTTGAATGATGATAGATGATGTTTACTTTGGGTCTAATGCCATAAACCCTTAGCGGTTTTAAAAGAGTGGACGGATAAGTAAGAAGGATACTTCTAAGAAGAGAGGTGTGAGTGTGCTGACTTATGACTCAGGCAATGCTCAAATTCATTTGATCTTTTGTAGACATGGGAACAAAATGGCATCATGATATTTGCCTGGTGGATGAATACATATTTTTCAGTGGCTACTGTGTGCTTTGCAATGACTCTTGCAGGGTCTTAAGTGAGTTTTAGAGCCTTGTAAACATGTTTGATATAAATTCACCCCACTTTAACTCTCTCCTCCTATCCTCAGATAGATGAGTTGGAGCAGAAATATGGAGGCCATCTCATAGCGAGGCGGGCAGCCCGTCGTATCCAGACGGCCTTCCGTCAGTACCAGCTCAGCAAAAACTTCCAGAAGATCCGTAACTCTCTGTCTGAGAGCAAGCTGCCTCGCCGGATTTCCTTGCGCCATCCAAGTCCTTCAGGCCGAAACCGGAACGCGGCCCAGAGACACAGTTACAGTCTGCATCCTGGAGGAGGACAGATTCCCTTGCGCTCCAAAACTCCTCCTCCTCCCCCATGTCGCTCCACCTCTCTGCCCCCTTCTCCTGCGTCTGCCCCAGCAGCTGGTCCCCCTCCAGCCCCAAGCCCACCTCAAAACCCTGGACAAACACTCACACAGCTTGAGGACTGCTTCTCTGACCAGGTTAGTGTTTTTATTTCATAATACAGCTTCCATAAGTTGAATTAGGTAAAGATGCAGACTGGCCCCAAAAAGTAAATTAAGAGATAAGGTTTTTGTTATAGTTTTTCAGCCAAGCAAGCTAGCAGGATTGTTCTAGGAACGTCAAAGTGAGTCATTAGGTCGTTTTTAAATTGGTTTTGAAGTCTATATTTTCTATGATCATATTTGCAGCTTCATTCCTTGGCCCAGTCAATTGATGACGCCCTTCGTGGTTGGAGCTTGTCGGAAGGTGGAGACGGGAAGGGGCTCCTGATGGATCCCGGGGCCCTTCGTGCAGCTGCTGAGAGTGCTTGTCTGCCTCGGAGTGCCAGCTCGCTGCTCATGGCCTTCAGGGATGTCACTGTTCATATCGACAGCAATACCTCCTACACCATCTCCACTGCCACCACCACAACCACCACCTCCTTGGGCAATGCGGGCGGGGGAGACTCGGGCAGCAGGACGACTTCTGTGAGCGGCATGGCTGGAGGCGGCAAAGATGGCCAGTTCGCAGAGGAGCCAGAGTTTCCTGCACCCCCACCCAGTGAGGAGCTCGAAATGGCTGATATTGGATCCAGGAGGGGCTCAGCAGTGCCAGGAGGAATGGAGGGGGAAAGTGGATCAGACAGACTTGGGTCCACATCCACTTCTACATCCACCTCTATCTCCACCTCAGCCCAGTCGAACCAGCAACCTGCTCAGATTTACACCCAGTACCAGCAGTACCACTACACTCATCCTCAGCAGATTCCTGGGGGGCCGAGCCCAGAGGCCCTGCAGGCCCTGGTCGTCTCTCTGCCCAGAGACCGCTGCCAGGATCCAGCCTCCTGTCGCTCGCCAACTCTATCCACAGACACGCACCGCAAACGCCTCTACCGTATAGGACTCAACCTCTTCAATGTGTGAGTATTAGGCCAGCAACACACACACACACACACACACACACACACACACACACACACACACACAGTGAAATATTTCTGCACCCTCTGGCTCAGGGTTCACAGTACACTTGCTACTGTTTGTGTCTAACAAATCTCCAACAGCCCTGCACAACTGCTCTAAGCAGCTGCTCATTAGTGTTTGTGATTGTTGGGAGGAGCTGCGTGTTCAGTGCCATCTTGTGATGTCAACGAAAAAAAGAGTTAGAGAGGGCGAGGGATGAAGAGAGAAATAGAGAGATAGGGCAAATGCGGTTAAAGAGGAGAGGCAGTCAAGGAGGTCATGAACAATGTGAGAGCCTCTCAATGTCTATAAATAGAGACCACGGTTGGCCTGCACTTATTATTAGTTAATACAAATTAAAGTAAATTAACTCATATGCATCAGTGACAGTGGGCCTGATCCAGAAGTCCAGAGCTAACAGCTCTTGCGCATGAATGCACTCTTCTTTTCCCTCTTTCTCTTTCTGCTTCTTCTAACACACACACACACACACACACACACACACACACACACACACACACACACACACACACACACACACACACACATATTACACATTGTCTTTCTCACTCAGGCCCACACACCTATCTGCTTGAACGCACAAGACCATTGCACACTTGCTGTTAAACTCTTAACACTATATGCTTTTTCTGTTGTTGGCTATCTGTGGTTAGGAACCCAGAGAGAGGCATCCACTTCCTAATCACGCGTGGTTTCGTCCCGGACACAGCCATTGGAGTGGCGCACTTCCTGCTCCAGAGGAAGGGTCTCAGCAGACAGATGATTGGAGAGTTTTTGGGGAACAGCAAACTGCAATTCAACAGAGATGTCCTTGAGTGAGTCCTGATCATTTGTACTCACCACATACAGACACATACTTGGTTGGGTTTCTTGTAATGAGTACTGTCATCAAATTCAAATCCCTTTGAATTCCCTATTGCATCTATTGAGGTTTCTATAATAATAATCTTAACTCAAGATCCATTTACTAACTGTTTTTTTAGGTTTCACTCACACCTCATGGACTTCATTAGTGAAGTTGTAACTACTGGATTTATTAATGTTGATAAATTAAATTAATGGGGTACTAAACTTTTGATGGTCAAGCGGTCAAAGTCAAAGCAGCAGAGACAAAATATATGTTGACTCTTGCTTCCTGCTGGTCAAGCTCCTACAAATGCTGGAACTCAAAAGTCTTTCTTTGTTTGACTCTCCACTTGTTTCAAACTCCACACTTTGAATCGTAGGCTTGAGATGACCGTGATGACATCATCAGACTTGAGAAAGCTCCTCTAGAGACACAGAAGTCATCTACAGATTTGATTGATTTTTGTCTATTTTTTAACATGTATATTATGTATTGTATAATCGATTATTTATTTCAAAATGGGAAACTGAATTTGCTTTTGTTCTAAATGGAGCCACACATTTGACACAACAATCTCAATTTATAGGTATTGAGGTGTCCATCACATGACATGGTCCTCATCAGCAAGTAGACTTTGCTTCATTGTCATTATTTTAGAGATGTTCAAACTTTAAATTATTCTGAGGACCTCCATGTTGACTTTAGAGTCAATGATCAAATTTCCTTTAGGACCTTGGAAAGAGCAGTTAAGATAAAAAAAATTAAAAAAATCCCACCCAAGGTCCATTTAATAGCAGTTATGGAGCTTTCAATTGTATCTAAGTCTCTACCAGGGTCATACATCCACTTTGAATGGATGTTTTGAATGTTGCTTTTTACCACTGAAAAAAAGAGGAAATAAAAGATTAAATAAGAGACGTTGACTCTGACTTTAATGGATTCAGGTATTTTAAAATACCTAAAATAGAACTAGCTGTTGAAACCTAACCAGACATAAACACATGATAACAAATCCACACACACACACACACACACACACACACACACACACACACACACACACACACACACACACACACACACTTGTCATGCAGCACTTGCATGCATAAATGCAGCACATCCATGAAAACACACATTTACTTAATGCCTTCACACTCACCCTTTTTGAATCCAACCAGTGTAGACACAGATCCACGATAGAGGCTTTTTGCTGAGGTTGTTGCAGTGACTGTAGAAATAGGTCACTGCACTGAACACACACACACACACACACACACACACACACACACACACACACACACACACACATCCTCGCTTTCTTTCCCTCAGACACATAGATACACGTGCATGGACACAAACACGCGTGTGCACATAAATGCACACGCACTTTTTCCATTGCTTCCGCCTGCCCTCAGCCTTTCATGTACCTCTCTTTTGCCCCCTTGCTCTTTGCATTTCATTATTTCGCCCTCTCATCCCTTTCTTTCCTTCCCTCTTATCTCCCATCATCAGACCCTGTCTTCCCTATTGATGTTTGCACAAAGTGTGTGCATGCGCAAACATGTTGTCTCTATGTGCGTCTTCCAGGTCAGCGGTTCTGTATTGGAGGTATGACTGTAAGAGGAAGACTTGCCATCAGCACTTGGTTATGCATAGTGTGATGCGCACTTACACACACACACACACACACACACACACACACACACACACACACACACACACACACACACACACCACACACCACACACACACATAGACTCAATCGCCTTCTCATTTCAGTGACACACTGCAACGAAATCTGATGTCTCTCCTTTCTCTATGTCTGTCCCTTAATAGTTGTGTTGTGGATGAGATGGATTTCTCAGGCATGGAGCTCGACGAAGCCCTCAGAAAGTTCCAGGCTCACGTTCGTGTTCAGGGAGAAGCACAGAAAGTGGAGAGACTCATCGAAGCCTTTAGGTAAGACTGTCAACTCGCTTACAACCAGGCTTCACTGACTAACGGGCTCTGGCTTCATTTTTTAAAAGAGTTCAACACAACAACAGTCCATCACATGACTTGGGGCTGGTAAGGGCACTCTGAACCTTTTGAAAGGAACAGAACCTTTGCCTTTGGCCACTTATGCAACACATGTAACCAAGCTCACATATTTTACGATAAAATAGAAAAGTATTTTCTGATCTCATCTCGCAGCCATAGGGTTACACATGTATCCAGACTGGCATACTAATGGGCCGAGTGTGTAGTGTTTAACTGGTTCTGTCAGCTCGGTGTGGCAGGCTCTGATGTAAGCAAAGCTGTCTATCATTAACAAATTACAATGATTGCCTGTAACCTTTGACCAGCAGTGTTTGATTGTCAGCCAATTTGAGCTGTGATCTGAGCTCCAGGCAATCAGTTGAACAAAAATACAAGCTCTATTTCACAACTTTCTCACCTGGATGGTACTTTCTAGCCAAATCTTCAGGCTATCTTGCGTGATAGTTGTGTGTCCATTTTCCAAAATCACACTTGAATATGTAAAAGTGCATGTTTGGTTCTCATGAGGTTTTATCCTAAGCTGGTTTTGTGCTCATTGTGCCTTGCCCTCCAGTCACCAAAATGTACGAGCCATCTGAAAAGACTTATTTTAATACTAAGAGGACCTTGCGAGACCTACTGCAGCTTGCAAACTCCCTTTGTGCCTTTTAGTGGACTGTTCAGCTTAAACTCTAACAAACTCCTGACATAAACAGGTTTTTAATGATGTAATTGTACTTTCTGACTGAAAGGTCTTTCAGGAGAAATACAGACAGAAGTGACCAGACAAATAAAAGCTGCAATTGACTCCATATCCTCTGGCTGACACTGCCCTTGAGATGTCCTGGTAATATTTAAAGATTGCTCCTGGGACTAAAAGTGCAATAAAAATGGCCATCATTGTTTTCTGTTTCAGAGTAATTGGTTGCAATGTAGTGTCCATTGAATCTTTCTCTGCTGATGTGCTGCTCTTTGCCTGAGGATAATCAACAATGTCACCACCATGAGTTGAGCCACTGCCCCTTTAAACTTACTAACCAAGATGTCCTTCTGAATTGCACTAAGTTGCTTGTATAATTTAATGTGACCGTAGAAAATGCTCTGCATGTTAATGGTCTTTCAACACATTTCTGCATCCATGATGTGTGGACTTTGTTTGTCTGAGCTGCTAACTTGGGCTTCATGTTGGCAGTATTATAGTATTATTGTTATTATCATTTTGATGTAAAATCAACCATATATTAGGCCTTTTCTCAGTACTTCCAACTGTCTTTCCCTCTCTGTGGCACTTGGCGCCAAGTCCATTGTTTCATCCTAACACTTAAACCTTTAAGATTAAGGACAGTTTTGGGACAAATTTGCATTTTGATCTGATTATAGTACTAGATTTTAAAAAAAGTCAGAGGAACACCAACGTCATTCAATTCATGCTGAGGCGGACATGAATGTCTCAACAATCCGGGAGTAAATACATTTTAATCTGGACCAAAGTGGGAGACTGACCCTCGGATCAACATTGCCCTCACACGAGACACCAGCTAGTGTGGCACACATTTATAGTTTCTTTTTAAATGTCATAAAACAGCAGGACACTGTAGTTGTGATCAAACTTTACTCTGAAAGAAATAAATAGCACATATGTTGAAGACTATTTTCAGCCGCTGATTAATACTCAATTTGTGCTCTAGTGAGTATTTATAGCTTCAAGACGGATTATGTAGGATTGACTCAAAATAAACTCCAGGTCCATCATAATGTTCATCATAATAAAGGATCATGTCACTCCGTACAAATGTGTGGCTTCTGATGTGTGGCATTGATATGTTTTAGTAGATATTGATGGCTGTAACTTCATAAGCAATACTTGTTAGAAGGATTTGTTGGATTTGGTCAACTGTAAAACATAGATCATCAGCCGTATCTATTAAAGGAAGTGGGTTCTTACTACCGGCACAAAGTGGTGAGTGAAGAGAGCGAAAGGAGCAATCATGACACATCCCCTCTCTACATCTGATTTGAGGGCCAATCAGAACACCCACCGAGGTCATCAGTTAATCACAACTCACTCAATCATACGTGCCAAGCCCCTGGGTGCAGATTACAAATATATCAGCAATTTGAGACCACACTATCTGCAGCAGGGAACTGTGAGTATAGGTCAGAAAAGAGCGGGCTTTTATCGGGACAGCCAGACATCCGATGCCATGTCTCTTACATAACAGTTGTTATGTCATCTGTTTGAAGCGTGTTGTACTCTTGTCGTGAGTAGTTATTTTTTACGAAGTGGTATTTGTGCCAGCTGGCATGCAACATTCATATGCAGATATGAAGATAAGAGATCTGGAGCTAGAGTTGAAATAATCTAGTTACATAAGACGGAGAGCCGTGCTTGAAAATGAAAATGCGTGAATGAAGCACCAACAAACACACACATGCATAGGCCTAACTGAAGCTTTATTTATTCACTCGAACCATTTGCTCACATATGCACTATACATCCATGCACATGTCCATTAGCTATCACATACACACTCACGCAGTAGATCTTGCCTTGTCTTCAATCTTTGATGAATTTGCTGCAGAATTACTTCAAGATTTCAAATCGGGAGGCTCATTTGTGCCTCTGTGTGTGCATATTACATCTGTAGCAGTGTTTGTGCCAAGCAGCATCTATTCTCCCTCAAACAGCCACTGAACTGGGCTGCCATCAATTGATGCTCTACGAGAACTCTGGTCTTATATCTTGTTTAGGGTCTGGGAAAAGGCTTTCTGGTTTCAGTTCTCAGATATGGCCTCTAACTTGCATATGCTCTGACGAGTACATGGTTCTCTGGAGCAGAGCAGCCCTCTCCATGTCTGCATCCTGCCTGGCTGCAGAGATAAAAGCCTCTCACAACTAAAATGGCCCACTGTGTAAGTGTAAGTGACAGTAAGAAAGATAGGGAGGGCGCTATGGGGGAAGGAAGGGTTGCAAGTGAGAGTTTGTGAAGCCTGTGGGCAGTGATGGAGCAAAGGAAGTCCAAATATGGCATCTCTGGCTCGAATGCAGACTGGGCAGCGTTACCCCACCTAGGGCAGTGGCATTTTGTCAAATGACTCCTGTCTCCTGTCAGTCTCATGGTTTCATGGTAGAGTGCCCCTCACATCTGAATAAAAGTTACAGTCATTCAGTCTGTCTTTGAGTCAAAATGCTTGTGTAGTGAGACATCAGTCTTAGAATCAGTCGAAATACGTCTATCTCACAGCAGGAATAAGCAATTTGCACTGATCTCTCTTAACGATGCACTCCCTAATTTGTTTGTTTGAGCTGAGGGGACATTTTGGGATTTGGGGGTGCAGTTGGGCACAATAGCAAAGTCAAGGAGAGCGTCATTGAGTTTTGAAGTTTTGGCTCTGTGAGCCTGAAGATACAGGGGTGTTAACCTCGTTAGCCCTATGGTCCCCAAATTGATTTTACTTATTTTCTACAAAAATATGATTAAAAGTCAAGAGTCTGAACAAAGAATGACTCTTTGATCGCTCCCCGAGTTTTTTTGTTATATTGTTCGGTACCTTCCCATCATGCCATAGGGTAATACTGCACCTCTTTAGAAATATTTAGACCTAAAGCATCAACATCTGCAATAATAATCACAATAGACACAAACAATGACCCCTTTTCAAGCATTTCCAATCCAATAATTGTGTTTTTCGATACAGAGATTGAAAAATTTAAGCTTTTCCTTGGTTCCGCCATGACAAACAACCTATGTAACTGATCATCTCTGTCCGCATGTGTAATCGGACGTGCTTTTAGATGAGTCTAAGGGCCAATGAGATCGCAAAACCTGGAAATGAGCTAGAAAAAAACTCTGGTTCCTGTTTTGAAGTTTGAGACTCCAGTATTGATCACACAGTGCGCTCACTACTACTGCTAGATTCACACAATCTCTATGATTACAACCACAGTACTTTATTAAGGGTACTAAATTAGTGATTTATAATTGCTCAGTCATGTTGAGGAGCTTCCGAAATTTTAAAAATAAAAGGATCTTTAAAATATATATAATTAAACGGTCACATATTTTCTCACAAGGGTTACAGTACTTTAGCACTTTAAATGAATTAGATCGGACTTGTGGATGATGTAATAGAATAGTTTTAGTTTAAAAAAACACATTTCCTCATCTTCGTGAAATTAGGAAAAAGAGGCTGGGGCTTATGATGATGCTAATTTTCTCAAATGGGGTTAACAAAATATCAGGAACCCCGACTAGTATTAAGCAAAACAATTTAACAGCATATTAGATCATATGAATATTAAAAGCTTTATAAAGCTGGAATTTACTGTACGACTGTATGAGAGTGCATTATTTTTAGTGAGGTGTACTTGATTAAGAGCCAACTGAGTGTGTGATTTCACTGTGTATAGTAAAATCCCACTTTCCTAAATGTGATGCTCAGTGTTTAACATATTCACTCTGTTGATATGATTTGGTGTTGCTGTAAAGGCCATACATGTCTGTATGTATGTACTGAATAGGATCCTTATGAATAACATAATCTGGCTGCATTGGTTTATGTGATTATTTGGTGACAGTAAAATAGATATTAATATATTTAATGTGTTTTTTTTTGCTTTTTTTTGTATAATACACCAAATGTGTGGTAAGCTGGCAAATACTTCTTATACTATCTTATTTACTTTGTGCCATATCTGATTTATTTGTATTGCACCCAAGAAAATGTGTCAGCGAGTACATGCTGTTATCCATGTAAAAGCAATAAACTTCTCAGGATATGAACGATATTTGAATAACTGGGAGTGGTACTCGGTGTGTCTCACCTACAAAATCTCTGTTTTGGGGTCTATAATAGTGGTATCATGGCCTAGAATTCAGACCAAGACAAGGAAAAAGTGTCACACCTAAGCTATATGACTCTGTTGTCCTATTTCCCCTCCACAGCCAGAGGTACTGTATGTGTAATCCTGATGTGGTGCAGCAGTTTCACAACCCAGACACCATCTTCATCCTGGCCTTTGCTGTGGTCCTCCTCAACACTGACATGTACTCACCGAACATCAAACCCCAGCGCAAAATGGGCCTTGATGACTTCATACGCAACCTAAGAGGTTAGTGTGTCCAAATAAATGTATGAGCATGTTTGACAGAGATAAAGTGTGTGTATAGAGGCTGTGTGCATGTGTCATCTTAAGGAGAGTAAGGGGGTTAAATGACTAGCAGACATTGTTTTATGAGCAGAGAGTTTAACATGGGTTATACATACTAACCACATGTACGAACACAGGTCCTTTTTTAACCTTCTACTGCAGATCATGAGGAGGTCCATGCGAGAAATATTCAGGAATGAAAGGGAGGACAAAAAAAAGCAGAGAGGGCAGAGAAAGTCAAAGTTTTACAACAAGCACTCTCTTATCAACAACGATCAGTCTTTTGAGTGACAGCCTTTTCAAGTGAAGTAAATTAGAGAGGCGGTGGGTGCTTCCCTGCGCTAGCTACCATCAAGAAAACCATCAGCTGTGCAGGAGGAGATTCCTGATATCGTTAACTCAGAGCTCTGCTCCAGAGACTGTGGCATTGACCCATTTAATTGAGGCTCAGTATAATGTTTTAATTTGAAATATTTGTGCAAAATACATTTATGATAATAAGTATACTACATGAGACCAACGCTTACATATTTTAAGTTTTCACTAATATGGAAAAAATAGCATGAAAGAAAGTTAGCATGAAAACATTAATTTAATGATGGACCCAAAATCTACTCCAAGCTGTTAACCCCGAGGGTGAGCAGGTGAGCTAACCGTCTGACTGCCAACACTGGGTGAATACATCCATGGGTGAAGAAGACTTTGCAGGATGTCAAATATCCAAAAGTAAAACTAACCTCAACACAATTGTTATCAAACATGGCCGCTGAAAACATTTAAAAATTAGCCAAAGATGGAATTTTTTAAGGTAAGTTAGCATAATTAGCTAGGTAGCTACAGCTTATAAAATCATTGTTGCTGTCTGAGGTCAAGGAGCCGTTGTTTTTATATATCCAATACCGTGATCACTGTAAACTGCATGTGCTGTGCGAAAATGGAAGGTTTGACAGGTGTAGCAACAGCATCTAAGGGCGACGGGAGGATTTCAGAGTCTTCCTAACCTTGAAGGTGACCACTGCTACTTTTTCTGGACTATTGTTCCCGCAGGTGTGGATGATGGAGCTGACATCCCTAGAGAGATGGTGGCAGGCATCTATGAGAGGATCCAACAACGAGAGCTCCGCTCCAACGAAGACCACGTCACTTATGTGAGCCGCGTTGAGCAGTCCATCCTGGGCCTCAAAACTGTGAGTGATGTCCTTCCTTGATATTTCTCGTTTCGGCGAGCTGTTTTTCTTTTGTAAACTATTATTTCACAGCATTCCATTCTCTCACCCTGTCATCTTGATCTCTTTGACTTGTCCTTTGTAGATCCTTGCTGTGCCCCACAGACGACTGGTGTGCTGCTGTCGTCTGTTTGAGGTACCTGACGCCAACAAGCCTCATAAACAGAAACTGTCCCAGCTTCAGAGAGAGGTCTTCCTCTTCAATGACCTGCTGCTGGTGAGGAACCTCTGTTTAGTGACTCACTACAATACTCTATGCCAGTGTTTTTCAACCTTCTTGAGCCGCGGCACATCTTCTACAATAGAAAAAAATCCTGCAGCACACCAACAACCAAAAAAGTTACAAAATGTCACATTGTAGCATAATAGCACATATGGTAGGTAATTATTGTGCTACCTACTGGCATAGAAGAGTATTTTATTACTAGGCCAGCCACTATATTGCAGACTCAGACGCTCAACAATGAAAAAATTATTTGCAGCAACTAAATAAAAAATTTTTGGACCGCTTAAGTGAAATTTGAATTTTTTCCCACGGCACACCTCACTATCTTCCGCGGCACAGTGGTTGAAAATCACTGCTCTATGCAACTGAAACCACATTTTGTTGTTTGTTTATACATAATAAGTCATAATGTTAATTCCGCCATGTTGTGTGTGTCATGTGTCCCGACTTTAGATCCTGAAGCTGTGTCCCAAGAAGAAAAGCTCGGCTTCATACACCTTCTGTAAAGCTATGGGTCTTCTGGGAATGCAGTTTCACCTCTTCAGCAATGAATGTAAGATGCTGTTTTACTCTGCTGCAGTTTGTTCTCAGTACAGTTCCACCCTCGTGCTAGAAAAATGCTGAGCGAGCTGTCAGGGTTTTGTTGTAGCCAGCGGATCTCTGAGCTCTGAGCTTTCTGTGCTTTGTTTAAACTCTGATTACAAACTTGAGATGCGAGACTAGCCAGTCAAAGTTGTCAGTTTAAAAGCTCATTTTAAAACAGCAGAAATCTGTTAAAAACCAGAGCCTGTTCAGTAGAAAAGGTTGAATAGAATTATTCATCTTTGCATATATTTACAAAACATACTAGGAGAAGGATTGCCTCCACACAGCTCTCAACATGGCGACAACTGAGCTGGTAACTCGCAGCTAATTGTGCTAATAATCTCAAATCAATTGTTGGACACATAACAGATGTACCTGATTATGGCGCTTCTTTAAGGTAGGGCTAAATGTATTTACATATACAAAGTATGATCTTCTATGACTGATCTTCAGTATGAATGAGCTTTCTATTATTTCTGCAAACTCTTGCAATCATTAAAAAAGTCCTTGCTGCCATCAGAAACACATCTGGCCATTGACCTCATTTTGTGAAATAGAAACTGAAATAATCCTGCATCCTTTTTTACTATCAAAGTTAAGGTGAAAGCGCTTTCTTTTGCTCTCTGACACACTGATGGGGTTTCTCTCCAGACTACGCCCATGGCATCACGATGCTGAGCCCGTTTACCTCAGAGAAGAAACAGCTGGTGAGTTTCTGCTCCCCGAGTGGAGAAGAACTCAGGAAGTTTGCAGAGGAGCTCAGAGAGGCTATAACAGAGGTCAACGAGATGGAGCAGATACACATACAGTGTAAGTGAAACACACACCTCAAAACATGCAAATACAAACAAACACACACGGCAAGCAAGCAAACACACACACCCTACTGTTAAAGGCTGCTTTCAATCTCTTTTCTTGTGTTGTAGGGGAATTGGAGAGGCACCAAGGCATCCAGCCACACAGCATACACACCAATGGCGGGCAAGTGGACACACACACAGGACACGGCTCTCCCTCAGGTGCTATATTTGCTCGTGCAGCATAAAATGCAAATCACTGCATACATAACTCATAACGATGCATACATTACTCAAGGCAATGTAGAACATAGGACGACTTCGTGGAAGATGGGTGCATGAAAAAAGCCCACTACACTGAAAAATATTTTTTTTTGATGATGAGAGCATACAGTTTCTATAACTGTCACATTTGTACTTTCCAGAATTTTTTTTTTTTTTTAGATTTTGCATTTCTGTGCACAGATTTATTTGTATGGATAAAACTGACATGCTACATAATAATTTGTGAGCTTTAGAGGTGCTCGAAGATGGATTTTAGAGCCTTTGGACAGAACCAGTCTAGCTCTTTACTTTTTTCTTTCTTTATTTTTCTAAGATGCTAGCTCCAGCTCTATATTTACCAGACAGACATGAAAGATGTATTGATCTACTTGTTTCCCAAACTCTTAACAAACCTTTAGCTTTAGATATTTTATTCTTCTTTGGACAGAACCAGGTGCTATCATCTCACTCTCAGAAATAAATCAATTAAGCATATTCCCAGAATACTGAACTGTTCCTTCAAACAAATGAGTCCCCTGGGCAATTAACTATTCTTTGTTCATAACATTATGTATATAATGCTTAAATCCACCTGTTGACTAACAAAACCTGTTACACCCACAGGCCAACAGGATGTGTACGATAAAACCGGCAACAACAACACAGTCGAGGTAAGTGCAAAAGCCACTCGTGTCTCCCTCAGGTAAGTGCCTGCCTCCCCTGCTCGGGTTTTGTTTTTTGTATTTGTGTGTGTGTGTGTGTGTGTGCAGTTAGATAGTGACTGAGCGACTGCGTCTCTCACCCAGAAAAGAAAGTTTGGTTTATGTTTTGCTTTTAAAAGAGCTCGGCCTGCAGCCCATCCCCACTATGCAGCAACAGATACAAAGGCCGCTGAGAGGAGTCTGCTGTAGTGGTGCTATAAACAGCCTGTTTCTGTGCCCTACGAGTGGATCAGCAGCCACTCCGCTTGCTATAGCATCAAGTCTTTCATCAGCTGCTGCTTGCCAGCCTTACTGTATAAGCCTTTTCGAGCCACCATAAGTCTGGCTGGCTCCTAGAATACCATCAACAAAGCCAGATAAGCTTGATACTGTTATCAGTCTGTGGGTGTGTGTCCCCTTCCTTTAACAAAATGTAGCGATAAATGCTGTTTTCTTCTTTTGCATTTTTGTCTCTGTTTTATTCCTTTGCCTATTCTCCCCCGCCCCTCCCCCCTCTTCCGCCTCCTTACAGTCAGTCCTCAGTCAGTCCTTTAGATTTCTGAATAAGTGTGTTAGGGAGACACCCCGCCCTCGGTGTCACCTCTTTCCTCTCCTGACACTCCCCTTTGACTTTAAGATTATCATCCTGACACTCATTGATCATGTTCGCGCACGCAAATGCACACACACACGCACACACACGCACACACAATATCCAAAATGTTCCCGCCACGATCTCTCACCAAAATCTCTTCTTACCCTGCTACCCTAGCCAGTGTGTGTACAACTTGAGAATAAAAGAGTTGGAGTGTGTGTGTGTATTTTGCATGTGCTCGCTCTGCACACTACCTCTCCACTACCTGCATGCCTGCATGCCCATGTGCGTAAAACACCAGAGGGCTGCGTAGAGGCTGCGTTCAGGCTGGTAACTCCTCATGCGTTCTCTGACTGTTCCTAAACTAGGTGTCAATTCACAACAGGCTGCAGACCTATCAACTGAGCCAGCCCAGCATTGAGTCGACGCCTCTGGCCCTGGCTGCACCACCCGCCCTGCTCAGCTCCATCCAGCCTGGAGATCTCCGCCCAGAAACACTCATCCAATGTCAGCAGATTGTCAAGGTGATTGTTGTGGACCAGAGTGGGCGAGGGCGGATGGAGGCCTTTCTCAGCCAAGGCCCGGCAACCCATCAGCTCATCCAGTCGGCTCTGTCCACACCTGTGCACGTCAGAGAGGGGGATGGCCCTCAACCTCCTCTGCCGCCTCCACCTCCACCTTACAACCACCCCCACCAGTTCTGTCCCCCTGACTCACCCATGCCCTTCCACCACACCCTGCCTCTCACCCGTAGGCGCAACTCCAGCGGTTCCCGCAGCATCGTCTGAGTCGACGGCTACTTTATAAACCTTGGGGGCCAGTCAAAAGCCCCACACTCACATGCAGCATCAGACACATGATGGAGCACTAGCCGACTCACTTTGAATGGGAAGATTAAAGCATTGCTAAAATAAAACAGAGGAATATACTGCATGAGTCAAGAAAAAGGACAAAGGAAAAGGAAACCAACAAGAATCTATTCATAGTTTTGAGTGGTGGTGGTTCTGAACATGGAAGTTCTGATGCCGTTTCTGAAAGACAACTTTTCTTCTTTCTTTCGTCTCCAACATGTCAACCGGTAGCTGAAGGTGTTGTCTGTCTAGATTTCACACTCTTAAAAGATCTTGTGATTTGGCTTTTTAAATGTCACCTTACAAACAAATGTGTCTGTGAGCTTTGACTGAAACTGAGTGGCATTGTCAGAAAAAGCAAGCTCTGGCAGCCCTGAAAGGACAAGGGATCGCTTTAAATATGAAGAACAAAACTCTGTTTTGTTTTGTTCTCTTTCAGGATATTGATGTTAATTTCACACGTCTTTGTTTGATCCAGGTTTTCAGTGTTAGATACTGGTCTCCGTGAAGAATCATTTCAGCAGAGCTAATCTAGCTTCTCCTCATTGCAATCTTTTTCCCCCCTCATCTCTGCATAATGTGAAGAAACAAGAGTACCAGCTGGTTTGTTTCCTTCATCTTCTCGGGAACAGATAATCAGTGTGTGAGGCAGAAGGCCAAAAAAAGAAGGTAAATTGCTCTAGCATCTCTACCCTGTCATGTGCAGTAAAGTGCAGTATCGCAAGGACGTTGCTACTCACTAAATCATCCTAACGACAATCATACTTTTCTGTGCTTCATTGTTGTGTGTTTAGCTAAACTTCTGAGACGATATCTTCACAATAGAGTGTGACGGCCCTAAATATGTGGCACTTTGCTCCCACAGAGCTCAGGAGATGATTTGTTGCACTGTAAGATGTAATATCTGAGTTGTACAGAGAGCAGCGTGCTCGTGTTCAGTCTGCTTACTCGTGGGCAGCAGGGAGTAGGGCTGGTAATTAATCCAAAACAAGGCTACAATAGCCAGATGGAATCCTTTCTCCTGCTTTACATTTACTTTTTATGGGTTACATAGAGTGAATACTGTTGTTACCTTCGGATTTAGGCTATATTTTGTGCTCGGAAAACTCTCAGCTTTAGTTTAAAAAATGATATGATTTGCTCCACACAGGGTAGACCAAAGTCACCTCACAAAAACATCACTCCCTTCTCACAAATTATATTTTTCCTTGCACACCGAAAGTTATACAAGCAGAGTTGCATTTATATACTGAATGTTAATTATGGGGAAAACTGAAGATGGAATAACATGGAATAATTATTGATTTCATCATCGGGTTGTCTGTCCAATGTCGATGGTTCGAGCTTGAGCCAGTTTGTACAGCCGATTGCAAATCATCCAACTGAGACACCAAACATGTCTTGTACCTTTTGCACCACAGAATATATTGGATATATTGTAAATAGATAATATAGATTTATTCTGAAAAAGTGATTGGTTTGCCCAGTGTGTGTATCTACGTATGTATTTGTACAGAGAAGAATCTAGTTTAAAAAAAAGAAGAGTATTATAGTTATTATAGATATTATTATTATTCACATTTAATATGAAGGGGCATCCTAAATCCTGCGAGAGACAGGAAGCAGCTTTTATAGAACACACTCTAGTTACCATGGTAACACACACTGATATTAATACAGATCTACATTCATCATGAAATTATAGTGTCATATATTATTATAGAATAATTAGGAGATGGCTGTGTCACCTGTGTAAGGTGTGTAAAGGGCTATGCTGTAATGATGAATATGTGCAGTAAATCACAGGTCATGCACACATGTGCATACACAACCACACACACACGCACACACTGACATACACACACATGCACATAGCTGCTAAAGCAACAGCAAATCCCACTTAGAGTCACCTTCAAGACCGATTTCTCAGTAAACAACCACCGTTTGTTTACTGTAAACTCTAACTGACTTGTACTATACAGCATGATATTGTTATTTTTTGTTTCTCTCATTTACAGTACACACGGGCAATTTATTTATATGTTGTATCATTATTGTCAGGGCATGTTGGGCTGATTGATGTCATTTTCCCCTCTTCCTCTACTTCCTTTTTGCCCGGTCCCCTTGCCCCGCCCCACGCCTTCTCCATGGTTGTCATGGAGACGCACTACTCTGCATCCTCACTGTCATTAATCTTTGCACCCTCACAATATTTCTAAAAAGGGAGATTTCTAAAAGATCAACATGTTTACTAATGGAATATTTCTAATTTTTTTTCTGTTCAAAGAGAATGAAAGAATAAAGTAGTTTTTACTCTCGGTCCTGAACTGTCTGTGTGTGTGTGTGTGTGTGTCTGTGTGTGTGTTGACACTGGAATCATTTCCACAATGTCTGCGTCTGTATCACTCCCGACCTCTTTAATGAATGAATGTGCTCCAGGTGTGCAGGGAGGACGGTGGAATGAAGGTGCTTATGGGAAATCAGTCTGCACAGGTGTTCCAGTGTCCTCTCAGCACAGTGGGTCTGAACTCATTCATTAAAGAATGAGAAAGCAATATTGAATCTGACTTGTACTTGTGAATGTCAAGTTGTGTTTTGTACTGAGTCTGCATGTGTGTGTGTGTGTGTGTGTGTGTATGATTTTAGAGTACATCATTTCCCATAAATGCGGAGTCTGTCCTCAAAACAATTTGTCGAGCAGGTTAGTAATTTGTAGTTTCATATGGCATTGACAAAACGGCCACATTTCAGTTCTCCAGTGTTTTTAGGGTTAAGTATCATGGCCAGAGAAAAAAAAAATACAAGTTACTTTTATTTTTGCAAATCACTCTTGAGAAAGGATAAACAAAACAGAAATGCTGCCAACACTTCAACATAGTCAGGATTAAAACGAGATTGAAACTAAAACACCGTTTTGGCTGAATAAATTAGCTTACAAAAACATCGGTAATATCAACATAATACTCAGTGAAATCAATTTGTGCAAACTGTAGGCTTACAAATGTGATAGAACTATCACAATCAGCTCACCACTTCGCTCATTTCTCCCCATTGTTTCTGAAATTCTTTGTCACTGTCTCCCTTTTGTTTCTCTCACTCGCTTTGAAAACAAGTGGACAAGAGGTTCATTAAATGGGGGACTGTACTGAGAAGTGAGTGGAAGTGGAGCAACAAAGTCTTGGTTGACTGACAGATCGTTCAGTTCAAACAGTGCTGTTCGCTTCCTGTTTCTCCTCATCCCTCCTCTAAACTGGTGTGGTGGAGGCGACCGGTCCAGAGTCTGTGCACAGGCTGCTTTCCAACAGACCTCATTCTCCCCCAGGCAAAGGTGTCCCCTCCTTCAGTCTTTTACATAGTGGTCTCTTCCCATTCCAGCTCAACGTCACCTGAAGACCAGTACAAATGTGTGGATTGAGCACTTTGCTGCGTGGATTCTGTGTCTATTCAAGTGTATGGGGGTGCATGTGAGTGTGTTTATATGTTGTTTACCTTCCATGGCATCCAGGGAGTCCATCTTCTCCAGAGCTGAATAGCTGACAAACCAGATGGACTGGCTGTTGCCTTTGTTGTTTAGAAGTTCCAGTGTACTTTGGTGCAGGAAAATGTACTGGGCCTGGCATGCACATACACGTACAGATTAACAAACACTGAGCAATTGTCCATGAAATGTATTTGGTGTAGAATTAAGTCAAGTGTCCTACTGGCTAATGCTGAGCATTTCATTATAACAACCCTGATTTGAGTCCAACTGTCTTCGGAAAGATAAAGGCAAAAAAAATTAAATAATAAATCTTGTTATAATCCTGGATCGAGCAAATTCATTTTGGATTGCTTCAACGTAAATCAAGATTATGTCCCTTGATTCAAGACTTTATCTCTTTTTCAGGAGCTGATTTACAGAGATTAAAATAGTTGAACATTATTACTGGATATCATATTTCAAGATAGCTTTATATTCAAATAAAAGTGTCTCACTGGGTGCATACGCTGAAAAAAAGGTTGTTAGGCTTCCTCCTGTCTTTTGGCTCATACTGCTGCTCTGGCTGAGTGGAGAGAGATGGACGCATGAGACTGGCATGCTTCAGATGAATGCACAGAGCTGCTCTTTTGTTTGGGCGGTGACGGACAATGGAGGATGACCTTCACCCCTTTACTTTCAATTCGCCTATTTAGTTAACCTTAATTAACCAAAACCAAGTGAGGTCAGTAAACGGCTGTTGACTCGAGGAGAGGACCTGAGCAGACATGACTGAGCTGGCACTGCAGGGAATGAGTGGAGCTAGTCCAAGTCAGGGGTTCAACTAAGGCCTGCATTATTTATCATACGCATGGCCTGTTAGAAGCTGGTATGTACAGAAAGTAATGAATTCCCCTCAACCCAACAACAATTGATTTTACTGGTCTACCTGTGATGTGTCACATTGTACCTTCTA
The DNA here is from genome assembly GCF_023055335.1 of Clinocottus analis. Classification (NCBI taxonomy): domain Eukaryota; kingdom Metazoa; phylum Chordata; class Actinopteri; order Perciformes; family Cottidae; genus Clinocottus; species Clinocottus analis. The sequence goes on along the minus strand of NW_027176218.1, from coordinate 10,982,441 downwards.
AAGCTGAATTTAAAGCAAATGTGTTTGTACAATCTGCCACTTGACTTCATAGCTTTATTTAATATTGATTTATTCACATTGGTTTATTGCTGTGATCAAATGGATGTGGAGACATGTGAAACGCCTGTTAAAATGTTCATTCATTCTCATTTTATTGTCATAAATAACGTGCCTACATGTTATTTATGACAATAAAATGATCAACAACGGAACGCAAAGCTGGTTCTTGGAAGTATAAAGATTTGATTCAGATTTAAAATAGCTTCAACATTTGTTTTTGTTTTCACTTTGACATGAAGGATTTCAGATAAAAGTGTTTAAATGTCAGCTGTCTGCAATGATTCTAATATTGTTATACAATATTTTATCTGAATGATGGCCTGGTAAAGCTCAGTTCTTTTTCGTACATGACTGGACTACCATGCTAACAGCTAGCTGCTTGGCACACTGAACACTGCTGTCTCAAAGAATCAAGCAGCTCTTGCAGCTACAGACACCGCAGGCTAATACTTCACAGGCGAAATGCACAGAACATCCAGAAATAATAAAACCATGGAACTGAGGAAAAGCACAGGCACTAGGCAAAGGGTCCCTCCAGACACCAAGAGACACACCACTGCTCTGCAAGTAATGACTGAATCGGGTAATTTTAGGATAGGTTCATGCTGTTTCAAGGGGGGAATCCTGCTCAGCATTTGTCTTTAATCCACTGCCAGATCCTTTCCTTTCTCAATACAAGAATTTACTAAATGTTTCCTCGTGGGGATGGGATCAGAGCAGGACAGGATTTGTGTTTTAAAGTAGGACAACTCGACCGCCATTTGTAAGTCTTTGATGATTCTTCAGTGGACTGGAACAACTTAACACAACATACTGTATAATACCCCTTTATTTTTGTCTTTTGTAAATTCTCTCTCGGTTGCAAAATTCAACCACAGGAAAAAAATTACATAATTGTATTTGAATTGAACTCACCAGATTCTGTACCATGCACATCCGCTCGCTGCGGAGTTCAGCCACCAGGCCATAAATATCCACAAAGTCGTGATCTCTGACGTGCTGAATAAAGTGGTCGAGAGCGATAAACACACCTGTTCTGCCAACACCAGCACTGAGGAACAATGAGAGATGGACTTTGTTGAAGAAACTCCATATTGCCACCAAAAACAGAATGAAGAACACTTTACTTTCGAGACCTTGCTATAGTGTGAACAGTGTCAGTAAAATAGCACTAACACGCCATGATACCTGCAGTGAACCACTATAGTGGTGTTGTTGTGTCTGTGGGCTCGGACAGCTTTCACAAACTTAATGAGAGTGCTGCAGGACTCTGGGACTCCGTGCTCAGGCCACGATGTGTAGTTGAAGTGGCGAACCAAAATATAGTGCCCGTGCTGCACAGAGGAATTTATACAATAGAAAACACAAGTGAAATTAATATGAAATGTAGATCAAATGTACTGAGCAAAAGGTTTTAAGTTTGCCAAAAGTGGAACAAATATCACAAAGGTTCTTAAAGGAATAAGAGGTTTTTGGGGAATATGTTTGCAGTGGAATGGATGAGAAGCTCAACATACATCAAATATCTGTCAGTTCATTATGAAGCAAGAGGATATTAGTGCAGCTTAGCATAAAAGCTGGAAACAACTTTGTGTGTGCATGTGGTGAGGGTTTGTTAACTTAGTTACCTTTTCTACTTTCAGGGTTCTGACAGTCCAGTCAGGAAGGACTTCCTCTGACACTTTTGAGATGAGAATGTCACTAAACACCGACATTGGCTTATTGTCCTCTGGCCAGTACTTGTGACACCGAATCTGAAATGTCACACACACACACACACACACACACACACACACACACACACACACACACGAGATGTTTGCAGCAGATATATCCCTCCTGGTAAAAGAGTTGTTAAGGAGCTGAATATGATTTCATAACAGTTGCACATTTCTTGTGACGCACTCTGCCTTTCTCGTAACACTGCGTGAGCATGGCGATGGTGTGAGTTCCCGTTTCCCAGATCATTCTCCAGAAGTCAGCCACTGTGCCAGGCAGAGGACCCTGGGTGGCTATGAACTCATTGGGACAAAGGTAGCCCTAGAAAACAGAGTATTTGCAAACTCAAAAAGCACTGCAGCAACATAAAGAAATATTGAAATTATTAAACATTATTCAAAAGGACAGGGGAACAAACTCCTCTAATGAGAAGGAGTTAACCACTGGGCTTTTAGCATCTGATATCTGGTACTCACTGAGACAAAGCTGGCATTGATGTAGTCAGAGCCCGCAGTGCCCGGTTCAGACAGCAGCTTTACTCGGTTGTTATTGTCTGGACACAGTTTAGTGAGAAGCGTGAGGTAGAAACACGTAAAATGCAGCTGTGCATCCATATGCAGTAAATGGTTGATAATAATAATAATTTGGGTATACTATAAGTATCATAACTCTGGAAAATGGACATCAGCCGAACCACTTACAAGGTTTGATGTTGGGGAAGCGGTTCTTTGATTTGTTCCAGGGCAGGTCAGCATCTGTGGTGGCCAGGTCCTGCAGGAGTTTTGGAAGCTCCTGAGGAGTTAATATGTAACACATCAGTATTTAAATAACCACACCAAACATTCAATATCAGGGCATGTATTTTAAAATAAACAGTTTCGCAAAAGATTAAAGTAAAATGTCTCTTCTACACCGACTTCAACGTTATTGGTATTACATTTCTTTTGAATAAAACAATACTGTTAAAATTAAGAAAGTGCCAGAAATCTCATGTTCGTAGTCTTAGATGGCTGCAGTAGAGAAAGAAACAAGTACACGCCTTCTGACGTGAATTGTCAAGAATAATAAATAAAGCAATATGTATAATTTAAAATAGGGCAGCTTTGGCCAACTACTTACAGCCCTCCTAATACGTATCTCCAAATGTTGAAAAGTGCAATAAAAACAACAATAAAAACAAGCATTTTCTATGCGTCTTCACTGTCCCTACAAAATGCATATTATTATCTGCCTCCTGTGATGTACCTCATCTTTTTTAAAAGCAGACATTTCTTCATGCTTGGTTTACTTTGTCAATTCTTGGCGATTTTCTATTATTTCATCCCATTTCATATATTTCTACATTCTACACAAGTGGGATAAACACTTGTCCAGCTTGTAGGCAAACACTTACACCAAACTCCTCTTGGAACTTAGAATTGTCATTAGCACATAAATCCTCTACGTGCTGCAGAAAAGACTTCTTGTTGACGGGCCTGACAGAGAGGTAAGGGGAGAAATACACCAAAAGTGAGGAACAGAGAAAAATGTACAAAAAACTCTCCAACAACATGCTAATCTGCTGGTTTATTCTAGGATAAAACATACTTGTACTTTATACGGAGCCAAACATAGCATGCTGATCTATGCCGCAACTATTGTGTGTATATTCACATTATTTATGCAGGATGACTTACTTGAGTGATTTCCTGTAGCTGAGCAGCCTGGACAAAAATAGACAGCAAACATCAACCAAAAATAAACAAATTATCCAAATAGTCACAACCCACACTGTGGTATTTCTGTCCGTAAAAACTGAACAGATTGTCATTGCAGAGAGTACATGGCAATTGTGTGTTAAAGCAAAGGAGGTTTAACCATTTCTAATCAAATCTACTTTGATTACACACTAACGTTGATACTCTGACATTCACGATTCTTTCGAATTAATTTATTGGCCATTCCCCCGATGGGTGTTGTTTCTTTGCATTACTGAAGACTTGTCGCTACGCAGATCCTTCGCTTTCAACTTGTGCCCTCTAAGGCTGCCAAGCCTTCCAAGCAATTTTGAGATAGTGAGTGGGTAAACACATTAAAATGGTCTCAAGCAGAGGTGTGTCTGCACAGCTCTGCAATCCCTGCCAGTCAAGGAGGAAAAGGAAACCGGCTGAAACACTGATGTCCCTCGTACATGCAACTGCCGGCATCCACCAAAGGTGTTAATAAGCAACTTGGATGGATGATTTAAATCTTACGAGGTAAAATGACAATGACACTCGCAAACAAAGCATACACTTCAAAATGTGGCACACGCATGTCAAAAAGCCCGACTTACTGGATCACATAAATCTCTTTCCGCCTAAAGAAGAAGGAAGAATACCTGGTGAGAGAAAAGTGCTCAGTTTGAGAATGCAAGCAAAGTTATTTGTGGCATTTGCGTGACAAGGAACAAGAAAAGGTGTGTTATTGTATCATACACTGAGTTTTAAAATGTGGTGTTTCTACAGATCTCAGTGCCAATAAAGCAGAGGGAAACAATCTTATTAAGCACACTGTTGCAGCACAACATGCAACAGTGAAAAACCTCCAATCTTTTTTAGACATTTAAAATGAATGGAACGCAAAGTATACTTATGACCTGCCTCCTTTTTCAGGACTACGACGAGTCACTGCATGTTGTAGTCGAAGTTTAATAAGGAAGGCAAATATTTGCTCAAGTTGGTTGGTCTGATATATTACTCTACACTTACGAGATATGGAAGTTACCTGGCAAGAGGAAGCCTTTTTATTTATCCATCTTCTCTCATGTGGGTTTTATGTTTTGAATGTTCTTGTTTATTCAATACCTCTTGAAGACAAGCCACATGTTACACCGTCCTTCATGAGCCACTATATTGTTGTTTATTTTTTCAGTTTTTCATTAAGTAGGTATTCTTTAGATGGAGCGGGTTTAGAAGGTGTATGCTTATTGGTTCTTCTAAGGCTGAGGTCCATCTATATTGGAAAAAAAATATATAGAAAAAAAATTGTATTCGTACTACTCGTGTTAAAAGCTTTTCTATCTTATAGTTTCTTGCCTCCTCTTCGCCATCGGTGACCTTAATACACCAAAACTAACACTTTTGTTTGACTTTATTTCTCACCAGCTTGCAGCACTTATTGTCAGCACACTTGTTAGTGCCAAAGCAGAGAAACAGAAGGCCTGGATGCCGAATTTGTATGAGGGGACAGTTGGAGAGATGCAGGCAGGATGACTGTTCTGCAGAGAACTGAGGATAAACTTTAAAGCTACAATGATGCTGTGGTTTTTCAAAGGGGTGCTGCTTCTGTTTTCTGCACAAACTCTTCAACACTAAAAGGTTTTGTGCTGACAGGAGCGCACATGAAGTTAGCAGCAGCAAAGAGATTTTTGTTTTAAAAACCTCGTCAGCATCAGCTAAATCAAGTCTGAATTTATGTATCGTGCAGCCATTCTCAGCTGACAAAAATGTGTATGTTATACTCAGTAAGTTGCGTTTTTAGATTAGAACTGAACACATAGACTAACCGGTTGAGTTTTTCTTGTTTCAGCTCCAGATCTGCTACAGCAATCAGCTGGTCCAGTTTACACTTGGTCTCTATGATCTCCGCCTCTCTGGGTGAATAGGTCCCGCCTTCTTTCTTGCGCTGATGGATCCTAACATGTCAATCAAACACATTTAGTTAATAACAACGTAAATGCAGAATACAAAACTAATACAAAAGAAAACAGATGTATTGCAAATTATGCAATTTTACACATTACGTTTTTTTTGTGCCTTAACACTAAATTACAATCAATGTTGCACATGAATGTTGGCAAAGTGTTGAATGCCATCTTACTTGACAGAGCCACAGATGATGATTATGAGCAACACGGCCAAAAAGAAGGAGAGCAGAACACCCAGAATGATCTGCTCTTCTTTGGTCAACAGCCCGTCCGCTACAGAGAGGGAGGGAGAGGAGATAGAAGTAATAACATCTCACCGGACTATCGAGGTTTTATATTTTAAAAAAATATTTAGAGGAATACAAAATGGGTATAAATACCTGCAGTTTTGACATGATCCGAGTACACAGAATCTGTGTATTGGCCATTGATGTTCGTGGCTCTGAACTTGAACCTAGTAAATATGGAACAGTCCAGTGTCAGCCTAATATTGTTATAACACATATGTATACAATGCATTTTAAATTGTTGTGTGCACTCACACATAGACCGTGTTTGGCTTCAGAGGTCCATTACAGAAATTGTCAGTGTTGTTCTCCTTTATACAGCCATCATTCCGTCCGATCACATACGTTCCTGTCGTAGTGTGATTTTGTCTCCACACACTCCGACCACCTCTGACGTGTGCATCTGTGCGTAATGCACCGTCACCCAAAGGACATGGCGGGTTGGGGAACCCCTTGTCGGTCAGGTAAGGGGCAGGACGATCGAAAAAGGCATTTTTCCAGTTGGTCAGGTTTTGGATGTCCTTCACTGTGACAGGATGAGTAAGTCAGTTAGAGACGAAAGGAGTCGCAGGGGGAATGAGTTAAATTTCTGCTGACGTTAAGCCCTTTGGCTTCTGCATACATTTTGACTATTGTGAGCTTAGGACAAAGTGACGTACTGTAAAACAAGATTCTACTTGAGGCTTGAAGCCAAACGCGAGGCCGATACCCAAATGTATTCAACTAAAAGTGACGGTTGTCAATGTTTTTAAAGAGTCATACCCCCTGACTCGGCCACGATGACCTGAATTTTTGTGATTGGTCCGTTGTCATCCCTATAGAAACAGGCAGGCATGCGGATGGTGATACTCCTGTGGGTTACCATGGCAACCCCACCGTGGCCTAGCACTGCCTCCGGTCTTTGGGTTGGCTTGGCGGGGGCTGGAACGCACGCACGTGTGAACACAGAAGAGCGCACGCATACACACACACACACGCACGCACACACGCACACACACACACACACACACACACACACACACACACACAAAGGTTGTCACGTGAATACAGTGTGAAGATGTAGAATTAGTCTGTTGCATTTACATACGAGTCATGACAAACACACCACTGCTCAGTCTTCTGCATCAGTGGTTCTCAACCTTTTTTCAGGGATGTACCACCTGTGAAAAGTTTTTTCAGCCAAAAAATATGTAATACAGAGAGCTGTGCCATAAGTGTCTAATTTAATATAGAATATATAAAATTCACTTCATAAACTTAAACTGAATTGTGTATTGAATATTTATTGAATAACATTTTTTTAAGGATTTTTTAATGGATGCCAATTTTTAAATATAATATATATATATATTTTTAAATCTCACGTACCCCCTGTAGTGCCTTCACGTTCCCCCAGTAGAACCACAGCACTACATGGTCAACACATATCTGACAATATTGCTGAGTTACACTTTCTGTGTTAGAATAGGCCTGAAGCGATACTGTGCAGTGGCAATTCTCTGTTTTCACAAATATGCTGCAACAAGAAATGGAGAAACCCTGTGGAGCGATGCACTATATATGTACTAGTGGCGGGCCATCAGGGTCTTCTAAGACTTCTCTGAAGGCCTAAACAGAATCACAAAGTTATAGCTATTTGATAAGGTCCTGGGGTGTCTGCTGCACAGTGGGTCTGTATGGTGGACTGTATGAACGTGACGTGTATTGAGTGGTTTCGGTCTGTGACAGTAACTCCAGGGACACTTTTTCCCCCCAGTCAGCCCGTGATGTGGACTATACAGCACTTATTGAAGGCCTAGGTATAAAACCACGGCCCGCCACTGATATATACACTGTAGAGAGGGACTTGTACCTGTGATCCCTGTAGTTATCTGGACATGTGGGCTGGGTGGGCTCCTTCCAGCCCCGTTCTTTGCTGAAATCTACAGACAAACAGAGGAAAGGAGTTAGAGGGGTACAAGCAGGAGAAAACAACAATTTGATCGAGATTAAACTTTTGTGGGTTTGGGCTGTTAGTTTGTGTGTGTGTGTGTGTGTGTGTGTGTGCTTCACCTGTATGCTGTAACTGTGTCCTCCCTTTAGGCCCTCTATGACAGCACTCAGCATGTTTTGGTCTCTTTCTGTGATATTAAGGCTTACGTTCTTGACCAGCTGGTCTTTTTCGTAGATGTACACAAAGTAAGCAATTATGTTTCCGTTGGGCTCCTCTGGAGGGGTAAAAGTCACCTTCACACGGTTCACTTCCTCTGGAATAACTGATACTGTCACATTCTTGGGAGGGTCTTTAGGCTCTGGGGACAGAGTACAAATTATATTAGAAATAATACATGTAGTAGCTAGGTGCATCCAAGATGTAAATTTCCACATACCCTCCTCCATTGTTTGAAATTCAATAGGCCCGATGGATTTCCCATCGCTGGCAGCATGCACCAGAGGACCAGTGAAAGCAGTGATCGTCACCAAGTAACGAGTGAACGCGGTCAAGTTAGTGACAACAACAGTCGTCAACTCCCCTGGAGCTCTGACTGTTGACATGTTCAAACCAGGACCATCCACCTGGTGTGACAGGAGAGTTCAGGAAAAGTAAATGTAAATATAATTCTTAGATAGATAGATATATACTTTATTAATCCCTAAGGGGACATTTGTTTGTGAATGAACAGAGTTGGATCAAGTTTTTTACAGTTTTCGGTGACGTTGTGTGTGTGTAAAACCAAAACTCGATGAACTGACCTGCACAAGATACGAAGTGGGTCCAGAGAGGACAGCTGGAGCGTCCCATGAAATGCGAAGGCCGCTGGAGGTGGGCATCACATGCAGGTACCGGGGAGGGTCGTCAGGATCTAAGGGAGGAGATGAGAGAAACAGATCATATGACGTCTAAAACGCCTTTTGATTTTCATGTACTGAATCATGTATCATTCAAATTTTAGTGAAAAAATACTGCAACAATTATTAACAAGAATAATAACAAGGTTTAACGAGACAAAATGTCATGTTATAGTAAGTTCATGTAGCAACACAGTGTTATGCTGAATGTAAATGACTGAAAAAACAGGTAGTGCATGCTGAATCTCAAACTTGCTATAATACATGTGAAGATAAAGCTTTTTCTTGATAGAAATACAATTTAAGTTTGTTCAGGTCTTGTCGAGGAGATGCCCAAGTTACCTGGGCTAAAAACCAAACATCAATCTAAATAAGATTATATGTATTTAAACTGTATTACTCTTGCTGAATACCTGGAAAATGGAAACACATTAAAAAAAAAAAAATCTTGACAAATTGCCAACTTTCCCCTAGCAAGACAAAAAGACATCATCACTGTTATCTTACTTCCTGCCAGTGTTCGTGCATATTTCCAGTGTGTATATTCCCCAATTCCAGCATTGGTCACTGCAGCCACTTTAAAGCGGTAGTATCTGTACTTAGCCAGGGAGTGGAGTGTCACGGTGTGTTTCTCTTCAATACCATCTGAATCATTTACTGACACTGTGACATTAGAGTCCACACAGTCTGAGGTCAGTTCGTCCTCTGGGGCCGGCTGTGCAGTCGTTAGTGTGTTTGGTTCACAAACAGTTGAAAGCAGCTGTGCAATGATGTGGTACTCTTTCAGGAGGCCTGGAATGGAGAACGGTGGAGCCCACTGAAGTGTCACATTGTTAGGTGTGACCTGAGAGATGGTGAGGAAGCGTGGGGCAGCTGGGGCTGTTAAGGTAGACAAAAGGATTGAATTAGGTATCCAGTTAGCATAACTGTATGTTAGTAATTAAATGCCAAAATGTTAAAAAAAAAAAAAAACTACAAAAAAAAACAAAAAAACAACACTGACTACCTGATTCAGGAAGAGTGGAAGCGGTACAATTCAGTCGGTCTCCGGGTCCTGCAGAGTTGACTGCAGCAACAGTGAGTGCATACATCTGGTCTGGAGACAGCCCAGTCAATGTGTACTCTGGCATGTGAGTCTGGTGTGTGTAGGACTTTAAGTCTACCTCCACTAGAATCTCATAAAAAATTATCTGCCCGTTAGGGTTAGCTGGAAGTTCCCAAAACAGCTGTATTGAATCCCAGCTCACTCCTGAGCAAGACAGGTTCCCCACAGCATCAGCCACTGCAGACAGAGAGGATAGACTTTAGTTTAGTCCAAACCAAAAATGATGCTTATGCTGGCTTGTTGCACAGGATACAACGGGAATAACTGGAAACAAAAAATATGTGTTGTTCAGACTAAAGTTAGTTGCTTTATCTTAATCCAGGTTTTTACTCACAATATTACCTCATATTTTTGTAATAATCATTAGTTGAACAGCCAGCTACTCTGCAGTAATGGCCTGTTGCTCTGAATGGGAATCACATTTGGCTTGTCTCATGCTATGTAATGCTGCTGAGCCCTTTTCACAATGACCTACAGATGTGCTTGAGAAAAAGCATCAGCATCTCCAATGCCTACACAAACCAAACCTCTTTGGAGTAAACTGTAAAACACTTCCAATGCCATCTTTGTGTTTAATTGTTTTTTTATTTGCTGGTTTATATTTATTTTTCAAAACAAAAAGATCTAATTACTGATTGTGAGGTGTTGATAACTTTAGAAATGAATGACAACATACAGAGATTCCTTGCACAACTGGCTGGCCTGTGTTATTATTCGTGAACCCACACATGCTCTTCATGACTTCTTCAAGCCAATGGCATTTATTGTTGTTTTATATTTATTGTATTCAAATTCAATCTCAAAAGCAATAAGAATGGTACACAATATTAAGATTAATACATGCATTTTCACTTGGGATTTTTGAGTGTTTGTATATCCTTTAATAGCCCATTAAAGGACAAACAAGGTATTTTGAATTGAATATAATGTACAAACCAATTTGAAACCACACAACTGAGCAGTGAGCTGCATCAGTGTAATATCTCTTGTGGGTAAACAGTGTGTACTTTACCTGACTCGTTAGTGGTGAAGGTTACTGGGATGCTGAACTGATTCCCATGGCCCACTCTTGTGTAGCTGTAAACACTGATCTCATAGGAGCTATGAGGCCTGAAGCCTGATAGATACTCTGTGGTTGACGGGCCGGAGGAATTCTACACCCACCCACACACACATACACACACACACACACACACACACACACACACACACACACACACACACACACACACACACACACACATACACACAAAAGAAAGATAGGAGATTAAATCATCCAATCCTGATTACTCAAGTGAATAATATCTTATTGTATCAGCACACATAAGTGCATATATATGTACGTATAATGTTACTGCTCAGTGGTATCTGGAGTGTGAAATTAGAGCTACCGTAAGTGTGACTGTGTGTACTCTTACAGAGTGAGTCTTGGGAGTGTGTGTGTGAGTGTTGATGTTGTGGAGAAGCTTTCGGTGTGTGAAATTACCAGTACCTTGTGTGTGACAGTGTGTGTGATGAGGTCTCGGATCCTGAAGCCGTACTGTATCACCACTCCATTGGGCTCCAGAGGAGGCTCCCAGCTCAGCCACACAGAGACGGCTGTGTGGTTATATATAGTCAGGTTACGGGGAGGGGACATGGGCCCTGAAACACAAAGTGAAGAAGATAGAGAAGAAGATAGTCATTAAATATACATACATAAATATGCACCCATAGTTGCATAAATAAACATCATCTAATTAGGATTTTAGAGACACTTTAAACCTGCTTGCAAACTCACCTCCTTCATCGGTATGCAGCTGCAGCAGCAGAGGCGGTCCTGAGCCTTTACGTGTTGCAGCTGTAATAGTGAGGTTGTAAGCTGTGTATGGAAGTAGGTTGGTGAGGATGAAGGAGGTGCTGGGGGTATGAGTTGTGTTGGAGCCCCCTGGGCCAAACATAGTGAGGGTATACTCCGTTATGTCCCCGTTGGCCTCCAGAGGGCGCTGCCAGACCATTGCGATAGAGGAGGATGACAGATTCCTGGTGGACACCAGCAATGGAGCCGAACTGGGAACTGAGGAGAAACGGTGTAACATGTAATACACAAACCGTGCTCCACCAGTAATTGCTTGTGTAGAGGAACTCACTATCATCATTCGTTCTCAGATACATTGTGCTGGTATGGTTGTAGGCGGCGCCCGCACCAGTTGCCGGGGTAACGGTCAACACATAGGGAAAATATTTTTTGAGTCTGGTGAATAGGAAGACATTGTCAGTTGTGGTATGCTTGATGGTCTTGTTGACAGCTGGAGCCCCTTGGTTAGGTATGTCTGGGGGGGTGCCGGCCTCCTGTAAGGTCAGCAGGTAGCTGGGGCGGCCGTTCGGCTCCATTGGAGGATCCCAGCTGACGATTATGGTTGTGGAGCTGAAGATCTGAGCAGTCAGGTTTCGGACTGAGTCACTTGGCACTAAAGAATTGAACAAGAATAATTGTGTCACTAACTGCCAGTCATTACCAGTGACAACGCTGGTTTAAGACTGAGCATTTTGATGCGTTTACTGTTCTACGAGGCAGTAAATTAAGGCATCAATCAACAACACATAGTGACATTTGAGGGAAAATGAACAGCACACCAGTCATCATCATCATCATTTTTCACAAGCAGGGTCATTAATCATTGGCAGCATTGTTGTAATTCACCAAATTAACAACAACATATCATATATAATAATATGGCACGACATTACATCCACAACACAGGAACACAGAACAGTAAACGGAAACAATATCCAACCAAAATAAAAGACATACAGAGGCATTTAGGAGGGAAACTAGGACACTGAAAACCTTGAAAGGAAAGAGGTTGAGGAGAAAATACTCATCCTGTTCATTCGCAGCCACTCTGAAAATAACACATGGTACACATTGGAAAAAAAGGTGAGATGAATGAGAAAAAGGGAGATAAAACTTGAGAGATCCATAAGATGAGTGAGTGGATGTGAGGGGCCAGGTGTGTGTGTGTGGGTCTGAGCCTAGCAGGGGGCTTGGCTGTGCGGGAGAGACAAGGTGCCTTGAAGATCCGGTGCTTGGCTGAGAGTGGAGCAGCTAGAGCACAGGCAGAGATACAGAGTCAGTATGAGCAGTAATCATTCAGAGACAGCGAATACTATGCTAACAAGAAAATAACAACGTACAAATATGAACTGTGTGTGACAAAGTCTGTGGTGGCTGTCTGCACCATTTTTTACAAAATAACATAAAAACAAAGAGATCAGTTTCATGTACACGTCTCTTGTTACACTGAGGATGTCAAAAAGACAAAGTATCACTAAATATGACATGCAAATTTAGGTTCTGGGGCAACACCGTGCATTTTTTTTCACCGACACCATTTTCTAAAAGCTTCTGCGCTCTCTTTTCTCTCTATTTTTTAATCCCCCACAACTTTCGGCATGCTTCGCGAAAGCAAACACAAACTGGCTGTCTTCAAGGCAGTGTCACAGGTGGACAAAAATAGAGCCAGTTTGCCAGACTGTTATCCCCTTTAACTCACAGGCTGAAAGTCACACCGTCAATCGCAGAGTTTTTATGTAATTTTCTTTTTGGAAGTTGAAGAGTTTTGAAAAAAGTGTGCAGACTCACCTTCCAATGAGACTTTGAATCATTATATGTAATAATTATCTGGCATTATGTGTGGTATTTTATGGTTATATATATATTATGTTTAAACATATTTATATTTGTGTATATGGTATCGTGTTTGTGTGTGTGTATAACTGACCGTCCTCCGGTAACAACAGGTAAAGGGGCTCGCTCTGGACCCCTCCGTCCCCCTGCACTGTGCTGGAGGTCATCCATAGGGTGTAGTTTGTGCCCCCAATTAGCCGGGTCAGAGTGTAGGAGAGGCCTGAATCAGGAGATGCAGCTGCAAGTAAGTCTGAAACAAGAACCCTCTGTGGAGGAAAAAGGATTATGAGGATTTTTTCAGACATTGAAACAAGCAGAATGTGTACTTTTTATACAGATTGGTAATGAATGAAAGTAAAACCCAACATTGAGTGTCTTTGTTTCACCACTTTCTTTACAGCAGAATTGTTTCATGTGCCTTAGCAGGACGCAGAACAGGCTGTTGATAATTCGCCATTTCAAGAAATCCAGCAGGCAAGAAGCAACACTTCGTGAGACCCTGGAAGTGTGATTGGTCACAGGGCCCGCGTGACCATGAACATGCGCTGTGATTGGTCAGTGAAGCTACCATCTCAAACCTAGAAGCTAGAATATCTGAATTTACTAATGACCCCTTTCCCACAGAGGTTTATGTGCAGCACCGTAAACCCTCAGAGGCCCTGTCAGGGTTATTCACAGAATAGACTGCGGCCCAACAATAACACCAGTCCGTAAAGATCATATTAGTTGACTTATGTAGTCTAACACACTTATCGATTAATTGATTTAATTGACAGATCTTTAAAATTGAGATTCAGACAACGCAACGCTTTGAATCTTTTATCTTTGTGTATCAGAGATGTACTCAGAGGTTCCTGGGTAATGAGTAATTTACCATGAAAAAAAGCATTAAAGACAAAAAAAATAATAAATTGTCTGTATATTCTCTATACAGTATATGCATCTCACCTGCTCAGCCACCGTGTTGTTATTAGAGTAATAAATAGTATAGTGCACAATGATTCCATTAGGTTCAGTAGGCGGGCGCCACAGCAAGGTGACGGAGGAGGCAGTCACATTTGCAAAAGTCACATTCCTCGGGGGGTTAAATGGTTCTGAGAGCCAAGAAGCACATAATGACACATATTTAGTTAGTGGGAGAAACATTATACAGAAATATAGAAAATAAATATCTTTAATGTGTGAAATCTGTCAAGAAATTCTTCAACAATCGTCCAGCACCTGCATCGGTGGTGGTAAAGCTGATGTAAATCAGCACTCCTCCATCTCCCAGTCTGGTCCAGCTGGAGACAGAGGCATTGTAGCTACTCTCTGAGTCGACATTAATAACCACTGATGTCTCTGTCACATTCTGCCAAAGCTCAGTTGTTTCATTCCTGACAGAAGAGAGCAACCGTTAATATTGCAATGTGGTCCATCTTCTTTCTAAGCCTTTGTTTTTTTGTTTTTTTTTCTCACAGAGTCAAATACACAAGGAGAAGCAAATTAAGAAACTCACCAAATTCTGACAATGTAGTAGAGTACATCTGAATTGGCTTCGAGTGGTGGTTGCCATGACAACTCTACCTCATAGTCTGACAACTTCCTGGCGGAGAGGAGCTGAGGAGGTGTGTCTGGAGCTGAGATGCAGTAGAAACACTTTCAAGTAACGTAATACAAACAGGAGTATGGCTTATGAAAAGAGAAAACTGATGTGGGATTAAGATGTATTTGCATGGGGCAAAAAGGACCCTCATATGGCCCCTCAGGAACCTGGCAGATAGAAACATAATGTGGCCCTAAAAATGAAAAACTGGTTAGTTGTAATGACTTGTTTGTGCTTCTCAGTCCTGTTGAAAGGCATGTGGCACCAAATACCTGTGATGTAACATAATTAACATGAGCTGAGACAGAGAGATGTAACAGAGGAGGAAAAGACGAGAGGAAAGTCAGATTTAATCAGATGCCCTTTGAACTCAGTCGTGATGTAATCGGGCAGTGTCCTGGAACAGAAAAACAAACCCTCCCCCATCCGCTCTCTCCCACCCGGCCCTCTCACCATCCTCCAGTGTGGTGATGTTGAGCGGCTCACTGCTGTAGTTTCCTGGCCCGACGCCCGTGTGTGCTTGCACCATGATGCGGTACTGTGCATACTTCCTCAGATGCATGATGTGGATGTAGTTGGTTGTGGAGGTGAGATTCAGGTAGTGACTGGAATTCCACAGCTCCAGACTGTAGTGGGTAATGACCCCGTTAGGCAGGAGAGGAGGATGCCAGGTCACGTTAACTTCGCTGGGACTGACCGACTCATACATAACGCCATACGGAGGACTGCCAGGGACTGAAGAGAGAACACACCTTTATTACAATCTGAACAGTTAATATTGTAACTAAAGGCTTTCATATGTGTGTATGTGTGTGCATGGGTGGGTGCAGTCATTAAACACACCGTCCTCTCCGGACAGCAGGTATAAAGTGTCTGAAGTTTGGTTGCCATGACCATAACGTGTGTACGCCTTCACAGACACGTTGTAGTAGGAGAAAGGCTTCAGGTTCATCAGGGTGACCGTGTCGGAGGACGTGTTCATTAGCGCAGAGTAGGACTCATTCTCATACAGGACCTCGTAATGTTGGATCACCCCATTGGCTTGCTCTGGTGCAGACCAGGCCAACGTGGCAGCGGAGGGGTTGCTGTCAACCACAGTTAGGTTCACAGGGGGGGAGTCAGGCTCTGAGGAAGAAATAGAATAATCATTGACAAAATAATATTGCTGGCCTCACAGCACATTCAATATTGGTAATCCAACAACTACATATGACATTTTTGAGTTTATCGATCAAATGTCATGTTTTATATCACTGGTATTCATCAACTGACATTGAATTGTTAATAGTGCGAGGTGCATGCCACACTGGGCACCAACAACAATTCAACAAGGTTTAAAAGTTGCACAAGCACTCACTTGGTCAAACATTCATGACCGCATTTTTTTTTTACTTCCACTCATATTCAAACACATGTATTATACAGTGTGTGATAAGTACATACCGTCCTCTAAGGTGAGAACAAAGATATCATCTTCCTCCGACAGAGCACTCTCTCCCACAGCTGTAGATGCAGCTACACGTAGCTTATAACCAGTATACTTTTCCAAATCTATATATTAGAAGAGATATTTACCATCAGATCTTTATCATAATGATGATAATGGCTATATATATATATATATATATATATATATATATATATATATATATATATATATATATATATATATATATATATATAGATGCATTGAGCACTGCAGAAAAGTTGGTTACTCTACCTGTTATCAAAATGCTGGTACTGTTAGTAAACCAGTTAAGGGCCTGATAACTGTGCATTTTGAGGCCATAGACAGTATAATGTGTGATCCGCCCATTGGGGTTCAGTGGTGGGACCCAGTTCACCAGTATGGAGGTGGAGCTGATGTTTTCATAGGACACTTCAAGCACTGAGCTAGGGACTAAACAAATACAGACATTGTTAAGGACAAAGAATGTTTCAGGTATTGCAGGACTTTTTTAATCTACTAAATAATAAATGCAACATGTAAGAACAACCCCCAAACCCTCTCTCTATGTCCGACTGTGTCTAAATGAAGAACTTGATGTAGATCATCAAATCTGATGAACTTCATCTATTTATAGTGAGTCAATTTGGATAAAATGAGTCAGCTAAATGTAATGTAAATGTAACGTGACTACTCACCCTGCTCACTTGTCTTCTCAATGGTATCTGTTGCTGGACCCTCTCCCACTGTTGTAAAGGCAGTAACCCTGAATGTGTACTCAGTGAAGGGATTCAGGTCTGACACCAGGTAAGACATCTCTTCAGAGAAAACCTCCATCACCTCTTCTATTAATGTTACACCTGCAACATGTTCACAAAAACAGATGGAAACACAACACGACATGCAAACACAGGAATTATAGGCACTGGAACCTATTTTTTTATATCAACGGATGCAGGAAGTTAAGAGAAGCAGTGTTTAGGGCTGGTGCTCTCATACCAGAAGCTGCTGCAGTGCGTGGTGAAAAGGGTCCCGTAATTGATGCATCATGTGTGGACAAGCGGAGCTGGCCTGGGGTCAGGGACAAGGCGGAGGAATCTGAGGTCAAAACCCCAGCATGCGATAGCTTTGTCAGCCAGGTTGGAAGCGTAGCAGGTGACATAGAGGTAAGAGGGAATGCAGAGGTCCCACGGACTACAGAGTCAGTGGATTGAATAGTTGTGCTGTTAGAGAATGAAGCAGAAACATAACTGGCACTGGGCTTTTCAGTGACCATGATGTCAGCAGTTGGTTGAGCATCGGTGTTAGTGATGGAAACAGTGGTTATTTGTCCGGAGTGTGTGACACTGGAAGCAGTCGCAGAGGCCAGTGTGCGATCAGAAATAGTGGCCGTGAAAGTCGGAGGTGATGTGATCAGACCAAACTCCACAGATCTCTTACGCCGCCCTGGATTGCTCGGGACATCAGGGGGAGGGGTCGCATCTTCATTTAAACCGGTTGTATTCTGAAGGAAGAAAAACTACATTTTATGGCCTGGCAGGAGTTTCTAAATTATTCTGAGTCAGTTCAGTGTAAAACAAAAAAGATTTTCATTAATTTGGCTCATTGGCCCTCAAAGCAATATCTACTTGAACCAGAAGACAATGGACATGGCTGAGTACTGTATGAGGATGTTTTTTATGAATGGTCCTAATTGGCACTTCTAATTGAAAACCATCACCGTAAAAAATCTGTTTTGTAAGTTTATGCAAAGATTTACAATTTCATTCAACTTCTTTCACAAAAGGTTATACACCCACATTTTAATAGTACTGAGCTGTGATGCTTTAGATAGCTGTAACATCTGGCCTACCATTTCTGCAGAAATGATGGTGATGTCCCGCAGCAAAATGTCGCCAACAAGAACCTGCACTTTGTAGTGGATGATTGGACCGTTGGGCTGGGCGGGGATTCTCCAACTCACACGGATTGAAACTGAATCTTTAGCTTCTGCCATCAAGTCCTGCACGGCACTGGGTGCTACTCACACAAACACACATAGACTCAGTCAGAGATAATCAGACACAGACAGAGAAGTACACAAAATACACCTTTATGCATGCAATTATGTATAGGATTGTATTGTATTATCCTTGGCATGTCTGTATTCAATATCCACTTTCTCCTTCCAAAAATGTGTTTGTAAAAGCCTTCCTTATATGCATCATGAGGTTAAAGAAAAAGGGAATTCATGGGGATTCATCTAAATGAAAAAAAACAAGCATTCACTGGTACATCAGTTGAGGCGTGGTCTCACCTTCGGCAGGTGTAATTACATCATCCTGCGCTGCTGGACCCACTTCTCCAGACGCTTTGGCTCGGACGGCCACCGTGTACTTTGTGTAGGGGGTCAAACCGGTCAGAGCAAACCGCATGTCTGCTGTGCTGTTCTCATACAAGTATCCTGCAATGAATAGGAAATAGAAAATGTTATGGATTTCTCAAAATATGTAAAGTTTGAGTCTGTCAATGCGCGTGTGCTTGTGTGTTCAAGAGTTAATATTGAATAACCTGAAGGTCCATAAAGGTAGAGCACGTAGGTGAATCTTCCTGTGATAATGTTGGGAGTGCCCCAGGACACAGAGATTGATCTCGACGTCATATTCAATACTAAGAGGTTTTGTGGCGGGTCTTCTGGTGCTGCCATACACAAAGACACATAAATAAAGATATTTATACATCCAGTACATTGTATATCCTAATAAGAGTCACAAATTAAACAAAAGATATAGCCTCGTTTGTGTCATTTTCCACACCTGATTCTGGCATGCGGACCATGGTGGAAGCTATCTGTCCTTCACCATCAGAGGTGAAGGCAGACACTTCAAATAAATAGGCAGTATAAGGTCGTAGTTGATCAACTCCTACTGATATGGGAACACTCCAGGAGGCCGCAGGGGGTATAGCGGAGAGGGTGATGGGTGAAGACGATGCTGTAATCTCTAAAGGACTGAGAGTCGCTCGGGACAGGATGTCTGCTGCATCCTACACATACAAAGTCATACAGGACATACACAGAGGGAGAAACATATGAGAAAAAAATTAAAATTTCCAGCAATATGTTGAACGCACGGTCAGCCTCGTGACTTGGTCTCATCTATAACGCTGACAGAAACAGAGCATTTCACAATAATAGCTCAAAGGACAGAAGGTGAGACAGTACAATGCAGTACATTGCAGTGAGGCAGTGCTCCGGTCATGATGTCCTCTGCGTTGACCTCCAGCGTGCGGACTGTCTGCCCAGTACGAGCGTGTTTAGCCTTGACAGCAAACTTTGTGATGAGACCGTTGATGCGGTGCGGCAGGTACCAGGTAACCATGACGAAGGTGTGGTTTTTAGGAAACGCTGTCAAGTTAGTCACCAGGCCAGGGGCTGCACACACACATGAATGTACACACACATAGACAAACAATACTCCATATACACAATTACTGTCTTAGATTTTGAGATTTTTATGCACGTGTTTGCATGAACACCCACGGGACTCAGCAGTCTTTATGTACACAGATTTGCTGAAAGTTCCTATTCCAGCTCGAGATATGGCTGCTACCTATAGGGAGAAGGGGGGAAGAGTGAGAGAGGGAGAGAGAGAGTAGGTATTACTAAATGATTACTAAATGATCTTCTCAACGATTAAAACTATATAAATCAAAATTGATGAAAAATAAATTGATAAGGATTTAAGTCTGATCATCAGACAAAAGTGGGAATTAGTCAAAATGGAGAATTATTATACATCCAAACCCTCATTGTTAAACATCCATCTTCAGCTTTTATCTACTATGTATTTATAATGAACAACTTTTGCCACTGCATATTTAACACAGAGGACTTAACTTACAGAGGATCATGCCGAGAGGGCAAGCACACCACCGGCATAGTACATTCTAAGTTGAATCAATGACTCTAGGAATTGGACATTTTGTGCACATATTATTCTAAACTCATATTCATTACCACTTCAATGAATACGAATGCTCTTGGTCTCTATTACCCCTAACAGCTTTTTGCACAGCTTAGTGTGTGGGCCAACACACTCAAAGGTGAGAGGTAGTAACATGATACATCACACACACACTCATAAGCGCCAGCACACAAATACAGAATATGCAGGTCTCATGATGTGTGTCAGTCTCTCAGAGACCATTTGTATAAAGGTCATTGATGGTTAATGAATTCTGAAAACTAATAAGCACGATCACATTCAAGCTCAGTGACAACAGACAGTGGAAAGAACCATGGCTGATCCATATATCTGTTTACCTGATTAATAATGAAATTAGGAAGGATCCATTACCAGCATTCAGCCAGATCAAGAGAATAGTCCGGTTTAGTGGAATCTCTCCATTTGAAAGTACAGGAGAACAGTTTTCCGTAATATATTTCTATTCCTTAAATTGTTGGCTATCGGGGTCTATATTAAGTTGAATATGTATATTTAGTCAACACACACCCAGTAAATAAACAGAAATATACATGTAAATTGGTCCTCTATGTTTCTGAAAGCTTGTTTTAGTAATTATTATATTATTTTTCATGCATAAAATAAGATTTTATGTTTTTGCTATGGTTATCTGTTTTGTTTTTTTTACTGGTTTTATGTCTCAGTGTGGTTATGGGACGTGAGTTCACCAAAGTGAATTCCTATCTTGTACTTAATGGCCATAAAGAATGTATCTTGAATATCATATCCTACCTCAATGTGGTATGTAGAACCTGAGGTGAAGTCAGTGATCAGGGTCTCAGGTATATCCAGGTACTTGGTCGCCTGTGTGAAGGTGGGATCGGGGTAGGGACACACCTCCTTGTACCTACAGGGGGAAATCCATTTTCAAGATCATCATCTTTCAGCTCACAATATATATTTATGTCCAATAAGGGGCAATATAAAGGCCTCATCAGTAAAATATTTACATTCTCTCAAATTCAGGTGTAACACTCCCAGAGAAATTATAATTAACCATTGTATTTAAACATAGAGTGATGATACTTCATTTTATTTATGCTACTATCTATTCCATTCTACTTTAGAAGGCAGCTTTTTAGAAGGGAGCTTTTTTACAAATATTTGCTTTTTATTATAACCTTAAAAATAATGGAATCTGTATTTTTGAGGCATTTTAGATTTGAATCTAGAATTGATGATTATTTTCTTATAAAAAAAACTTTTAAAATCAACTATTGCTGAAACATCTTGTTTTAATATTTATTTTTAAAGCTACTATAATGATCTTATTTTATGTTGAACTTGGGGTCCCTGTGGACAAATGTGGTTCTGTTTCCGAGTGCATTTTTACTGCAGCAGGATCTGACAGTGAGTTCTGGTTTTCCTGGGCCTCTTTTCCCTCCAGCGGGTCCAGCAATGCAGCCTGGGCCTGCAGCAGCGTGGTGTCGGTGTTGGCTCCCAGCAAGGCGAAGCTCTGCTCCGAACTAGAGGAGGAGCTCTCCTTCGCTCTCCCCTGATCGCTGCCAGAAGCGTTGCTGGAGTCTGAACTGAAGGACTTTCTAAGGATCCTGCATGACTTTGTTTGATTTTGTGCAAAATCAGACCCAGTTCACCAATTACAAGCATTAAGAATAAACATGTAGACACATAAAATATTGTTTACTTTTGTAGGTCATATAGAGGCATCAGTATTAAATTGAGACTTTTTTCAGTTAAATATTCCTCATAGTAACTTCAACTGTAACCCTGTAACCTTCAACAGGGTCAACCTGAGTTGCGGTTGCAACTGCAATTTTCTTGACATAAGCAAAGACAACAAAGCTCTCCTGGATTGTGAAGTTGAGACTTACAACCTTTGCGGACCAAAATAAATCCTTAGTTTCTCAAAACGACAACAATTCATTACCTGATGACGTATCCGTCAATATTGTTGGTATCAGAGGGCATTGTCCAGGAGAGAAGAATACCATTGGAGCCCACGGCCTCTCCTTCTAGATTTGAAGGTGGGCCAGCAACTGGAAGAAAAGCAAATAAGTGTGTGAAGGAGATAAGAGAACATAAAAGTGTCTTTCCACATCGTTTACTGGGTTCAACACCATAAATACATAAAACATAAAACACAGATATTTTAGTAAATAACTTCTTTTATCAGAACTCGACACTACACAGTACCACAGTCCTTTGAAGAATAGTGCTGTTGTCTTTGGGGACTGATCCTTCAAGTGTGTGTGTGTGTGTGTGTACGTGCGTGTGTGTGAGTGTGTGTGCGTGCGTGTGCGTGTGTGTGTGTGTGTGTGTGATTGAGGCCAAACTCTCAATCTGTGGCATTGAAATGCCACAGTAGTGGCATTTCAATGACATTCACTGGAGACCCATTCATCCTGCGGTTCAAAAGCCAGGCTTAAGTTACTTAAGAGGAATTAAACACACACACACCTACTGTACTAATTTCTTTCCCTCGATGTGTGCGTGTTTGCTATAGGGGACTGAATTAGACAGCAGAGGGCAGACGAGAACCTTATGGCACTTTAACACTCAAAAACAAAACCTGTCAAAACAAGAGTAAACAGCGAGCGCACGGCTCACCGGTCTCATTAGTATTGATCATGCGGCTGACTCCGGGGCTGATGTTGGAGGAGGAGACTGCTGTGACCGTTACACTGTATTGTGTCCCTGGAGTGACATTCACCACATCAGCCTGCGAACACAAAATAAACACAGAATCAGTGTACACATGTTGTATCTCTTTATCATAACCACCTGTACTGTTCCAGTTGTGTTTTTTTTAACTGTATATGACTCAACACTGTCAAAGCAAGTTAGTAGTTCTCAATAAAAATATAAGAGAAGAATGGTCATCATTATTTCCCAAGGGCAGAGGTGATATTTCGTTTTTTTCTGCCATTGCTTGATTGCAATTTTGTTGTTGCAATTTGTTGCTGGTTTTGGCAACAATCTAGATTATGTAAGCAACAAAAAAGTGCTTTAAAAAATAGTTGTTGTAAATCAATTCATAGAGTAATTGTTCTAAGTGTTTATTTTCCTTCCAATCAGTAACATTTATGGTATTTTATTTAAAAAAAATCTAATTATATGTATTTTTCCCAAATTGGCTACTGGCTACCTTTTTCCAAGTGCCTCATGACAACTGCACAAGTATTCCATGTACACACAACTCTGATTGGCAATCACTACTGTAGAACATAGTAAAATAGAGCACTCCTCTGACAAATCTCCCCAAACAGAACCAGGTATAAAACTAAACTGTGGCTGCACTTGTTTGTATCTCAATATATTTTGGTGACAGAAGAACGATGTTGCTCTTAAACATTTGGACCTGCGATATTTATATGTTTGGAATGCAATAATTCACACTAATCTACGTGCACATTAATGCCAGATATTGAGTGTTGAATTCTTACCTGTGAATGGACCTGTCCCAAGCAGAGTATTAGCAGCAGGATCAGTGAGAAGGCCATGCTGGTTAGCAGAGTTAGCTTTAGTTTAGACCCAACACGTTAGAGCCAGTGGAGCTGCATCCAGTAATAGTGCACAATGGCTAGCAGTGGTCTACAAGTGATCCAGTCAGGTGAAGAGAAATAACTCCAGGGTCTAGGAGCTGTTTAGCGGCATGAGCGAAACTCACAGGGTTAGTTTTCTTGGAATTGGATATTAACGGCTCTTGGTCTTGAGGTATTCCAAAATGTGTGTGGCTAACTAACGAGGATAGAGAATCCTCTTATTAGCACGAAGCTAACATTCTCCCTCTGGTCTCTATCTCTCTAGGGAGAGCTGCTTAAGCAAATGAATGATTCAGGGTTGAGCTCATGAGGCCAACTTAATAAATAATGAGATCTATTACTCAACCCTGTGCTCTGTGTGCTCTGTGTATGTGGTGTGTAAGGTTACATTTTGGGGGTATCTGACACCTGGCAGCTGGGAAGAGATGGTATGGGGCGGGATTTGGTTAAATGGGAGGAGAGATGAAGTGTTTTTGAACGTGTGTGTGTGTGTGTGTGTGTGTGTGTGTGTGTGTGTGTGTGTGTGTGTGTGTGTGTATGCGTGTGTATGTGTGTGTGTGTGTGTGTGTGTATGTGTGTGTGTGTGTGTGAGTAAATTGTGCATTCCGCATTATAACTCTTCCTGTTTTTTCTGCTCTTCATAAAACTGCGTCGAGTGTATTTAGGTGAACTGCTGTCTCATTTCCAAGGTGCTACAATTAGTTTCTTAGGTGAAAGTGTAAGTTCAGAAATTCCATTGTTGTCATAGCTCAGCAGTGTGTATGTTTGTTTCTTTGAGTAGGTGTGTGTACCTGAATGTATCCGTCAGACGTAGGGTAAACTGTGACTTTTCCCTGGTTTGGTAGCAGGTCGACTTGATAGTGATCCACACACCCCATCGCCTGCTTCCAACGTAGCGAGAATGCACGTGCAGACACATTCACGACACGTACTCCTTGCACACGTGCTGGCACTCAAATAGGGACAAGAAAGGGAGAAATGGAGTTAGAGATGTGGAGAAAGTAAAAAACACAATGAAAGGGCAATCGGGTTAATTGATATGAATGTATTGTTGTAGCCCTTGTGATATGGTCTACCTGTGGTTACGGTCAGAGAGGCAGCGCTCCCCGCTGTCACTCCTCTCACTCTCTCGGCGCTCACGTTGTAACTGCAGCCGTCCACCAGCCCCGTAACCACGGCAACCTGTTCCTCCTTGGGCACGGTGTGCGTGTTTGTGTCTGAGGTATTGGCCACAGTGACTCTGTGAAAGTCAAACTCCCCGAACGCACTGTCCCAGCTCACGGAGACAGAAGAAGAGTTCATGTGCCCTAAATGAAGAGCGCATACTCCTGCAGGGCCTGGAACACAGTTTTTTTTACACCTTTGGTTTTTATCTCTTTGGCTACTGTTCCCTTATTTTATGTCTTACAAGGGCATTATGTGTTGAGGAATCACAAACAGCTTTTCCTATCTTGGGAGGACAAACCTTTCTGAAGTCCTGTACAGAATTTAGACCTGTTTATTTCTGTATATGTGTGTGCGTGTGCCTGTATGCATGAGTATTTCTTACGTGTGCTGAACTCTCTGTGGACTGCCTGACTCGTGTCTGAGCCGAGCACACTCTGAATGCTGACACTGTAGTCTGACCCCGGGATCAAGTCCCTGATCTCATAACGTGCATCCTGGACAAGAACCTTAATCCATAATTTCCTGTCCACAGGCCGCAGGCCAAAAACAAGCTGAGGAAAAACAAAAAGAAGTCCCAAGTTTCAAATAGCAAGAACATGCCGGTTTTTTCTTAATCAATTTTATATATGTACGAATGGATTTCATTTCTGTTTGTTCATGTGGGTTGGCATTGTGTGTGAATGGAATGTGCTTGGTCATTCTCCCTGGTCGTGGCTCTACTGAAGTCATGCATCTTTAAAGAGCTGGTAACCAAATCTGTGGTGTGCCGACAACGGTTTCTAAGTAACCAACAGGTGAGTGCAGATTGAGTAGCCTTCTTTGTCCTTTGAAGATTTTTTTTTTTTAGGAATACGTGTGTAAGACAAATGAGGACAGACATCAAAGTTACTATGGCACATCAAGCTATAATGGCTGTCTCTCTTAATTGAATTACTTGGAACTGAGCAGGTGAATTATTACCATGTCTTACCTTGTACGCCTCCACCTGACCTGGCGGTGGTTTCCAGGTTATAAACACAGACGTCACCACCTGCTCTGACAGAGACACATCTTGTGGCACCTCTGGGACTGAGACAAAACTACCATTAGCATGAGACACCATGAACTGACTCATAATCATCGCCTTCTGTCACTATAGGTAATACACAAGTCGATATAAACTCTTTGAAAACTTTATAGGTTTACTTTAAACAAGCAATTAACACATACTGCTATGTCATCATCATTTTTATATCATTTTTAGTATAATATGAAATCATTGTCATTGGATTATTATTGTAAATCCGGTCCCTCTTCATCTTATGTGTTTTGAAAGATTTAAGATAATATAAGATAGTCCTTTATTAGTCCCTCAGTGGGGAAATTACGGGATTACAGCAGCCCTTATTCACAGTAAGTAGAGATAGATATCAAGTAATATAAATAAACAGTAGAACAGTAATAAAAACACAATTAAAAAAATTAAACAGTAAGAAAAATATATTAAATATACAGATGGGATAAAAATAAAATAGTAAAAATGTGTATAAAAGTGTTTATTTCAAACGACTAAGGTTGAAACTGATATTTCCTTTTTGTCTATCATGGTTTACATGAAAACTGCACCCCTGAAATAAATCTATATTTTCTTTATAATCTTACATTCTTAATGTAAAATGTTAGTATTTTAAATTATTATTTGCATATTCCACTCACAACAAATATTTGGTCCCGGTGTTGTAAATGTCTTAAACTTACTGGTATTGAGGATCATAGTATCAGGTTTACTGCTCCTTTCCCCGCTGGTGCTAATCACTTCAATTGTGTATTGCCTTCCATGAGCGAGACCTTCAAAGCTGTAAGATCTGTGAACACACAGCTCCAGCAGTCATTGTTTTGTCAGCACAGACTTTGAGTATTCAATGTTGCAATGCAACTGCACTCTGTTGTTATAAAATAAAGTTTTGATCTAGGGATTGTTATTCCAGTCTCATAAAACTGTTAAAATGTGTGCACTGGCTGACAAGAAGGAGACTGACCTGGCCTCCCGATTTGAAATGATCAGCTCTTGTCTGAATGTTTTGTTTTTGATTGACAGGATGAGCCCACTCGCCTCTCCCCTGACCACACTCCAACATACGCGTATGGATGACGTGGTTTTATTCACAAGAGACATCTCCACTGGGCTTGGGACTGGCATGTAAAAACCATTACACGTTCATTCAAATAGAAAGATTGAGCAATGTGTGTATGTGTGCGTTTACCTGCGGTAATGTTGATGGTGACAGGTGAACTGTCTGTGAAGGACTCCTTCTCTGTTCGTACTGCAAAATGGTAAAGTCTGCCTGAAGTCAGACCAGAAAATGTTGCGCTCTGACTGAACACCTTCTGCACCTGTCGCACACAAATGGTACACCATAAACATTCTATATATATATATACTTGCTAATGCAGTGGCTGACAGAAAAAAAAAACACTTGGACCTTGGATCATTAAGGCTAACTACTCGTCCTTATGAATCTCAAATGAAAACCTCCTTTTTCTGGTTTACCATTTGTGAGTGGTCACAGTTTAGGCAGATGACCTCGTAGCTGAGAGCTCGTCCTTCAGCTGGATCCCAAAGCAGCTCGATGGATGAATCTGTCACCACACCTTCCCTCACTCTGTTAGGAGTAGCTAAACCTAAAATCACAAACCATATCCCATACTGTAATTATTCTTTTAACATACAGGAAATACCATTCAACTTTGGTGAGGCAATAGTTTGTCATTTTGTGTTTTAAAAACCTGGGGATCTTGTATGATGTATGATTGTGGTAATAATAGATTTTGTTTAATAATAATTAAAACACAACACCTTGATGAAAGACACAACATACCGTATATATACACAGTATATATATATACAGTATATCTTTGTACGGTATGTTGTGTCTTTCAAAAGACAGAAAAAAGCTTATCACATCATTGTTGTGTCTTCGTTTTGGGTTTGTCACAAAAGGATCTGTCTGAACACTGTCTCAAAACAAGATACAAAATACATCATACAATTTAAAATCTGTCATATAGCTTGAGGCCTGACCTATATCATATTGATTTCTACATGCTGAGAACATAAATCTTCAAAACGAATACCAAACAGTTAACCAGTAAAGTGATGCCAATATTAGAGTGGATCGATGAGATGATTGTAATAGTCGTATGAGAGGTCGCTCACTTGTTCTAACAGGACGGGTGTAGTATGGTGGTCCCGTCCGCTCTTGGCTTGTGCTATACACCTTGAGCTGGTGCTCAGATCCTGGACTGAGGTTGTTTAGAGTTATTGTATGAACACCAACAGGCAGGGAGAACCAGTAACATTTGTTCCCACACAGTCCCTCACACAGACTGTCACACAATCCTGCACATACACACACATTCACCCCATCAATCAGACCCAGCTGTGGATTGTGGATGTACAGTTGTGCAGAGTTTGTGCCCACTGAAAGGGGGACTGCTACCTGAACTGGCATTGGATCTAGACATGCAGAGGGAGAAACAGGAGACAACGAGAGTAGAAATTACTGTCTACATTGACAGTGTCAAGGGATAGGTCCATTATTTTTTGAAGTCAGATGCCAATATGAATATTGAAACATGTTTTGCTCGCTATAATAATTCCTCTTGTTCATACTGGTCATTGTTCTGTCTGTGTATTAAGAAGTCTATCTGAAGCTTTCCAAATTGGTAATATGGAGTTACCGCCTGTTTAATGCCACCCCCGCCTGGAGAAACACAAACAGAGAAATGTATTCTAACAAAGCTGGCTACCTCAGACTATTGAAGCAGTATTATTGTTTCTCTTACCTGTGGTGTGTATGACTCTGGTCTTGATGCTCCTGTCCTTTCCCTTCAGAGAGACAACTCCTATTTCATAAGTCTGACCTGGAGTAAATGTGCCCAAGTTAACACACACAGACGGATGTGCCCAGTGTGCACCATGACTGGACTGGTTTACCCACAGTGAGGTTAGAGTGGGATACATGGGTGGATGGGATGTGACATAGTAACCATCTGGTGGGTCATCTGGGGAACTGGTCCAGCAGACAGTCAGATTTCCCGTTGTGTTCAAAACCACCAGATCACTCGGGGCCCTCACCGCTAAGAGGCACAAAGGAGGTTGTTATTTTGTTTTCAGCCAAGTTACAGCAAAGTCTGCATTACAGAACTATGCATTTACATATTGTAAAGTTACATTTATGCAAACTCAACTCATAATAGACACACTAAAACACATTTAAAGTCTTCACTTTTGGCACCTTGTGAATAAGCAGTGTTGCTTTCCATAACTGATTAACATAAAGTGTCCCTTACAACCAAAAGTCCTGTCAAATATTGGATGCCAATGTACTATCTGGGTGAATATGATGGACTATAGTCACAATAACAGTGAATTAATAACACCTTGTGATTTTAACAAACATCATCATGAATCAATAGGAAAATCCCAGGTGAAAATAATAAAATATATGTGAAACTAAGGAATAGCTTACTTAAACACAACAATAGAACAGAAGCATCCCAAATATCTGCTGTGAAAACATCCTGTCACATGCTTACCAGTCTGTACAGTCACAGGCGCTTGTCCACAGCTCTTTATGCCACACTGGGTGACGGCGTAAACCTCGACCCTGTATTTCCTGTGAGACTGAAGCCCTCCAATCACAGCAGTGTATGCCTGAAGCCCAGCAATCTCAGATAAACTGGAGATATTGGTCATTCCAACAATACTCTCTTTATGTGAAGACATGTCCACATAGCGCACAACAAAGATCCGTCTCACCCTTGCATCTGTCAGCATCCAGTGGACACTGATCTGACTGATGGTACTGGGGCCAAACGTGATATTTTGAGGAGGAAGAGGTCCTGTAAGAAAGAGAACATGAAGCTTTGAAGATACATCTGTTACTACAAGAACTTGCTTGTGTACTTTTGGTGTGCAGACTCACTAGTGTACGCAGTTTGTGTTTGTCCCAAGCTCCAGGTTGAGCCAGCCGGATGAGAAGCTCGGAGGGTGAAAGAGTAGATACTCCCTGGAGACAAACCTGTAACTGTTACCTCTGTGGATGACAGGGATATGGGGACTCTGACAATCTTTCTTTCACCGTTTAAGCTCTGTATCTCCTTTTTGCCCTCTGACTTCCTGTTTCTATCTTCTTCTTTTTTAACCAAGTCTTTTTCTGCCTCCTCTTGGTACTGGAGGAATACATCAAAAGAAGAAATATTAAGAGAGTTCAAGGGTTCAAGGTGACTCCAACGAAGCTGTACTTGTTGTTCTGTCACTTGCACCAGGTCAAGGGAGAATGCAGCAGGGACATGAGGGGCTGTGGAAGAGAAACAAGTTGAGAAGGAAATGAGGGAAGGAAGTGCTCCAAATCTGTATAGTATGGGGACTAGTCGGTGTTTAGCACTATTTATTTACCCTGAGATTCAAAGTCAAAGTCAAAGTCAGTTTTATTGTTAATTTTCCATTTGTGCAAACATACAGAAGATTGAAAGTACGTTTCTCTTCTGTCCGACATGAAGTGAATAATGGTAATAATAATAATAAAATGCAAAAGACTTTTGTTTTAAAAAATAACAACATATAAACAACATGAATTAGGAAACTAATTGAAATTAAACAATATCAAATCAACTGGTCTCAAATAATGTATGCACAGTAAATGATGTGTTTAATAAAAGGTCTATTACACAAGTTATTTACTCTGGCAATGGCAGATGAAGGGTAAGGGGATGTTACAGAAGAACGGAGCGAGAAAGTATCCTGGCCCTGTGGCATTCCTCTGAAGGGCAAAACAGTCTGTCTGATTGGCTGGCAGTAATGACGTCATAGAGTTTGTCAAGTTAAAGGCTGAGCCATCAGACCAGAGAGGATGCCCCTCCGCCTGTGGGGTGACAGAAGAGAGACATTATGCATGGCATGTAAACACGGGACAGACATCACCAGCGGACTGTCATTGAAGTGAAAGTATCGGAAACAAAATTCCTCTTTAAGGAGTACCTGCTGCGTTGGGCCTTTTCATATTTAAATTGTAAAGCACTTTGCAAGAATATCACCTTTCCCTGAGAAGATTTACCTCACTGCAGGCAAATAAGGTGAAAACTGTCTAATTTTAAAACGTTATAACTGAATTTATGTAAACTTTATTTATCAAATCATGAAAAGTAAATCCAACAAAGAAACGTAATTTCCTAAGTGTATTCACTGTAAATATAAAACTACTTTGGACTTTTTGTTTAAACTAATCACAATGCATTGCTGTGAGTAGGTTTCTTGAACATAAAGTATGTCGGTGTGCACACTACAGGAGTATTTAATTTGTTAATGCTGCCAATATTTTGTGTGCGGAAGTTTAACTATACTGCAGTATATTTTCAGATCTACTGTCCTGCTGTTCACTTTCCATGTATTCCTCCATACCCTTCAGAACCAAATTCTGCAAGAATAACTGCTGAACTGTATAAAAAATATTATAAGTTAACATATTGTTATTTTAGTTGTCTAGAGTATACCTCCATAATTGTATTAATATGTTTGAGGAATGTGTTGACATATTCTCGACGGCCTCATCTTTTTCTTTTGTCTTTGTATTTCTTTCTGCATTATGTTGCCGCTTGCTAGCCTGCTAAATTGTGGCATCTAGACTGGACATAGACAATAACGTTAATATTGCGGTTGCCTAACGGTGAACGCAAATGTTATTCAGTTGCAGGATTTTATTGATGTGCACTGCGTTATGTGCAACAGGAAATGTGAGTAATTACTGTTTTTTTTTTTTTTCGTGAGAAAGAGTTTAGGAGTGAGAAGTTATTAACGACCAATTTATATTAAAAATGGATGTCAGAAATTTTGTGAGTAGCAAATCATTTTGAACATATTTAATTGACAACAATAAAATGTACCAATATAATGCATCAATATAAAATGCATCAATATAGTCCAATCAGAGCCATAGATCATAAAACAGGCATGTCTTCTTAATCAGTGACCTTATGAATATTTTATTCAATAGGTTTTCTTGACAAATCTATCATTAAATTAAAGATTAAGTTTAAAGTTATTCATGTAAATTCCAAAATGTGATCCCTTATGAGAAAATGGTATTATAAATAAAGAGTAATACATATGTACATTCTCAAAGAGACATTCACAATTCTATTGTATTATGGCTCTGAGTGATAATAATAATAAGGCTACCTGCTGGTCATTGAGTCCGGTCCATAGCAGCAGCAGGTTGTGGCTCAGCAGGTGAGAAGACATGAAATGCAGATCTTCCACGGTCTTCAGATCAGCGAGGTGACTTCCGGCTGCCAGGCCTCTGCAGCTGTGCCGGGCATCACTCCACGTCAAACCCGCCCTTCTCACAGTGTAGCAGCTTCTCCCATTGGCCAACCAGTCAGCTGGGCACTGAGCTGGAGACGGAAATTATCATCAACTAATACAGTTCTTTTTCCCATTTTTAAGGCAGATGATCAAATTGTGATCATACGATGCATTGATCGTGGTGTTTGTGTTGCAAATGCATACAATACCTGTTTCAAAACCAATGCTGAGTCTCTGCTTCAAGGTCATTCGAAGGTGTTTGAGGAATGTAGTGACCACAACTTTGGCCTTGAAGCGTGTGCCAGGCTGGAGACCTTTCACCGAGTACTGAGAGTTTGTCTTTGATGAGTTTATGTTGAAGATGTGCGTGACAGAGTGCGTGTGAGTGTTGTATAGACTCAAGGTGGATAGGGTTTGTTGTTTGTGAAGTTTCCACATCAGGAGTGCAGTAGTAGTCGTGCTGTATATATGAAGGGAGGATAGGGAGACTGGAACTGGACACATATGTACAAAAAGGAAAGACAAGAGACAAGATGAAACATATTAATGTCAATAAACATTATACCAAACACTAATCAAGCATGTTATTTTTCTACATCAGGAAAGTACACTCACTGAAGGGAAAAGACTTTGCCTCAAGAGTAGTATCATTTCTGCTGGCTGTCAGTGAGATGTTGTATCCTTTTGGGTCCTCAACCAATCGTAATGACATTTTGCAGTCAGGGGAGCACGCAGACTGAGTGATGGGCTCCACATACACCTGCAGAGATGTGGCCATTTATTTAGTTATGCAAAAAAAATACACTCAAACTAATGAAACTGAATCAAAGGAAGCGTGCCATCGTTCTGACCTGCTTGTTACTTGCAGTCCTGCAGGTAACTTTGTAGGCATCTGAATCTTTTGTGGATGGGAATGACTGAAATACAACTTCAACTTCAACAGGGTTTAACTGCTGTTCACAGGTCAGCAAGACCACCTGAGGAGGAGGAAATTAGCATGTGTTGCAGGAGCCAACAATCCTTTGTACCTCAAGAGGGAGTCTTTCCATTTGGCTCTCAACATGGCGACGGCTAAGAGCTAACAGTGCTGACAGCACAACGTGTGCAACAGTAATAAAAGTGCTGCCAGAGCCGACAGTCTTATGCTAGCTAGCCAGTGGCATTGTCCACAACTAAATGACACAAATGCACTTAACATGCAGGCAGAGCCAGCTATGGAAACAAATCACAGAGAAACAACACATACACTCATGAGCATGACTCGATTCTCAGGGCAAGTTGTTAACTGCCATTAATGCTCTGAATATTGAAATCCTCAATTCAGAACATTTAAATACAACTACAATACATCTGTGAAGATAGATTTAGGCATGATGGATATACTCTTACCTTGCATAAACTAGCAAGCAACCACAGACGCGCCGTTGCACCCATTGCAAGCATCACTCCATCTCATCGAGCAGAGCTTCCAGCAGTCACTGATCCAGCTGGATGTGAACCCTGACAGGCGAGGAAGTGTCCTGGTTGAGCTGTCAGACACTGGGAGGCTCGTAAATAAACCGTACCCTTCTCAACACATCAACTGTAACTTTTGAAGTCGTGAATCACATGTGCACACTGGCAATGTTAACTCTTGGGAAAAATCTCAACTTGCTTTCACTTCAGTTTTACGCAGAGGCTGGACTTTGAATTTTGCGCGCACTCAGAGTCAAGAGTTCAATGGCTTTTTCCTCCAAGATGCAAACCCTTATGTGAAGGAGGAGATGGTCTTTGGGTGTGTATGGAGAGAGAGAGAGAGAGAGAGAGAGAGAGAGAGAGAGAGAGAGAGAGAGAGAGAGAGAGAGAGAGAGAGAGAGAGAGAGAGAGAGAGAGAGAGAGAGAGAGAGAGTGTGTGTGTGTGTGTGTGTGTGTGTGTCGTAGTTCAATCCAATTTGTTCTGTCTCTTTGTTGGGATAAGAGCTGTACACCATGGCAACCATGGGCACATGGCCACTCCAGAGCTGGGCTCCTGAGGAGAAGAGATGTGGGGATGTGGGCGAGGGAAAAGAAGAGGGATAAGAGAGATGTGGTGGGGCTTTGTGGTAAATTGAGATTTGCTCAGTGGGTAAAGCCACCAGCTCATGCCTCTGGATGACAAGCAGTCAGCAAGTCAGTCACAGACAGGGTCTAAGATTGTGTTTTCTTAACCTCTAAAATAAGCATGGGCTTGAGACTGGTCATAACAAAGTACAGTGGTGAGAATGGTTTGGCTCGGACCTGGGGTGTGGTGGGTAGGAGAGCTGGCCCATGTGGAATGACAGGAATGTGAAAGGGAGACGTGATTGACAGACAGGGAGCTGAGTCTACTAAGGGTTTCTGTTATGAAGAGGGGACTCCCACACAGCAATAAATTCTCAGAGGAGAAGCACAAACACATGTCAGCACTACAAATGCTGAATCAGGATGAGAGTGTGAGTATAATAAGATTTGAGTTTGAGAAACTCCAAAGTGTGTTTGAAAAGGACATATTGTGGGTCATGAGGTCAGCCATTCTTGTAATAATTCAAACAAAGGCACTGTTAAATCTTTTATTTCCCTACTTCAACAGAAACTACAAAAGTCCAAAGGTCACATTAAACTTTTCTAAGGAAAAAAGCTTCGTACAACACTCTTTTGGACAAAAAGCTAATGTACAGTATTTAAACCCAACAGCGGATATGAAAAATGCAACAACTTCTGTCAACATAATATAAATTGTTAATATACAGAAAAATAAGAGTAATGACATCATACCACCACCTGAAAGATCTAGATAGCTGACTGGGTTGGCACAGCAGCTCTACCAGAAAATAAAGACTAATGTGCAGACACAAATACTTGAAAACAATCTCCATCTTACACCAGTTATTTTCAATATTTTTTTAAGTTTCAACTATTCCAAATACAATGAAAGATGGTTGGTTTTCATGCTTGTTCATCAGTACTGTGAAAATCGAATTTATCCCTCTATTCATACATTCTCTTCATTTGTGACGCTCTCGTGCTTTTTTCAGCATGGACTCTTTTTTTTTTTTAGTTCCACTGGCAGGAACAGTCCAGAGGCTCTTGAAAGTTGTACTCCACGACTGTGGCATTGCGGGAGCAGTAAAGTGTGACGGAGCGAGTTTGCAGTCCACTCTCGCGGCAGCACTTACAGAACCGGGCGTGACTGTTGATGTTAAAGTTGAATATGGTGGCAGATGGGCATTTCCCATCACAAGAATAGACTGTTACCTGTAAAAAGAGGGAGACAGGAGGATGACAGGAAGAGTTAAAAAAATAAATGTAAACATGGTAATCTAGTTAGCATGTCTCTCTTCTCTCACCGGTGCGTTGCTCCTGCAGTCGTCTTTTCGAATGGTAGTTCGAATGGCCACACGTTTGCAAGTCTTACCATCCTCTTTACCTACACACATGTTCACACAGACATAAGATGCATACAAAGAGTAACACTCAGAAAGAAGGATAATTGACATTAAAAGCAGACGGCATGAAGATGCATGTTCATATATAAATAAATGCACACACACACACACACACACACACACACACACACACACACACACACACACACACACACACACACACACACACACACACACACACACACACACACACACACACACACACACACACACACACTCATACAAACCCGAGAGACTTATTGAGCTGGTGTGTTTGTTGCCCAGCAGTAGGAGCTTGCTTTGATTGACAGTTGGGTGACGGTGGGGCACAGTTCTTACAGCAGAGATCGGTTTCTTTTATTGGCTACTGACCTAAACTTAACCTTATGTTTAAGCTAATCAAGACTTGTGAAAAGCATTATGTTCAGGGCTGGAATGTAGGAAAAAAAGGAAATGAGCTTCAGCTTTTTCCTAATGGATAAATGTGTAACACTGCAGCTTATTTTGTTTCACAACTGGCGCTGACACTTGGTTTGATAAAGACTTCTCTCATATATGTAATATCCCATATTGTCTGATGGATGGTTTGGCACTATTCATTTAATTATTGCACGGTTAGATAGTGTTAGTGTTCAGGCTGCACAATTAATCAAATAATAATCGTAGCTCTGCTGCATATCAAATGAAGCGCTTCCTAAACTAAGAGAGGTTTTGGCTTCGCTGTTGTCGAGCTGTCATGCTGCTACGCACGCACCTGGAAAAAAGCAGCATGTGAATAACTAAATGTTGACGCTGCAGTCTAGAAGGGTAATATACTGTGTTTTACTTGTTTTGCCTGTCTGCTCGCTGTTCTATTTAAAAAAAACAGACGGGCAAAACTAAAATGCACTGAATTCAGTAAAAAGAAGAACAACCTCATTTGATGCCAAAATGTGTACATTAGCAGAAATAATGCATAGCATGGAAGTTAAAGCAGTGCTCTGTTTATTAAAATGTGAAGGTACAATATAAATATTCTGTCTCTAAAACCAATGAATAATTATTGTTGTATAATCAATCTCAATATTGTTAAAAGAT
This sequence comes from Clinocottus analis, assembly GCF_023055335.1. Classification (NCBI taxonomy): domain Eukaryota; kingdom Metazoa; phylum Chordata; class Actinopteri; order Perciformes; family Cottidae; genus Clinocottus; species Clinocottus analis. The sequence continues at coordinate 10,945,554 of NW_027176218.1, read as the reverse complement.
AATTGGGATTATCATTATGGTATAATCGTGCAGCTTTAGTTTATGTTGTGTGTTTTGGAGGTTAACCAGTGAGAGGAAGAAAATTAAAAGACAAGGCAATAAATTAGACAATAGACTCACATTTATACAAAGCTTGAAATTGTAGGTGAATGAGTCACTGAGAGCCAGGATGCCAAATAATCATTGTAAGTGGGACAGTGGAAAGTAGTGGTACCTGTGTCACAGTTAGTACTACCAGTGGGGGTTACGGGATTAACGGTAAACGGTAAAACACCCAGTCCAGAACCTGGGAGCATCGCCAGGATCGCAGCCGCCGGGTTCAAAGAACGTCATGAGAACACACACAAGGTTATGTTTGGTTCAGAAAACACAGTTCAGCGTGACATACAAACACACACAAGAGGGAAGAGCTGGCATGCACATGAAATTCACTTATTTTTTGGGCCACTCCGTGCAGCCAGCCAAGGAACTCAGTCATTTGATGTCCTACAAAGAGCAGCGCAGCAGGGCAAACTCTAACCCCTGCACCATCTCGCATCCTTATTGGTAAACGCTCACCGTGGAGCACCCTGATTGGCCAAACTGCAAGGTCGCTGCAAAAGCAGGCAAGCGGGTGAGGCTGCAATGCCGAATCCACAGAGAAGAGAAAAATGTCACCGCTGCAGGTTTATTAAAGCTGCAATACACACAATTCAGATTTTTTTTTTATAAAGTAGACATGAACAGTTTACACGTCATCATCTTGAAAGCAGGAAGTTGTTGCCTTAGTAATTATATTAAATATTGTCATATTTCATCATTTTATTTAATATGTATGAATAATTTTCACCAACTATGCCATCTGTCTAAACTGTGCTGGCTCTTGAATATGTCAGCAGAAGATTTGGCGACAAACGAGGAAAGCGAGGGTTTATAAGAAATGTAGTGAAAGACCAACAAATGGGTTTATCTCCACCGTCTACAACAGGCTACCCCCAACCACTCAGCCAATAAGCCCATCCACTGCCAGGCAACAAGGCGCTCACCACTTTGACAGCTCAAAGCATTACCCGAAGCATTGAATACAATTGGAGACTTACATGTCTTGCAGCAACCATCCACATAGCTCTGAACCACACCGCCATTCTGTAAGAAGAGAGTAAGATGAGAAACCACAGTAATTAATGATGTGAAACAGAGTTTATTCAAAATATAATTTATATTAAGGACGCACCAATCAATTTTGCCTCTAGTCATAATTGACAGAAGAAAGTTGAAAGTTGATGTATAAATATTGATCCATCAAGACAAAACCACTGTGAACAGGGAATTAAACATAATAATTAAGCCGTACTGTTCATTTCTGACACTACTATTACTATTATGAATATACTGCATCCATTTTAACGACTATAATTATGCATTAGACCGGTTTTACCTGAAACTGAATGTAAAAGAAGAGGTCCTCACCTGAGTACACTCTGTTTCATTGAAAGGCGGACAAATCACCCCAGAGGCAAGTATCACTGCTCCCACTGCAGTTTCCATGCAGTCGAAACGTGTACAGTTCTCCACCCAGGAACTCCCTGCCTGCACACACAATCACAATCAGCACTGCTCAAAAAGTGGAGCATTGAGCACATGTCGATGTATTTGTTTCTTACAGCAAAAAGCTCTGCGGTCCCGTTTTCATTGTTGAAAGTACAGGAGACATTTTTACAGGAGCCGCAGCACACATGAGGGTCCGTAGACGTTACGTACACCTGGTGCTGAAAAGATGAGCCGCATGCATAAATGAAGGATTAGTACAAGACGCATTAGGGAAGACAAGTAGACGAGGCGTGTGCTAAATGTTGTAGCTGTGGAAACATACAGGGCCACATTTTTGGGAACAGTTGACTGAGCTTATTTCCATGGCGTAGAAGCCAGAGTCTGGATCTTTGTGATGCAGGCAGTGAACAGCGTAACACATCTCTCCTTCAAAGTACTGAACCAGAGACTGGCCTGGGCCCAGTACTGTTACCCCTTGGAAAAGACACACCTCTGCTTTCTCTGTAAAAGCACACAAAAACATAGGATACATAATCATACCAGACCTGAAGTGACAAATACATTTAAACAAATGTCAGGGTTAATATGAAGGGAGCCTGGAACTTGAGCAATGTGAGGCAGTAGATGAAACTGTGTCAACAACATGTCAATTATCACACTTGTGTCAGGTATGTGTGCGTATGTGTGTATGTGTGTGTGTGTGTGTGTGTTTGTGTGTGTGTGTGTGTGTGTGTGTGTCTGTGTGTGTGTGTGTCTGTGTGTGTGTGATTTCCTGCTTGTGTTACACATACGGCATATATGCTGAAGACAGCCACAGTTGGTGATACTGTCTGGAACCTCGACCAGCACTTCCCCCTGAGAGAAAAGCAGATTGCTGACTTGACTGAATTTCCTCCCTTTTTCTTCCTTCAAGCAAAGACCTGATTAGACAGTGACTTGGGATGCAACTTTTTGCTGACTTACCACCTGACAGATGGGGAGAGCGCTGTCCTCACATTGGCATTCTGGGAGTGACAGAGAGAAAGTTAGAGAGGTGGCGTGAAGTTTATGCAAATACATGATAGGCATAACAACTTCTTAAATTAATCCAATGATCACCTCAACACCCACCAGCAACAAATAGGATGTGTACATATGTATGCAAGTGTTTTTTTGAGAGTGTACCGCAGTGGTGCTGCATGCAGCAATGTCCAGGGATGGCAGTTTGAATCAAAGAGAGACCAGGTGCACAGGTCACAGATGATTCAGGGCACAGGTTGACATCACACACTGCAACACATGGGAGAAAGTACAAGCATGACTTTGAAGGCACAGACACAAAGACCCACGCATGCAAAGACACTCACACACTTACCGCAATGGTACTGTGGACAGCAGCTGTTGGTTGTGTTCAGATCCACAGCCAGCATTTCTCCATGTGCGCAACTTGGAATGGGTTCAATACATGATTCACACACTGCTCAGAAAAAAAACAATAAATTCAGTTTTGTTGCTGTAATTGATGGAGGTGCCAACAATTGAGACAAAGCAGATGGCCAACCTCCCGCCAAAGACTTCCAATTTAATTTTTAGTCTGACCTGTGAACCACAATTAAAACTTACCACAAAGGTAAGAGTAGCAGCAGGATTTTGCCCCCCTGACCTCCACTAGGAACTGGTCTTCCCTGCAGTTGGGGGCAGACACAGGAGGGCATGCCATGGGGTCACACTCTGAGAAAGACCAGTCACAGCAAAGTGTTCAGGCCAAACATCCCATCAAACAAAAAATTGACAGCATGTCTAAAAACTGTAAAAAGTGGAGCAATTAAAGTTTGTTTTCACCACATCTGTACTCGGGACAGCAGGACAGAGCACTGTAACCAATCACTAGCCTGTTCCCATTATCACAAGGTGGTGCTTCGCTGTTACAGATGGTCATGTTGCACTCTAGCAAGTTGTGAAGGAACAAAAAAAGAAGAGGAGAAAAAATCATTAAATGCATCATATCTTCACTGAAATGTTGTGATTTTTGGTCTCTAAAATTAGAAGTATTTGGGGATACTGGTTTGCTCCATAATAGGTGAACTGTCATCAGTAACATAATAATACTATAAAGGGGAAGACTTGAGGGCAGAACCAAGGGAAAAAAATTAAACCACCGTCTCTAAAATGCAACATCCAGAAGTTTGTATTTGGATCAGCTGTTTTGCTCGGCAAAAAATAACTTTATCTTTAAACTCACCACAGATCTTCTTTGGGCAACAGGCTCCTTCTTGCAACACATCCAGCACATACTCTCCCTCCCTCTCACACAGCGGTGTCGAGACAGAGTTGCAGTCTGGCTCGACAGCCACCACAGAGCCATTCTCCATGCACTTGTAGAGACAGCAGCTGCGGGCAGAGCCATTCCACACCTCGCCCGGGGCCCGGGGGTTACCCTCATTATCTGTGCACACTGGATATATCCAGGGAAATATAAAACCAGGTAAATACACACTGTATAGAAGTAACATACAGTCAAAAATAAATGCTCTAACTGTGCCGATTCCATCACAAAGTCATGGGAATACTCTGTCACTCACCACAGCGATCCTCAGTCACACAGTAAGGGGAGTCAGCGCGGTGCAGAATGGTTCCACTGCGGCACACACACTCCTCTCTGATGAAGGAGCAGGTGGTCTCCTCGTAGTACTCTCTGTTCAGACAGGTGCGGCTGGCACAGGTGCTCACACATGGCTGATACTCCTTACCAGGGGGGCACCGCAACGCTACAGGATGACAGGCACTTAGCAATGCATGAGCAACTGAGAGACAAGAATGAGTACATCTGCTTTCGTGTGTGTTGTTTCCTTACGGCAAAAGTTGTGTCGTCTCCAGCTGATGCAAACTTGATGTGTGTAGCAGACCGCCACGTACGCCGCCAGAAAGTCACACTGGTGATCCTTGTAGTGCAGGTCCCCCGCCCACATAATGTCACAGAACTGCTCTGGTGTAACCTGAAATCCCACAACCAGGCCAAAGTCATGAATTCACAACGATATAAAAATAGAGACAAATCTTCAAGTGTTAAATGTTGTAACTAGAGAATGTCAAAATCAATTAACTTACCGTAGTCATGACAAAGTAACTATACGTGATCAAACTTGTAAAATGTTGTGTGTGTACTGGAACTACCTTGCTATGACAAGGCATGAAGGCTCTCTGGCGGAGCATGGAGAGGCAGGTGGAGCAGTCCTCGATGGTGCAGTTGTCTCCGACTCTGCGTGTGTGTTCTGTTTCATCGGTTGTCGGAACTCTCCAAGCCTGAAGGAAGAGCATCATGTCTCCCACTTCTCGGACCACTGTACCATTGGGCAGCTTTAGGTCATCTTCTGGGTTCCCATCACAACAACCTGACGTAATGTGCAGACATATGTTTGGTTTAAGTGTGTGTCTGAGATATATTGCTGCTTTGTCAGTGAGCAATATATACGTGGAGTGAGATGACGTGTGTGGTTGATTAAACCAAATGGCTCTGAACATCTCAAATTGTCCTATTCAATAATGACTTCAGTAAAAGTGATGCTGCTGTTTGGGCATTAGGCCTTTAGGTGCAGATAGAAGGCACTTAGATGAATGAGGCTGCTGCTGCTGCTGCTGGAGTGTTTGTGGGGACTCACCACAGAGGCCTCGAGTGTGCACAGAGGCATTGTAAAGAGCAATGTACTGCAGCACCATGATGCCAGTGCTGTGATACCATTGTATGCTGACCCCTCCAGGCGTGTGGATCAGGTACATGCTCCCTGTGTCTTCCACATAAAGAGAGTGACGGGAAAAGGGAAGTCTGACAGGTCTGTAGTTCACTGTCACCTAGAAACAAACAAGCACACGAGAACCACATTATTTGCGTGGGATAAGTTGAACTCCTGGTAGTATATTAGCTTTAGAGACTCACCTTGCGATCCAGTCGGTTGATAATGATTCTGTAGGAGGAGGTGGTAATGTTCAGCTTCCTAAAACACAGACCAGATGTTCCACCTGTAGGACTCTGTAGGGGAGTGAAATACGAGAATGTAATGTTACAATATAATAACTATTAATTGAATAACAACTTTTAATGCAAACACAATTGTAGGGAATGATAGGGGGAGAAGACAATGTACTCACAGTTCGTCTGATGGAGTTCACGCTCTACAAAGAAAACAAAACATTTCACAAAATAGTTTGAACATGTCTGAGAATGCAATACATATTTCATTCTGGGTGTTACCTGGCTGGTAGGACATTTCTCCACGGTGCCAATAATAGTCTCCAAGGGCAAGTTAACCAGGATGTAGGAGCCGTTATCATACAAGGCCACATTGTTGCCATCAAATGTGATGACACGCAGGTCTGACATCACAGTGCAGCGACCTGGCAAAAGCAAATTGCCTCAGTACAATCACCCACAGATCATTTCAGTAAACAATGGATTCTAATCGCTACACCTGCCTATTACTGAATCACAGGGACAATCAGTTTTTTCGACATAAACCAAATTTACAGGGGCACTGCCACAAAGGACAGCAGGCGTCTGTGTTGATGAGGATGGGCAGGCCCAGCAGACTGCACTGGGGCTGAGTGGTGTTGTAGCGGCAGTGTAGAGAGGAGTTGTGAAGCAGCAGCTCTCCATTAAAACAGATGAACTCGACACACTCATCAATGCGGTAGGAGTACGGAGGCTGTGGGGATAACAACACACATTTTGTTTACATGTCTCAGCACTCCTTCATAGCCATCTGCATACTTTTTCCTTCCACCCAATATTATACAGTAGTGCCTGTAAATACAGAAGGGTTATGTATTAATATATGTTCATAGAGTAATAATGTGCATATTGATAATCAAAAGAAGTGCACAGTGTAATGTTCATACTAATACCTCTAAAAGTAAAAACTCCTTTTATTGCTGAGTCGTCATTAAAATTATTGATGTCCTGTTTTAATTTAACTGCTTCCGTTTCAAGGTCCTGATATTGTTTATGCTGGCTCACTGTCCCACTGTCATTACTTCCTGGGACACTTAACATTAACCAGAACAGAGCCATCGTTAATTTTATTACTAACACCTGTGCTTTTCCTACTATGACAAGTCAAAACTTCTGCTGGGAAATATGCCTATATACACCAAAATAATCACTTGAAACCACTGTAAGTAAAGCAATTAATGTAAAACATCAATTACATAATTAACTTTCCCATCAATTCCAATACACAAATGCATCTTCAATTTGTTTATGTATGAGTATAACACTTACTGTGCAGGGAGTAGTGGGCAAGAGGAGAGGATGTGTGGTTGATGTCTCCTCTGTTACAGAAGAGGTGTCAGGACTTGTAATTATTTCAGTGGTGGTCTTGATGGTTGTAGAAAATGGTGCAGAGGTTGTCACAGTAACTGTTGAGGCGTCTGTTGGGGTTGTGGTCTCCATTCTGATGGTTGTCTTTACAGGTGTAGGCTGAGGAGTGTCCAACATTTTCGTGGTGGTTTCAGGGACAGAAGTGGCGGCAGTTGTAACTGCTGTAGTGGGTGGTGGCTGCGTGGAGGTGGACGTTAGAGGAGGTAGAGTGGAAGTTACTGGGGATGTTGGCGATGGTGTGGTAACGCTGGTTGAGGTTAGAATGGAGGGCGAGGTGGTGGAAGAAAGAGTAGTAGGGGATGGAGGAGGAGCCGTTGTGGTGATTGTAGTAGCCTCAGTGGGTACAATAGAGGAAGTTGAGGTGGTGGTGGTTGTGGTCACCCCTGTGATTTCCGTAGTTTGACTGGGAGTCATCTCAGTGGTGCTGAGAGTTGTTGTCTCTGGCCATGTTGAGGGAGTGAGAGTGGTAGTAACAATAGTGGTGGGAGGAGCAGGGGGAGCTGGAGACAGAGACGGGGTAAGCGGAGTGGTGAGACGCTCAGTGGCCAATGTCGTACTGGAAGTAGTGGGAGTTGTGGTGGTCGTTGTGGGCCTGACGGTAGTGGAGGAGGTAGTCGTTGCTCTGGTAGCGGCAGTGGTGGTTGTAGTAGTGGGCATAGTGGTGGTTGTGGTTCTAGGCCTTACGGTAGTAGTAGTACTAGTAGTTGTAGTGGTTGTAGTTGTTGATGGTGCTGCAGTAGTTTTGTTGGACCGCGTCACATATGCAAAGGGTGTTGGAGTTGGGGGAATGGACACACCTGGTAGAAACAATTAATATTGAAATAAATATTTTTGTATTGATTGAAAACCATAACTGCAAAACACCGCTGTACTCACAGTCTTCTGCGTATACACATCTTCTGGTGACTTCATCAAGGACCATGTTCTTGGGACAGCGTGGGAAGCAGCCTTCCACACTGCAACATACACAAACTTAGCACCAGAGGTAAGCATTGATAATGTTGGTTATATAATATGTGTTTATAATAAACCAAGCCACTTACGAAGGCAGGAACTGGCAGCGTGTGGCATCTGGGTCACTGCACTTGTGGATGCAAGGGCTAGCGCAGGCCTGGTAGCGCCACTCACACATCATACGATACGGTATCACAAAAGTACTCTCTGCCGAAAGAGGGGAAAAACACCTGATCAGTTAGTTTTTGTGTTCATGTAAATGCACACGTGTATGTCTGCATGCGTTTCTGACCCTCCAGAGTGAAGCTGCCGCTGGCTTTGAAGGCTTCTGAGGAGTCATATCTTTGAGCTTGTGAAGCGGTACGTGTCAATGTCAGAAAGATGCCAGGTTGGCCGACAAGCTCGAACGAGGTGTGACCTGGCAGAAACAGCCCCTGGTGCTGGATAAAGGAGGCCCTGTGGCTAAACTCCGGCTCTCGACTCCAGCGTTCCAACTGAAGATGGCTGCGTCCTGACACGACAAGGAAATAGTTTGGTCTCTCTGCAGACTCTAGTGACACAACAGGGACACCTGTGAAAACAAGCAAATAGAGGTTAATTCCCCCATAAAGCAAAGAGTAGTTGTGTGTAACTGCGTGAATGTGGATGCTCACGAGATGTTCTGTCCTTTTGCAAGCCTGCTGTGATCATGAAGTTGAATAGTAAGCCTTGGGCAGGCAACTGGCCTGGTCTCTCTCTCACCAGAGGAAACACTGAGCTGCTGGTACGATTCACTCCAAACATGGTGTCATTATAAACAGCACTCACCAAGGAAAATGGGCCATCACCTAGCTCTACAGGGAAGCGAGAAAAAGAGAGAGGACCTAAATGTAGTGACACTCTAGCAGAATGTGTAAGGTTTGGAAACGAAAGTAAACATAATAACTCTCTGAAAACAACTAATCCTCACTCATACGTACCTTGATTATAGTATTCACAATCGTAGGCTAAAGGAGAACAAGACAGTTCAAAAGTTATAAAACATGATAACAGTTATAAAATTACTGCGGTAATATGTGAATGAGTTAAAAAAAAATAGCAGAATATTGGTATTTGAAAAGAGGGACAGAGGAAAGTGGGTCAAAGAGGGAAGTGGGGGTCACATCTCTAACCGAAGTACAATAAGCATGTTTGTGTGTGTGTGTGTGCGTGTGTGTGTGTGTGTGTGTACTCACGACAGACAGAGGGCGATCTCCAGTGTATTGTGACCCCTTGCTGACAGCATTTGTGTGCATATGCAGCGATGGATGTACAGAGACACTCACAGTCTCCCCCACGGTTACAATTGCAAGTGTCTGTCAGGCAGTTCCTATAGAACCAGGCCACATCCACCTGGAGGGTACGCACAACATATTTTCATGGTTACAAACAAACACACACATTTACATACAAACAAACACACAATCATAAGGTGAACCAGGCGAATGTCGGTGAGGGACACTGTTCAGGGGGTGAGTAGTTTTAAATTATTCAGACAGGGAAGGAGTGATGAGATATCAGGACAAAGGAATGTGGGTCAACCTCTTGTGCAGAGAGGATCAGATGAGCTCTATGACACACAGACAAAATGCTCAGTGAACTAGCCCTGTGTGTTTTTGACAAGGGTTACTGCAATGCACAGAAACAGCACCCTTAATCCCATCAAAACTTTGATATGTATTATTACCGAACCTTTTTGATGTGAGGAGCACAGATATTGATTAGGCAGGGAGCTGCAACCTGAGTGTAGCATCAGGCTTGCAATTTAATACAGCCCCGTTATTAAAAAGCTTCTCTGGAGTAATTCAGACTCTTTGTTATTTTCTATACTGGTTATGAACAATCCCAAAAAACATTCTGTAGCAATACAATTTGTGAAATGTGGTCATACAATTTAAATTAACACCATCTATTACAATCAATACTGAATGTATTTAAACAACAATAGTTACTTTAAGCGTATCGGTTTTTACAGCTTGTGTCAATTTCCCTATACCTATAAAGCAAGGGGGACTGAACTGTGTTCCCTTATACCGTACAATTTCTTCCTTTTCTTATTTTATTTCTGTCAGACGATGCATCTCCCTTTGAATTTACAGAAAGACATCGCCTACCAAAGATGTCCTGTCATGCAGAATATACAAACCACACAAACTGAAAGCTCCTTTGCGGAGCTTACATCACTTACATTTTTCTCAAGAATGCAATCTTTATTAGTGACTTCCTTGGATGGGTGCTTTTCTCTCCAATTATGAAGTGTATGAAACTCCAACAAAACCACTAAAATAGAGATGTTTGGCTATCTTCATTGGCATTTTTTAAATATACTTCCCTTCTGTTTTGAAAATAAATCTGAACAGTTCGAGGGAGTGTGACTTCTCTTGTATTAGTGCAAAAGGAAAACTCAGAATGTGTCATCTAACCATGAACTTAAAGAATAAAGCGTCATAGCAGCTCCTACCCTTCAGATTTATTTATTTGTGTAAAACTGTTTTCTACAATGACCAAGTAAAAGACACAAACTCTCCTTGGTAAATTGCAGATGCCTCTGTGCCAATCAAAATGATAAGTAAAAAGCAAGGCCATGTTTTCAACAATGTTTTATGTGTGATGTGTCTGTTTCTCACTGAGAAGGGACTAATACTCAAACCAGTGTGTGTCCCAGTCTTTGGCTACAATTTTTATGAGGTGTACCTTTTACATACTGTATATGCATAGTTCCATCTGCTGGCCAAATAGAGTACTGCAACACCGTAATAAAACATTTAAGTGTGTGTCTGTCTGTGTGTTACTTTGCTTCTGATGTGGTATTCAAGGAGGAGCGTGTTCACTGTGATCTGTTAAGAGTTGTTCCCATAACCCCTCACTATCCCGTAGTCCCCTGCTGCATGCAAAATAACCTTTTCATGTTTGTGTGTATGTGTGCATCAGTTCGATGGCACTCACCACATTGTGACAGGGTGCAAAGACATCGCTGTAGAGTAGAGCACACTCCCTCTTGGCGTACGGCTGTCTGCCTAAGTCGCCTTCACACGGTCGCTCAACTACATAGTCACTTTCACACTAAAACACACAAAACACACACACGGAAGGTGATTAAGTGTCTGATTACTCTTAAATATCACAGTGGACTCGAGGGAGACACATGGATTACAGGAGCAACAGAGAGCTAAAGAGGAGTGAAAGAGTGAGTGGTGGGAGATTCACAAAGACAGAAAGAGGAAAGAGGATAAGGAGAGAATCAATGAAGTGGAGGAGCCAGGCTGACTCATACCTGTCCCAGAGCCCAGCTATCTCCAAAGGCCTGTGCATTGTTGACTTCCATGTGGCTGGAGGTGGTCATATCGTTCACTGTCACACTGTCAAAATTTCCACACAGCCCACTGAGAAGGCCCTGAGAGAGAAAAATGAGAAAGACACTGAGCCATGTGTTCAGAGTTCTTTCATCATAACTATATATATATATATATATATACTATATCCCAAAGGACACAGAAAAATATTTAGCAAATTCTACTCCTGGTCCAGACCTTCCACTGGGGTCCGGCTCTGATGTGAACAGTAGTCTTGCGGTCCCAAAGGATGGTCAGATCCTGATTTGAGAAGTGAACCACAGTGTAGTAGCCGGCTTTCCAAAGCTCAAACTCTGATCCTCGACCCACAACAGTGGATGGGCTCTAAGGCAAGTCAAAAAAAAAGAAATTGATATTAGCAGAATTCACTGGACTTGTCTTGATATGTTTAATTAACATAGTAGTTAGAGGAAAAGAGAGAGAGGTATATAAATTGGTTGGTAGAGAAAGCGCGTGACTGTGTGGGTATATTCCATACAGGGCTGCCAGAGTTGTCTGTGAAGTAGATCTTAGTAAGTCCCACGTGGATGACCAGTATTTTCATGCACACAATGCCGCTCTCATAGCAGTCCTTGTTTTGGGCAACAATGGACACCTCGGGGTCTCCTGAACTCTGGTGAGTGGGAAAAACAAAATATTACTTTTTTGGAGGCTCACCAGCTACTCTCAACTCTGTCCTGAGAACACAATTCAGCGTTTTCGTATGTTTGTTCACCATTTCCCTTTTACTTTAGCCTCAACAGCCAGAAACACAATATCTGAATACCATGCGATAGATTCGCAGAAGTTGAAATTTGATTCTACCTTTTCAGGAAACAGTGTCTTTCTGGATACATGAGGGGTGACAAGAAGAGGAAGCACCTCTCGGCAATGAAGACACTGCTCTGACCTGCTTCCCCATTATTTTCAGGTCTGCGCGGTGGCCGGCAGCCTGTTACGTCTGAATTGGAATGTCTGTTCTGCTAATTCTAATTCTATATCCCTGGGAGCGCAGGAGTCCTGGGGTTTGAAGTGAACACAGGTCTCTTTGTGTTGCTACAGCTTTGAGCATTGACTGCTAGCATTACTGTGGTGCAAACCCAGCAACACACACACACACACACACACCTACACACACACACACACCTACACACACACACACACACACACACACACACACACACACACACTTTAATCTGCTCTAATTAAAAAACCCTCTCTGTCCCAAGGTAGGAAGCTTGGATCGTCTTTCCCTGATCCAAACCTGGTCAGGAAACATGGAGGATGTTAAACACATACTATCTCTCACACACACTTCTCTGACACAGTCTAACGCAAACACACTTTCACCACATGATTAGCATTCCAGTGCCCAAGCTGAATCTATACATTTGTCAGTTCAGTAGTGTAATTTTACATATTTTTACACACTCTGTCTTTATTTGCAGATGTAAGACTGTACTTAAAGATTACCACGCACACAATGAATCTACTCACTTTAAGCAAGTAGACCTGACAGTCAGAGTAGTAGTCATACTCAAGGCCATCGAAAGTGTGATAGTGTCTGTCGCTGTAGACAGTACACACAGCTGGACATGGTGAGTAGCTGCAGTTAAAATAGCCACGGTGACACACACTGAGGAGACGGACAAGCAGTTGCACATGGGAAAAGGAACAAAAAAACCATGGGGTACAGTTTGTTAGAAATGACTTTAAACATGCAGAATTAAACATAGAAAATGCAGTAAGACATGAATTTGATTTGTCTGTTTCTCCATCGATGGGAAAATACTACCAGGGAGTACAGTAAAGGTGTGTACCATTTGTAACAAGATGTTTCCACAGTTTCTCCAGGAAGGTATTCGAGGCCCAGCCAGGCACAAGGGCAGTTCTCTGGATAGTAACACTTGCTATGATGCATCACCAGCCTTCAGAGGTAAAACATAACTCAGGTAGAAAGTACTGAACATGCAAACACCTGATTTAAAGCCCATACTGCACTAAGTTAATTTAATCAGTTCTGTGCGTAAAACCGACTGTATTGTTGTTGTGTAAAGTCCAAAAAAAAGCTTCCACTGTGTGTAATCAAGTTGTCGTTGATGAAGGCTTTCCATTTGAAACTGACACAATTATAGAACTGTAAATACTTTTCTTGATTAATACACCATGAAAAGACTAAACCTGTGGTTTTGCTCATTGATTACAGATAACTACGGACTAGCTTCCAGGCAGCCGCTGGTTTCAGTTGCTTTCATCACAGCATGAAATCCACTTATTTTAATGTTTAATCCATTACAATTAACATTTAGCTTCCTTAAATTGTTGTTTTTTTAGTTACATTGCATGACAACTCAGTTGCAAGCAGGGACTACAGCAAATCAATGGGTCCCTCTAATGAAGCACTGATCTCAAGCATGTTTTACACAATATGCAAGTAGATGTTTATTCTGAAATGAACGGAAAGGTAAAACCTCAAAATATGTAGTACTTTTTGCAAAGTGAACTAGAAACTGGAAACTTTTATGGTTTTGTAATAGACAACAATATTGTAACGCAGCAGATGCGTATTTACCCAGGAGGGCAGACACAGCCAGGGATGCATGGTGTGCTGGGAGGGCAGGTGAGGTTCAACATCAGGTTACGGCAGGTCGGTGCACAGGCCACGCCTCCTCTCTGCTCGCTACAGCTGTGGTACACTTTACCCTCTGGACACTCTCCGACCTCTACACTATCGGGCTCTACGTGCATGCAACAAAACACACACACACACACACGAAGAAAATCAATGCCCCAGTCGCCTTAAACATCAAACACAACAGCCAGTCATGGGAAACAAGCTACAAGCACAGACATAAGGCTCTTGATTTCAGCAAGGGGGACACAGCCTGAAACGGCACTTTGTTGTTGGAAAGAACGAGAGCAGGAACTGAAGGGAGGGGGGAGTGCGGAGAGGTTACCTTTTTCCTCTGGCACACACTCCATCTTCCCATTTCTGCACAGGCTGATGGAGGAGACAGGAAGGGAGAGAAAAAGAGATGAGTGTTTGGCAAAGAAAGTAATGATATCAAACACAAGATGAGCTTAAGAGCTCTATGTCCCATTTGACAATCACTTAAGCTTTTATCACTTTCTTAGATGTATTAGACAGACAGTGTGTGTGAGGATGTTACACTGTGCGATCAGCAGAGCAGCCAAAGTGAGTTTCCCTTTTCAGTGAAGGTCAAGGCCAGCAGTGACTCACCAGGGGCCAGAGGCGCTGAAGGTCACCTCCCCTGGCTGTGACACACCACCCATGGAGTAACAGTGACACTGGGACCTGAGGGGAAACTTGTGACTTTATTCTAATTACATTAACGAAGGATGAGGCTTTCTCAGTTGGTGTTTCTCAGCCAAATAGCAATTGATGACGGTGATTAGGATGATATATGAGGTGGCAAAGTCTTACAGTTGCACACAGCGCTGGCGCACATCGTCATGGTAACTGCTGTTTGGACAGCCACACCCCTCGGCACAGTCATCAGGGTTGCACGTCTCCGTGGAAGACAGAGTACGACAGGAACGCCCACAAGACGACGCACAAGAGTGGTACTGCATGCCTCCAAGGCACACCACTCCTGTGTATACACACACACACACACACACGCACACAAACACACACACACACACACACACACACAAACACACACACGTTGTACATACTGTAACTCAAAAGCGATTGTGATTTTACTCTGTGTACTGTGGGAGCCACATGAAAAACATCAATCACAATGATAGACAATAAAGATTTTCTGATTCTAAAACAAACACAAATACTCAATCCACAGATATACCGTAACACCATGTAAATCTGTGACCATTTCAGGTGATACATGTGAAAGTATTTGTAAAGACAACACTGTATGGATAAAAGCATCTCAGATAAATACTCACCACATTCAGAGACGTGTGATCTGAAATGAATGTCGACTCCATGTTTGGAGCAGAGGTACGCGTAGTGAGCCAGTGCTGTGCACAAACAGCTGCTCCCACAACGACAGGCCTGGTAGCGGCACTGCTGCTGGTAGATGTTTGGACTGATGTAGCCATGACATGGGGCAAACACACTCCCCAGAAGCACCTCACACTGGGATGCATAGAATACTAGAATATAGACACACACAAACAAACAACACCATGTAACACATCACAAATTCAGGCCTGAAGAAATGATGAAACCCTTCCAGACAGTGTGCAGTATATGCACCACACATAGGGTCATCTTTATTAATTGAAAAACTAAATGTGACATTAGGTCAAGGTGAACATAACAATAAACAACAACAATATTTCTACAACATCCGTAATAATGATGCAGAGAGTGGCAGCATGTCCTAAAAACAAACGCTACCCTACGTCATGTAAACAAACATCAGCTGCATGCTCAATATCATGCTGGAGACATAACCACTTAAAAGATGGGTGAGTTGTACTTACTTGCCATCTTTCAATGGTTGTATTAATAAAAAAAACACACATGTTATATTGTGCTATTTAGAGTAAATGACATACAATATACTCCCTCTCTCCTTTTCTTAAAAGCAACGGAAAAACAGTAAGTACAAAAGAATAGGAAGAAATAATAAAAACAGATGACATCATTATTACCATGGTGCTGGTTCATCTCACATGGGTCTATGATGGGCAGGTTGACCGGAGCCACACAAGCTGAGGAAACCTTCCAAGCATTGGCATGAAGCTGAGGAGTGCCCTCTATCATTCCTGCTGGAGACCTACAGACACACACACAGTCAGGTATAATTATATTTTAAAATTGATCTATAAGTGCAAAGTACTTGCTTACAGGAAGTCGTCTCGTAGATTTCCATTTAAAATTCCACAAAGGCCCAGCGTCTGTCCACGCCATTGGCTGTCCAGCTGCAGATAGACCCGCCCTCCTCGACCATCATAATGAAGCCTCAGACCAATCCCTGCCTTCAACTGTGTGAACACAGAGGTCAGCTTCTGCACTTCCAATGCATCTGTGTACCCAGAAAAAAACATCGAAAGCCATGATCAAAAATGAAATTACTGTAAAAGAAGGCAAGTTTAATCATATTTGTATTACAGTTTGAAGAGGAATTATTTCAGAGTAATCTGACTGCATGTGATATGTAATGTGAACCTGTGGTTTAGCAAAGAGCCTTTGTGATTCCTACCATCAACATAGGGCAGGACAGGCACCGGGTTAACACCAACTATCACCTCCCCCTCTCTGGTCAAAGTGATCTGTCGACTCGCATCTTCCTCCAACACCACTGTCACTGACTGAATACACACCTGCTGCTGTAGATGCACAGACCACACAGACCGACAGTTATATGTAGGAAAAGAAAAACAAGATGGTTGATGAGTGTGTGTGTGTGTGTGTGTGTGTGTGCAGGTAACCATGCACGCTACCTCTGCACAGGTAGTGTATTGCAGCGTGACGGTGAATCTGCTGCCGCTGCGGCTCTTTGCCAGGACGTATTGACACGACCCCGGCTGGAGAAACATCCTACCGTCAAATGTCGTCACAAATACGTCACCTACCACCGAACACTCAGCTAAGAAGGGAGAAGAGGTACAGTAATGTATCTGAATTCACTGTTTCACTTCCAGCGGTGACCTGCTGTGAAAGCGTAAACTCACCGGTGCAGTTGTTCTCAGAGCAGTTCCACACTCCTCCGTTGCACACACTAGCAAAGAACATACAGTAGGTTAGCAGCACATTGGCAAGACTATAGAACATGCATCAGAGGGTAATTAGAAAAAAATAACAATGTAGCATCACTTTTAAGAGAAAACCGAAGATCATATAGACGTGAATGCAATTTGACGTGTTTGTATTGAATTTTTTGTTAGTATGCATTTTCTTGCACTTTATACTAGTTTAATAATAATTTTGCAACCTTGCCTGAATCTGAGCATTCACAATACTTTATTCCATTTAAAGAGTATTGCTGTCATGACCCTTCAGCCTTCTCCCTCTATCTTAATCAAAGACCACACACAGTAACCAGATGTTGCTTATCTGGACATCTAGACATATAATATTTGATAGAATCACCAGGTGTTGTTAGGTTACATTACATGTAAGTATTTTCTGGAAGTAACCAACCTGTTAATAATAGCGGGCCATCTGTTTAATCAAGGAGAGGCTGACACAAGGCTTTTATTCAGAAATATTTTCAGGACAGTGTTTTGTGAGCTGCATTGACTTGAACAGGTCCATACATTAATAGAGTATCGGCTTATAATTGTGGATTATTATCAATGTTTACAAATGAGCACATTTTAAACTTTTTGCTGTCTAAAATAATATCATTAACATTGATAATGAAATTAAATGAATCATGGCCATTATGAAAGACACACTTTAAGGGCTTGCAGCAGCAGCAGCAGCAGCAGCAGCAGCAGCAGCAGCAGCAGCAGCAGCAGCAGCAGCAGCAGCACTAACGTTGTGTGTGGATACCACACATGACCAAACTTACCAAACACTACATCCCTGTTGAAGCACATGTCCTTGTAAATATGAAGTGCCATGGTACACACATGGACACTGAGAAACAGGAATACATGTTCCATTTTGAAGGATAAGTCCTGGGAAAAGACGATTGAAAAGTTAAGTGTAAGTTAAGAGATCAATCAACTAACATTATTTAAGAGTAATTAGTAGAAAAGTAGATACCATCAGGGCAGTAGCAGCCATCCAGACAATGCAAGTTGGTACCGAGACACTCTTTTTCAAATGTACAGGTTGGTGGACAACAACTGATACAGTCTCTATAAACAAAACTCTCCTCACAGCCATCATCTGCATCCAAACACAGACAGTTTCAGATAAAGATAGATAACAGAGCATAAGCATGGAATATATGTTGACATAATAAAAATGAACTTACTACAAGAAGGGAAGCTGTCTCTCCACTCTCTTACTGGATATCCAACATGTGAGCAGGCTCTGGTGTACTCAACCAAGGCTCGGCAAAACGTTTCCTCGTCATCAGATCTATAAAAAAAAAGAGGGGAAAAAAATAAAAATACATATGAATTATTCTTGGGAAACCACATTTATTTTATTAGAAAAGCTGAAAAACTGACGCCTGTATCGTATCTATTGATGGAAGGTTCATTCTGTAACTCGGCTTACACTGAGAACAACAAAAGAAAGACAGGCTGAAGAAAAAGTAAAAATGTATTGAAGTGTTTTCACTTACACACAAAGGTCAGACATACAACTGGCCACAAAGGGATTTGGGTCAATGTTTTCATGGCACGACAGAAATGGGAAGAAGAGAAGTGCACTGCATTTCTCCATGGCATCCTGCACACATTCACAATAAATACAATACGGTATGAATATAATGCACATAATACAATATACAGAGAGGTAAAGATAAACGAACACTGCTGCAGTCTTTTAACCCACAAGGACCATCCTCTTATCACATCAACAGAGATGTCAGTTGCACTTTTGTAGTTGTATTTTCTGCCATGTAATAACAATGTGTACATGGTAAACAATGCTGACATACAATACAATAGTAATACTGAGGAGAGAAAAAGTGTATGTGGTTCTTACATCCATATCTGACTCAGAGTGGCAGGGCCCGTTGAAGTCAAGGTCTATTGAGGGACAAGCTCTCTCGTGAGGAAGGTCCACTGCCCAGCTGTTTGCAAACACTGCCGGTTCATCTGTCCGAATGCCTTAAACACAAAGCCAACACCCATATATGTATACACATTCACCACACAAGTTCCAATGAACAGAAACATTCATTATTTATGTATCTTCCTATATTATCATCAAAGATATTTAAATTTAACGTAACATTGTGTTTGCTGTATTAATCCAATAAAAAACAAATTAAATTGAGCATTACGTGTCAACATCTTGTAAATGTGCCATGTCTATTGGAGCTTTATAGACAGAGCCTTTCCACTTGTTTCCTATCTTTCTCTCAGCTCGTCCTCCTGCTACTGGATAGCTCTCTGCTCAAACAAGTAGGGGACTGCAGTTCATATTACTGGTCATCTGAGGAAGAATTTGTGCTCCTTCCAGCCATTCAAACCCAAACTATCAGTTCTCCCCTATCCTTCCACTCTGTGCTCCTATAATTGTCTAGAATCAGTGTTGAGTGTATAATAATAATAATTGAGGTGAGTGGGTGCTGAGAGAAGGGATAAGCGGATGGGGGCTGGTCTTACCCCGGGGAGTGGTGAGGTCATCGCCAGCAAGATGGTTGAAGTTCCCACATAGGCCACAAGGGCCCCCCTGGTGCTCCTCACTCATCTTCAGGTAGACGCCAGAGCCTCCATCCCAAGCCAAAGAGAAGCCAAACACACTCTTCACCAGCAGGTAATCAGCCAGTCGCTCAATAAACACACCGCCAACAGTGTGCGGCAGACTTAACCTGACATTTCAGAGACAGAAATGTCAAGAGAGTGACAGAAAATGCAAGCTTTTTGAAAATCATGCTCATAATGGTGGGTGTTGATGGGGCTGTGAGTCACTGAGTTGTTTTTCCATTTATGTTATTACAGTTTTGTATCAAGATGTTTTTGGTGAAAGACTTTTTAAAATCTATCTGTGTCCCTACACACACACACCTGTGGCCTCCCTGGTGGACCTGATACCCAGAGATGTGGATCTCTTCTTCATTTGGGAAGAACAGACTGAGAGCTCTTGGGCATGAATGCACACTTTCGTCACACACTCTGCTGTTGTGGACCTGAGAAGACAAGAAAAAGAGGAAAGAGAGTAAAAGAAAGGGTCACAGGGGGAAAAGGATGTAAATGTGTTACTGTACCCAGGATTAGCCCTGGGCCTGTAACCGAAGTAAGCATTGTAAAAAACAGTCACATGTCTGTTAATGATGCCAACCAACTGCCACAAATGATCGCTGCGATATAACCTCTTAATTACTGGAACAACTTAATTGACTTATGCTGTGACTATCAAACAATGTATGAGAGAGGATGAAAGGCTAAGACTTACAGCTAAGTATTTTTGAAATACTTTCATCAGCAATGTTACAAAGGTTTGATGCCATCCACATCATTTATCAGCTTAAAGGATAACATTGGTAAAACCCTCTGTTTAGGTATTGTTAACACATGGCGGTAAAAGAGATAAGAAACTTAATTGGTTATTTAATCTGTTTAAAATGTCCTCAAAATGCTCTGCGTTGTAGTTATTAGCGAATATTACTTAAACTAGGGAAGCAATTGCTGGGGACTCCCAATAAACTTTAGTGACCATTTATATGGTAATAAAGAAACATGTCACCCAGTTAAACAGTGTGGCTTATTAACGTGTTTTTGAAAAACAATATACTAATCTGTATTTGGTTTTGACTAAACAATAGTTGTTAGTCGGACTAACCTAGTTTTGGTCTTTTTTTATGAGATTTACAGTCTACAAAAACAGAGAATATCATCAGACTTATCATTTAAACGAGGTCTGGCCAAGTCATCTTTTAAAGCGGGTAGTTCGGGTGTTTTGAAGTTGGGTTGTGTGAGGTGCTTTCCATAGTCGGGGTATTTCCTACAGTAGATGGCGGTTGGCACATCGTTCTTTTGAAGAAGCAGACAGGAGTGTCAGGATGGGAGCAAAGAAAGCTACTGCTGTGGAGGGAGGCAGCAGCAAAATGTAATTTAGACACTTAAAATAAAGACCCACCTATTACAAAATCAATACCACTTCAAATTGTAAGTGGGCTGTTCTTTTAGGTGTCTAAAATATGTTTTGTTGCTGCCCCTGGCCACAGCAGTGTATTTCTTTGCTCGTATGTTTCTACAAACTTGGTGCATAACAAGCACTATCTACAGTAGGTAACACACTGACTATGGATACCTCAAACAACCCCCATTAAAAACACCATAACTGTCCCTTTTATATGAGTTTTAAAGCAACATGAGGTACCGGTAGTGTTCTGTTCCCAAATTTAAACTGCAAAATTATGTAATAAATTAAGATGATTTAGACACAGACTATTTAAAACTAACCAAAGGAATATGATAATTACATCTTACACAGGGTGGATAATGACTGCTAATGGGCATGCTGCCTACTGTTATATAACACATATATAACTCCTGTTTGTCAAAGGATTTTGATTTATAAAGTAGATTTATACCACTACATTTTAGCTTCTTAATGTGATTTCTGGATTATTTTAGTTTGATTGTATGCATGGTGTTATTGTGAAAAAACGAACCACCCTGTATACTGCACATATACACAGGTTAAAATCCGTTTAAATATTTCCGTAGGTAATTTCGATCTGTCTGCTCTTACCCACACCGTGTACTGTGGTGCAGCTGCGTGGCAGTCCTGGGCCAAAATATAAGAGCAGGTTCCAGGGAAGTAGAAGTATATTCCATCAAATGTTTCGTAGTGGTGCTGACCCCACGACCTGCAGATCCCGTCTCTGTCCTGGCCCTGGTTAGGTACTGAGAGGAAAATTGTCAATTCACTCGGACATTCATACATTCAGTTTCCTGTGGTCGTGCAAATATGTTTTTGTCAAACTAAGAGGCAGAGTCAGACAGCCTATCATTTTTTAATCATCTCTCATATCTTTCATCATCTGTGATTTTATTACTTATCAATGCAAAATGAATACTCAAATAAAACAACTCTTTGTTGCAGGAAATCATAGCTGGTGATGCCAAGACGCTGCCTAAGACCCTACCCAATCTTAGCGGGTGACGGTGAGTCACATCCTCTGATTTTATCAGTGAGTAGCTTGTCATGCTGATGGAATTACGAAATTGTAAATTTTTCAAGTGTGTCCCAATAATATTGAACATTTCCAGAAGATGTGTTCTGTGGCATCAGCTCTGATCCCTGGCCTTCAACATGTTGCATTACAAGGGGGAAGCTTGATTATTTGTCTTGAATCTGGCTTTCATGATTTTCTTTCAGGAACCTTTTTATTAATGCTACTATGATTTACGTGATGGTGCTAAATATATGCATTACTATGTTGTTAATAGTCTATTTTAGGATTCAGTTACAGGTTCCTAAGGAACTATATTGTTTCCAACATGTGTGCAACCACAACATTAGATTGCTAAAAAGAAAAATGTCTTTACAATAACAGTGACCTCAGATGTTGTGACAGTCTGTATAAGGAGTCTGTTCAGAATATAGAAACTAGAACCTCCATCACTCACTCAGCCCTTACCCTATTATCAAAGTGCAAGTCATTTTACTGTTTATCTGCTGCTGTGGGTAGTAAAGTATATGTCTGTGTACGGGGGACAGAAATAGAGAGAAATGTGCGGAAATCTGATAATTAATACTGGACTGTGTGCATGTAATTAACCTTTGTTGAATGATTTGTGAGTCTGATGTGCACACACACACACACACACACACACACACACACACACACTGACGTATACACACACACACACACACACACACGCATACACACACACACACACACACACACACACACACACACCACACACACACACACACACACACACAAGCATTCCTGTTTAAATGAGTGTGTAACTGTAGACTGTTTGCTGACATTAAAAATGAAAAACAAGGAGTCTGTTGCGTACCAGGAAAGGTGCTTG
This sequence comes from Clinocottus analis, assembly GCF_023055335.1. Classification (NCBI taxonomy): domain Eukaryota; kingdom Metazoa; phylum Chordata; class Actinopteri; order Perciformes; family Cottidae; genus Clinocottus; species Clinocottus analis. The sequence goes on along the minus strand of NW_027176218.1, from coordinate 10,922,754 downwards.
TCAATCAACAATAAAGATGTCATGTGGATGATATTCTAACAAATCTGATCCAACGCCAAAGGAAGATAGTATACGTGTGTGTGTGAGTGTTTGTTTATGTGTCTTACTGATCTGGCAGCGGTCTCCCAGTGCCTGGAACTGAGCACAGTCACACACCCCACCATCCTGACACCAGCCACCATTGAGGCAGCCGCAATATTCTGGGAAAGACACGAACAAACTCAAGTTAATTTACCCCAGTCTATATGGGTCATGATGGTGTTAAGCATCTGTGAATTGGTTGTTTCATAAGTAGCATATTTACCTGAAGAGGAATCTCTGGCTGTGTAGTTGTGTAAAAGGCTGCGTGACAGAGTACCCTCCGACAGCAGCGGTCTATATGTCTTGGAAAACAATGAACAATAAACGCTTAGAGTAGTTCCTTAAACAAGTCTAAAATTTGAACACCATCAGTGACACAGCGCTGTACTGTTGGTAACTTGCTGCTGAAAGTTAAAAGTTGCGTCAGGTTGAGTGGGAAAAAGTGTATGTGTGTCTCATTCTTTACAAAGACAGCTTTGTGTGGTTAGGGTGTTGTGCGCTTGTGGGTGCCCTGAACTCCTCTGGTTCTCTTAGGTGTAGTGTACCAACCTCCTCCCCGAGGAGATCCCGTTTCCTCCGAAGTGCATTAGCCCTTCTGCACACACACACAAACATGCACATTAGTGGGAAGAAACAGTCAAAGGGGAGACTTAAGTGCACTTTACACCACTTGAATTCAGACTACACTATTCTTAACTGAACCCTTGCACGCACAAGTGCACTTGCAAACACACTCATATGCCGTCTCTGCCACACACTCTAGTGACAGAACCAGAAAGTGCAACTGCATCACAGACAGTGGTCTGTGTGAGGATGACCTGTGAATGATCAGGCAATAGTATCAAGTAATACTTTTTTTTTCACAATATTACTTATGTTTTGGCCACACTGGAAATGTCAGGAAATACTTTCTTCCCCATTTCTTCCTCATATTTACCTCTGTATTCTTCCTTCTGCTACTGAAAGTCGGCTCTGAGCTCCTAAACACAGATATACAATACACATTACATTTTTTAAATATGTATCAGTTATTTATCTATTCTAAAATAATTGTTGCAATGTAGCTAAATGTAGATCAAGAAGAGTCCTCTCCGAAACATTTGGGTAAGTATGTCATTTAAAATGATTTAGCAGTGTTAGGAAACAGCAATATGATAGGCAGCAAGGGAGAGCAGTGTTCTTTATGATAAAAGCAAATGACCACTGATATTTAGGAAAGAGAAAGAAAGGTTACAACAATCATATGAAAAAAAAAAAAAACTTTTAAAACAAAGGTATGTGACTTAACAATATAAAGAATAGTTACTACTTTTGGTAGACCTATTCATATACATGTGTGTTGTTAAATGTAATTCACATTCATATCTAACTAACTTTATTGCAAGACTATCACACATTTTTTGGGAGAAAAGTAAAACTGTCAAACTCACCCTCAAGTAACAGCAAGTGGGAGATTGAAAACGACATAAGAAGAAATCGTTTCACTATCCACTTTAAGTTCATTTCAGAGTCCGAGAGGAAGTTCAGTCGAAACGTTAACGGTGCATTTCAATGGTCCCGGGAGGAAAGGGTTTAAGACGTGTGGTCGCACCGGGACGATGCTCGGTCGTACATGTGAAACCTACCTGGAGGCGACAGCCCCCCTGAGCAGATGACGAGGAGCACCTGTGTGGGCAGGAAAGCGCGCGCGCGCTGCCCTCCGTCACTCCAACATCCGCAGCCAGCAGACAGGTCTGTGGTCACTCGCCTCTGTGAGCGCCCCGAGGTCAGCCGCGCCGTCGCGGAGGTGTTCACCTCCATATTCACGGTGAAATGTCCGGCTGCGACGTGACACGAGGGGGGGGGGGGGGGTCACACCAATGACGTAACCGAGCAAAACAGAGGGCTACGAATTTACAACATTGCTGGATAAGATATTTTGGCTTAAACTAAATTTACGGTGAAGCTGTTGTTTTTCCCAATTACAAACGTATGGTGACGGCGGGTTAAGCTCTAGTTAACGTTAGTTTTGCCCATCTTTTTGACATTTAAATAGCTAGTTTCGCAATCGGCCACATTTGAAAAGTTCAGTTTAACGGAATAACCAAGCTAACCAATTCACTTAACCCAAGCTTGTTTTTTGTTTTTTTGTTTACGACTTGCCAACTTTAATTTTGGAACTACTCTGGCTAAATACTAGCTTGGTAGGGTTTCGGTAAACTAAAACTAGCCAAGTCAATTTTACCGAGCCACTTTGCATACCGTTTGGCAGGAAACAAGGGCACAAGTCTTGTCTATTGTTAATGTATTTAATTAATGTTTATGTTGGTGAAAGGCATGATGTTGTATGTATATATATATATATATATATATATATATATATATATATATATATATATATATATATATATATATATATATATATATATATATATATATATATATAGATATGGTAAACTATTAACTATCTCAGTAAATGTAACTAAAATAATTGCCACATTTGGAAATAGGATTTCTGATTGTCCTTAAAGCATGTGAATGCCGCTGACTAGAGTTCACTGGTGCATCCACACTAATATTAGCATCTCCACAATATGACACAGTCCAATGCAAAATAGCATAATAGTAATATTATTGTGAGTCTTATAATGCTTATTGACTCTCTTATTCCTCTTATATTGTCCAGCCTATACATGGCTCAACACAACATCTGAGGAAGAACACACTCTGAACCCAATGATTTTTCCTTCTACCTATCCTATCTATATAATCTATCCTATGTTGCCATCTGCACTTCAAACTGCAAGGCTCTGCATCTTTTTTCTTTTGCGTTATGTCCATAGATTTCTGTAGAATGTATAACAACCCATTATCAAAAGGCAACAGTTCTATAATTATGTTGTACAGGTGTAGGTGATAGCACAGAACAGAAAAAGACACTAAAATAAAAAAAAATCTCATCTTGTTTAACAGCACTGTAAATAGTTATACATCTTACAACTTTTCGTTGCAGTTAAGGTATATACAGAAGGAGGAAGTTACAGTAGGAAGAAGGGTTCAAGTCCATAAGAGTAAAGGTAAAATATGGTATTATGTGTTAGGTTCACACAGTTAAGGAGCTTAAAGAGTTATTTTGGGGAATATGGGGAGAGTTAGGAACATTATTTGGAAGTAGTTGAGGTAAATGCTGCAATGTCATAAATGTCATATCCCAACAAACCGAGGTCACGGTTTTATTTCTTTTTAGAAATTAAGGTGTTGATTTCATCCTCCATTTTGAGGCTATGCCATTGGGCTATTGGCCTCCGAGGGTTTGCCAGCATGTCTTCCCAATGGCGTTGCTCAGTTCCAGTGCTGTTGATGCCCAGCAGCACTTTCCCGATGGCATCATTCTTCCCAATCTTATCATAGTCCAACACAGTCACCGCTACCTGCACCTTCTAGGAATAAAAATACACACAAAGACAATTATTAAAATTTCTGATGAATCGCATTTGTGTGTGTGTGTGAACAAATATATGTACCTCTATTTGTTCACATGTCACTTCAAAGCTGAAAGACTCGTTGTAGTAAGGGTTTAATGTATTCTTCTTTGTTGTTGTTTTCTTTTTCTTGAGTCTTTTCCCATTCTGCATTAAGTGGATCTTCACATAAGGGTCTGACAGAGAGAACAGCAAGGTTTTATGTCAGAGCAACAGACTCAGAGCCTGGCACTGTTGCAGTTACTCCGTCAGTGAAACACATCATCTATATATTGTTGTTGCTCCTGACAGTTTCCATGCATTTGAAACTGCTTCTGGACACACCACTGAAAAGCAGTTCTACTTCTTGCCGACAACTATCATTTTGGAACTAGTCTGCCTAAATATTAGGTAACTAACGTCTGGTTATAACCAGAGTTACTGTTTGATTCACCTGATAATCCACCCACATCCATTTTCTTCAGATTTTTGGCCTCCAAAATCACCAGCGTCAGCTTCCCTGCAGAAGGCACATACCTCAAGGACAAACATATGTCTCCAAGCCGCTCACTCTAATACAGAGAAAAGAGAATTGAGGATGAAATCTTAAGTAGAAAAAAGAAAAGGAAACATACACTTTAATTAATCCCCTTTGGGAAATTCTTCTCTGCATTTGACACATCCTTGATTAAGGAGCAGTGGGCTGCCCTGTGAGGCACCCGGCGAGCAGCGAGGGGTTAAGTGTCGTGCTCAGAGACACTTCAACATGTGAAAAGTATGTGATTTTACTCAACTCAAAGAGCCGTCAAGCATCACAACCCTTTTTTTCCGCTAAACACAAAGAATTACACTATTGAATCAAATGAGATCCAGTGTTTCCCACTGAATAACAATTTCTGAAAATCTAAAAGCAAGATTTATTTTATCGTATACTACTTTTTTTCAAGTTCGACTCTTCCTCTCTCATTGTCCGTGCCCACCTCCTCCTTCTCTGCTTTCTGCAGATCCCTCCACTCCTGCAGAGACTGGCTGAAGTCCACACCGCTCATCAGTATCTTCACGGCTCCAATGGCATCGTGTTTTGAGAAACGGTCAAAGTCGTACACGGTCATCACCAGTGTCTTCCCGCCCAGCTCAGTGTATGGTATCTAAAGAACGCAATTCACAGACAATAACTTGAAACATATCATGTGTCATGTGGTGAAGATAATTTACTTTTTATCGATGAATTTACCTTAAATGTGAAAGTCTCATTGAAGGTGGGTTCAAGAGTCTTCCTATGAACTTTGGTTTCAAACTTTTTCTTTTTGTCCGGGAGCAGATAGAGTTTGACGTAGGGGTCAGAACTTCCGCCCACATCCATTGCAGGAAGTTCAGCAGCCTGCAAGATGCCGACTATCAGCTAGAATGTCATAGCAAAGGAAATTAATAAGAGACAGAGAAGTATTAGAATGGTGCCATTTTACAGTTGGCAGATTGTTGACAAAAATACGTCATAGTGAAAAGCAGCATCTCACTGTATTGTCTGTGAAGTTGTAGTCCAATGTGAAATGTAGTCTGCCTAGCTTCTCCTCATCCTTCGGCTCCTTATCTGACAGCTCTGTTTTGTTGTTAGCTTCCTCGTTCAGCGGCTGCAAGCATACAGAGACACACAAATCACATGCAGGTAAAAAAATATAGCTTCACAAAGCATTAATGAAGACCTTCTGTCTCACAACTTGTGGAGCAGTTATGTGTGCGTTGTTCCTGCAGTGTAGCCTTCCACAGCTAAAGGCAATTAAACAAAGATAAAGTTGCCATCTAATGTTAATCTATTGTTTAAATGAAACAGGTAATGTTTATACCTTCACTGTGTTTAAATATGAGCATCCTTAAAGACAACCACTCATCTCTCACGTCAACCTTTACTACAATGTGAACAATGTGCAAAATATCCATTACTCCAAACATACAGGGACAGTTTACTAGTCCTGGGTGACCCAGATGTCAGGACTGTGATACATTGGAAGGACAATAAATCTGCAAGGGGAGACTGTGTGTCTGTCTGTGTGTGCCTTACCTTGCTGTAACCTCCATCCATTTCAGTGTCAAAGCCTCCGTTGCTCTTCTCTTTTTCCTTTTTCTTGTCCTTTTCTTTGTCCTTGTCCTTCTTTTTCAAGCACTTCTTCCACACACATATAGCACACGACAGCACCACGCACAGACTCACAATGCAGAGGGCAGCAACAGCCCATGATGGCACTGCAAATCCACATAGAACGCACAAACATAGATGATGATTTGCACTTGATTTACATACTGTTTTAGTCAGCCAATTGAACACGGTGTTCTAAATGTTACCCTTCAATTTTACCTCAAGGTAAAAAACTATTCTCACACAGTCTGAACACACAGACAGGGTAATCAAATGTAAAGATAATCAGAAACACTGGAGAATGCAATGCAATCCAATAATATTGTACTTAAGTCATATTGGTTTTGCTGTTGTGTAATGCTAGATTGCAATATATTGTACGGTCTTATCATGTGTCATCATTGTTGACGCAATATTTGACTGTGGTATCAATTGACATATTCAAATACAAGATTACATTTTTCATGACTTGCAGTTTTGCATATACAACTCTGGCACGTCTGAACTTGTGAAAAAAAGATGAACCAATAATGCCATTCAATTAACATGTATATGTATACTAATTTCAGCTTGTCTGGCTTTGCAGATGCACTGTGACCCTTCCTTATTCAGTCACACATTCTTGAAAACAAGACATTCCCTGCACCTTTTACTTCCTGAGGATAATTTGCCAGCCAATTACTTTTCTTGTTTGAGCCCAGTCCTCCAATGATAACAGAAACACAGATAATGATCTTGTTTATGTCCTTTAAACAAGACCAAATTACCACATATTATGAAATAACCCTTTTATGCCTCACATGCAAACACAAATCTTCAGATTTACTTCTGGCTTTGGTAATGGATATTTTACACAAATATATATATATATATATATATATATATATATATATATATATATATATATATATATATATATATATATATATATATATATATTGAGATGCAGTGTTTAATGGCTAACAGTTCATTTGCATGATTGTACACCTTTACGTTATACCTGACCTGCCGAAAGATTCACTGGGATTTAGATTGACTTAGATGTTTGACTCACTGGTAATGCTGTGCATTTCATTCATGAACTTGTTGGGACTGTGGCCTCCAGATTGCATTTGGCCTGGAGAGGTTGTTACATTTGGAAAGTGGGTTGGAAGAGCTGGGGTGCCCGGTGAGGCCGGGGCTGCTCGACGGATCCCAGTCATTATTTAAGGGGTGACAACAGATCCGGAATTAAACTGGCGGAGAGACGGGGATACAGAAAGATATTGTCTCAGCAACTTGTGCAAATTATGGAACATAACACTTCAACAAAACAGAAATAGGCAAACTTGTAAATTCCCTCCAAATGTGCAAAACTTTAAATTTAATCCATCCAAACTAATCACTTAAACACACACACACACACACACACGCACACACACACACACACACACACACACACACACACACACACACACACCAGAGCAGAGTTTTCATAAATGCTATTGATCAGATGTATTTGTAGCATTAATCTGCTTATAGACACTGTATGACCATCAGTGTCAAATGACTTGTTTCTGCTGCCCTGGCACTTGCACACAGGATATGCAAGCAGCTGTCTCTACCAAAGCTGCTGACATGGAGGGGAGAGGGACGGAGGAGAGGAAGGGGAAGGGGAAGGTGGAAGGTGGAAGCGTCACGCGTGGACTGCCGCTGCTCCACAGTGAGCTGCTTGAGGTGAGAATCATGGGTCAAGATCAAGAAGAAAAGTCTCACTGACAAGACTTGACTCCCAAGTGCAAAATGTTTTGATGTGGTATTTTTTTATTCCGCAAACATCACAGGTATTGAGTATCTGGGGTGGAGTCGGCAGTTGTAATCGCACACTGATCTCTGTTTGTGTCTGCTTTTTTTTCTGAAAAGACACAAATCACCACTGATTCACCAACAGCTGCAGGAGAAAAAGATGTCAAGATACATCCAATGGAACTTAAATAATGCCAACAGCATGTCTCACATTTTACAAGTCTTTACACTGATCATGTTGTTATCCATTTTCAGCATTATTTCAGACTCTGCTGTGCTTTTATGAAAGTGTAATAAGGAAATTAATTAATTTATATAATTCAGAGTTTATATATTTTCATGTGCCAGTATGAAACAGAAATGTTTAAATTGTCAAAATTTGCATTTCTCTTTCACACACACATCTGCACATGAGCACCGTATAACGAATGACTCACCCGCTCCATAACATCCCCTAACTTGAGTTGTTAATGCAGCTTAAACTATTTCTACACCTGATATAAAAAGGTTGTAAATTCATTACAGAATATGAAATATAGTGCCGCTACAACGTTGCAGCTCTTTACCTTTAAAATTACAACTTTAGAGAGCTTTGTCTTTAGCTTGACATCATTTTTTCAACCTTCAGAATAAGTGAATCTTCCAATAGAAGCAAAGAAAATAACTGAAATGTAAGTTACAAACTAACCCAAATTACCCATGATGATTTTGTATTCAGTGAACACAAGAATGACCGGCTCAGACGTGATTAATATTATTTCTCTGCGTTCATTGATTTGTGCACGGTTACTTTTCATTCAGCACAGTTGAGAGAGATATACATCAGAGTACTTTTTATTGATGAAACAAAGAAAAAGAACAAAAGGACCTCGAGACATACCTGTATTCAGTCGTCCACGCACCAATGTCCAGATTCATAGGTACTCCTTTTCTTTACAGTGAAGTGGAGGAGGATGAGGATAAAAGATGAGAGAATCAGAGAGGACCAGAGAGGACCAGGGAGGACAGGAGAGGCGGTGCAAAACAGTGACGTAAGGAAGAGTTTTCTATCACCAGTTCGGAGGCATCAAGGAGAAGAGTGCAGGTGTGTGTAAGCTTTAGAAAGAGAGAGAGAGAGGGTTGGGATAGGTGGAGTTGCACCCCGGTCATCTTGTGTTGCTTCCCCCTGTGTGTGTGTGTGTGTGTGTGTGTGTGTGTGTGTGTGTGTGTGTGTGTGTGTGTGTGTGTGTGTGTGTGTTCCTTGTTAATTTGTTCTTTCCTGTCAATTCAGGTCTCAAGGGACCATTGGTGCTTATGTCTGACTCCCCACCTCTGGTGACCTCTGTGCCCATTCCTACAGGTCACCCTCACCGGGCCACTGATGCATATTCATTAGTGTAGTGACATGGCTTTTTAAAGGCTCGTTAGCATAGTGAGAGTTCAGCAATAGAGGACATTTTGCATTCAGAGTGGACAGCTCTATATGTGTGTTGGTGTGTGTGCATCTGTACATCTGGCAGTAGCTGCAGAACTGTCTCATATTGTCTATGTATAGATGATGTTGCCTGATTTAGAATGTAAGGATGTGGTTTCTGCAGCAACACAGAGATCAAGTTCCGGCACCGCCCCGTTCACCTTGAGGAAACAGAGATGCACAGAGAAGAAGGGAAGAGATAGAGGGACATATAGGGGGATGGGTAGGGGTAGAGTAGGAGCTCGGCATAACCTCTGTCTAAATATAGATTATGTATTTATTTTTCTCATGACAAACATTTTCCAACAATTTTGATTATCACTCCTTCAAGTTTGCTATTTGCAACGCCGTCTGAAGGCCAGCTAACTCAAGCTCATGGTTAAATCTGGATTTGACATTTTGGGTTCAGCACATTTATGCTTGAAGAAAATTAAGCTTTATTTAATTTTGAGGTTGCATTAAGAAACAGGATGTTGTCACTTTTTGTTTTAGGTTTTTATTGTGATAGGCCTGTTGTATGGCAACTTTTATTACATATTTATCTAAACTCAGCACCACTATTATCAGCCCTGTAAAGCCATAATATCAGATAATGAAAGGAGATATAATGTTAACAAACAACTTGTTCATGCAAATATCCATACTGGTTTTTAAAGTCGCATAACAGTCCAGGAAGCATGTCGTAACATTGTAATAATCCTGAGTGTATGTCGTAACATTGTAATAATCCTGAGTGTAAAAAGAAAACATCCCTATTGGACATACACTGCGTGAAATGTACACGGTTTATGTACCAATAACACGGTTACATTTTTTTTTTAAACCATGTACAGTAATGATGTTGGTTGTCGGGATAGAAGACAGCTCATCCACCCGCTAGGTGGCAGTAGTCATTTTTGTCTGAACTACGGCGACATCAAAACCACCGAAGAAGCCTCGACTCGGATACAGCGATCCTGCTGCACTGAGGGTGAGTTCTCTCAGATTGATTCATTTAGTTAATTGTATCAAATTCTGCGGGGAATAAAACAGCTTGTTTTTATGTGTCTGGCAGGTAGAAAGTTGCGCTTTTAAGTCGTGTTCTTGATAAATTGAGCTACGCCGCTTAGCGTAAAGTTCACTTCGTTCAGCCAACGAGCCATGCCGACGTCATCTACGTAACTTTACGCTGAAATCGGTGATTTGCTCTCAGGCGCATTTGTGTGGTGACGTCCAGCTGGTTACAGGTAGTGCACTAGTTATCAAAGACACACAGGCTGTTGCTTAAAGATACATGCTATGCCTCTGTACAGACTGTACCACAACACACATGTTATGCATGCAGTGCATTATATAGTGTACATAAAGTGTGTCGGCTACATACACAATTGAATACATGACATCATGATAGCACAATTACAAATGACTGTTTAGGTTGTATATAGTGGATATATATTATATTGTGAACAGTTATTAGTAGAAATTTTTATTTGTAATAAATTATTTATTATAAGTAACGCATACTCCTGGCGCGCTAACCAGTAGTAATTAATTAACATTTAATAACCCAAAATTGACATCTGTCATATGTTGGTAGAGTACAACTGTGCTGCATAAACTATTTTGTTTATACCACTTGAAAGATTTTTAGCCAACAATATTTGCTTTTCGTCATAAGCCAACAACTTCTATTTTAATACTGCCTATGATGCTAAATCAAAAGAAACACTTTCAATACAGTGTCTGTTGCCTATTCTTAAAATGTAAATTTATTTTTTTGCAATTGATAGAAACCCTTGCCTATCCTCAGCATGTGTGCGCCCCAGGGTGTGGGGATGCTGCCGGTGGAGCGTCTTCATCTGGAACATGTTCTGCAGACTGTGTGTGTGTTGGAGTCGGTCGTCCGCCGCAGTTTTGGCCCTGAAGGAGGACAGGTGCTTTTCACACAAGACACAGGACAAGCCATGTTGAGCCGCTGTGGGACTCGCATCCTCACTGCCCTACGACTGGAGCATCCACTGGCCAGGTAACACACACAAACACACAAACTACTCTTTCATCTTTGTTAAGGGTAATTTCGTCTTGTGATGTATCTGTGTGTTTTTCATTTTTAGGATGGTTGTGGATTGTGTCTTGAAACACAGCACTGTAACAGGTGATGGATCCAAGACGTTTATACTGCTAATGGCGTCATTACTACGAGTACTTCATACAACGGCCTGCAAGGAGCCTAATGTGTCTCACACCTATAACTCCAAGACAGCGGCGCAGGCTGCCACTGCCAGGCACTTGGCTGACAAAATGCTGGCATTTGCGTCGGAGGAGCTGGGCGATCTTATTGCCATCGGAGTGGTCCCGTATGGATGCCGTCTTTCTTGGGAGGATTTTACTGCAAAAACACATATACAAGCACACACAAACAATCACTGCGTTCAAAATCTGCTGACATCCTTCTTTTATTCACGGCTGGGTCGCACCCACTGTGAGTTCATGAGCAACCTCACCTGTGAATTTCTCACTCACTGGAAGATTGAAAGTGACTTACCTTCCTCATCACTTCACTTTGTAAATGACAACTTGGCTGCCTTGCATACACCTGTGTCAGGCTTCCCTATTAGTTCTTCACGTTTGATTAAGGGGCAAGTCATTCACAGGGACTTTGCTGTACACTGCCCTCAGACTGACCCCCAGCCAGTTAAAGCAGTCGTTTTTACTGGGTACCTGCAGCCAAAATTGCTCCGGGCAGAAGAAGTGCTGGAGTTGGGGTGTGGAGAGCAAGGGAAGGGAAGAAATATTGTGCAGTTTAGCGCCTGGGCAGAAAGGTCACTGGAGGGAGTCATCGCAAACCTGCAGAGTTTGGGTGTCTCTGTGCTCCTGTCTGCAGTGAAACAGTCTGCTGCGGTCCTGGCTTTAGCTACACAGGCAGAGATGTCCATTGTGGAGTGTGTCAGTGAAGATGAGCTGTCTCTCTTTGCGAGGCTAAGTGGGGCCACGTCTGTCGGAGACTGCAGGATGATTGAACCAGAGCACGTCGCTACACTGACCTTTTGCAAACCAATACTGCTGGGAGCTCATAGGTATGACATCCTCTTTCTATTTCTCTCTCATACACTGTGTATAAGCAAAGTTACACATGATACAATGTATATTGTTTTACACATACTTGTATTAGGCTTTGATTTATGGAAATGTATATATTTTTACTTCTCTACCACAGGTATGTCCATGTGGCTTTCCATGATTCTGAGGAGAGTGTCACGGTCAGACCCTGTAGTTTTGTTGTTTGTTGCCTGGGGGACGGGCAAACTGACCAGTATGCTTGTGCGCTTCGAGATGCTATCCGCATGCTTCTTTCAACTTGGGAGCCGATTGATACCTCTACAATTACGGCATCGAAGAGGACCTTGCAGTCAAACAAAAGCACATCTTTACATACGGACAATCAGATGGCCAATGAAACTCCCTTCAAGCAGTTTGTGTTGGAGGAAGGCTGTGTTATACCTGCTGGTGGGACATTTGAGTTTCTCTTACACCATGCCCTCCTGCTACATGGCAGCAGTTGCTCATTTTCTGATGACACAAATATGGGTGTCCCTGCTGTTTCCCAGCTCTTGGCAAATGCTCTACTGAGCGTGCCACAACAGCTTTACTCCCACAGTCCACGACGTTTCCTGCGGACTCAAACCAGACTCCTGAGTTCTATTCAAAATCATTCGCAACCTTTCAGCCTCGCACACAAACAAGAACACAACACAATCCTCATGCAGGTTGGGGATGAAAGGGAATGCCATCTAGAGGAGGGAACACTAACCAAGCCTTGTTGTCGAGAGGCTGACCTGTCACCAAACGTTTTTATGTTGGACTCAGGTCTTGAATCTGTCTCCTGTAAATACCAGGTGCTTTTGGCCGTGCTGCAGTGTGTCTCGAGGCTTCTTCGCGTTGACACTGTGCTGCATATACACACTGCCTTACACACTCGGTCACACAGACTTCCAAACATTTCATGGGAGGATTCAGAGGACGAGGCTGAAAAATGAGATTGTATTGTGTCCCGAGATTAAATCTATAAACATATTTCCTTTCAATACATACTCAGGTATCATTCAAAAGTAGGAGGAAATCATTTTTTGAAAATATTGCTACAGTCGTTTTTTGTATATCCAGTGTTTGTTTTTTTATGTATTTGAAAAACAGGTTTATACTTCCAGTGAGAGAGTAAACTACATTTCATGGCAGCACTCTAAAAATGTATTGGCGAGTAAAATGTTAGGGTGTGTCTGTACCAACCGGTCATGAATCAAAGTTGAGTTTGGCAATAACAGTAAAAAAGAAAACATCAAACAACTTAGTGTTGCTCTGTGTCCAGGACAAAATGTGTCATTGTTTTCAAATAATTTAGTCTTTATCTGTTGTGTTAATGTGAAGTAGTGTGAGTGATTAAATGTAGATCTTGGCCTCTTTTCTCTGAAGTTCTCATTAGGGTTTCTTTTTTTCTTCCACATTTTTCTTTCTTATCTCAGCTTCCTGCTCTTTCCCTGGCCAACACAGGTTACATAAAAGGCACACACACACAGAACAGCATGGAGACACCAGCTCTAGTAGATACACACTCCCTTTTATAATCAGTGTTATCTGTATCGTGGGGGTTGGAGTGTCTGAGGGGGCAACACCCAGCTGTCAACAACCAAATCAAATTGTATTTCCTTGCACTAAATTCAGAGGAACTCTATCTCTATGTTCATCTCTTTCTGGTAACATAGTGAGTCATTCAAAATAACTATATTAACGATCATGCATAATTGTGCTGTTTACTGTAATCAGTGTGCACCTAATTTTCAACACAGACTTTTCACAATTTATTTGTGACGGCATGACTCCGAAAGAAAAACAATTCCCGGCTTGTTTTGTGAGTTGGATCAAAAATGAGTCACACTTGATGATCACAAACATCAAAGAGTGGAAAGCTGGGCTAAGTATTCAGAATGTTTTTCCCCGCTGCGCACATGGAAAATAATCTGGAGGTTGTTTTCAGTCTTATGAAGCCCCCTACGCCCTTCTAAACCTGACATATCCTTAGATCCTACACGCTAACTCTAACATACCGATCAAAACAGTTGTGATGCATCAATCTAATAGTGAAGATTCTTCTTTCTCGTAAATTAGCTTTACTTCACAGACCTTTTGAGAATACGCTTCATGAAACATTACAGCTCATTTGTCTTTTCCTGTGCGTGTGTGTGTGTGTATCTGTGTGATTGCGTGCCATGATATAATTCATAATATAAGTCATCTCAGTCAGTACATTTTGGTTTATTTGGTTCTCAATAATATTTGTCTCTGTTAAACATAGTGCATATATGGTATAAATCAACCCAATTTCTGTAAAATAAAAACATTATAAAATACAAACCACATATTAAACCACATGTACTATATTACCACCTAAGTGCATGAAGCTTTTACAAATAAAAAATAGAAGACATTTACAAAACATGACAAAACTCAAAGGCGACTTTAGTAAAGGGGGAGTACAAAAGGGAACAAATAAAATGTCACAAGGAAGGAACTAAGATGCTACTCGGTCACTGCAGTTCACAGCTCGGCATTGAATTGGCTACTATAGTCACCATGGTTTGACTTTGATGTTGTAAGAAACATCATTTCATTGGCTGCTGCTGTATTGTGCTGAAGTGGTAGTGGTTTTCCTTTTTATGGCCATGATCCATGACTCTTGTGTGTGAAGGTGACCCCAAGTGATAGCAATAGAAGTGTAATCAATATACAATGTTATGATCTTTTGTTTAGATAATTAGCAGTTCACAAACACTAATTGTAATCAAATGACCACAAAATTACACATTTCTTCACTGAAGAACAGATGACACCCATTCTATAGGTGGGCCTAATAACCACATCACAAGTGTCAGCAGCACATATCTGATGGATTATGTAATAATCTGAAATATCTGCACCCAGCCTAGATTTCTTGAACAAGTAGTGTTACTATTGGCAGTGGGGAGTCACGTGACTCGAATGACATCATGCAACAATAACAAAGACTCTGCGACGTGATGGTGGGTGTCACACCACCTCCCGAGACTTCCTGATGGCGCAGCACAGGAGCATGCTAAAGATCATCCCAAACACCTAAAAGAGAAAGGGAGACGCACGTTGCTTGTGTTTGTGTCCTATTATTTCCGTATAATTGCGTTCACCCTCCAGGGCAGCAGACCCTGCACTTGGATGAGTTACAGTTAATCGCACGCTTACCATAACAACACCGATGGTGATGCCCACTCCTCCTATGACGTGTAGTTTGGAGTCAAACACCTCGTCAATGGCGTCAGGGCAGCTCTGCAACACACAAGCCCAATTCCTTTCAACTTTCTTTGAATCTATGCCGAAACATGACTTGTGGTATGGCACAGGCAGCATGAGAGCGTCCAGGCTCCAGTAAACCATTGTTGCCATAGAAACTCTGCAAGGCAATTGAGGGAATTGCAAAGGGTAGACTAATAGACTACTGACACACGTCAGACCATCATTGTGAACTTAACAAACTGTCATTTCTCCAGCTCTCAGCTGAAGCATGTCTGAAATGTTGTCTCGTATTGATTGTTTTTCTTTCTCTCGCTCTTGACGCTTGAAAGCGCTTGGTTGTGTTGTTATCCGATCTATACAGACTTTGAGGGTAGTTGTACCTTTGTAATGAGCTCCTCAAGTGGCTCTCCCCGGGGACAGGTGTCTTTGGCAGTTTCTATGACAGAACCAGTTGGCCCACAACAGTTCAGCTGTAAACACACAAAGTCAGACTCTTAAAACAAGATGGCGGAAGCAAAAACAAAAATCTCTAACGCTAAGTGTTTGAAAGGAATAGTTTTGTTTTTTTTCGTCACAAAGTTTTTGGCACAATGAAGAGGCAACCAATTAAGACACCGTAACCACTTGATACAGCTCATACCCTCTTAACATCAAAAATCGTTTTTACAATAACTATTTGTGCACAAATTAAACAAGTATGTTGTTCATCGGTGAGCTTTAGAGGTGCTGGTAGGCTCGTTTTAGACCTTCGGAGTCTGTTGCCTCCTCCTTCCAGTCTTCACAGGCTAACTGCCTCATGAATGAACAACATGAATGAGTTTATTTCCTATAATTCTGAACTTTTCCTTGAAGGTCAATCTGCAAGATATGATCTGAGTCAGTCTGAATTTTAATGAACAGACGATGCTCACCCCAGTTTGAATCACCCGCAGAGTTTCTCTGAATCTCTCATCTCCTGTCGTCTTGAAGTTATTGTAGGTCTGCATGTAGAACGTTGTGATATCATTCACCACCTGCGACACAGCAGCAAGCCAGGAACAATCATTTTATTTACATAACTCACTTTGTTTTGTATTGCTGTGTGCTTCGTTTTGTGATTTATTTTAGTTTGTGGCTTGTATTATTTTCTACGTGATGTTTTGCCTTTGATGTACTTTAAATATGTACACGGATTGTGACTGTGTTGATATGTGTTTATACAAATACAATGATCAGTGTAACCTAATTCAAACACGTACCATACCTTGCTTTGATTGGAAAATACCCAGATTCCAGCCGCAACCTCAATGGCAAATATTATAAGCAGGAAGAAGAAGAACTGCAAAACCGAGAGACAGAATTAAACTCAGCTGATTGTGTGACTGTGTGCTTCCATGCATACGCCCCTGTCTTTTGCGCGCATGTGTGAACAAGTAAGGTCATTTGAGTGTGTGAACCCAATTTAAATAGGCTCCTCCTCCTAAGAGATTTAGTACAAGAAGCTTATGCCTAGACAGGACAGGAGGCAGGAGGGCAACAAATGTCTAGAGACTCTTCTCTGGCCTTCAGTAAACTGATGAATGAAATTTGTATTTCTTAGCGAACCCAAGATCAGTCCACAATCCACACTTGTTTAATTTAGAATGAAAAAATGGTACAAACCAGACCCAGCATACAGGGGGACTCCTGGATAGCACCACAACATCCAAGAAAACCCACCACCATCATCAGTGCTCCAGCTCCAATCAGGATATATACACCTACACGAACATAGAGAACATCAGAGATACATACAAGCGGACTTTTTCTTTTTCTTTTCCAAAACTCGCACAATCCAAAACTGTACTTTTACCTTTGTTTTAATGATGTTCAAAATGTGTCCAGTTCAAGGACTGAGAGCCTCTTACCTGTGTAAAACACATATGGAGAGTCTGCTCCTTCAAACAGGCCCTTGGTCTTTGGGTCTAATCTTAGCCACAGGCCTATAGCTAAGACAGCAGTGCCTGCAAGCTGAAACACAAAACATTTAGATTTTCTCATACATCATTGTAATTAGTAATAACCACACTAAATGCACTGTCTAAAATGTACAGTAGCAGGATTAATCATACTAGAGATCCCTCTCCATGTTTATGCATGTAGTCCACTCATTTAGCAGATTAGTATTTCAACACACCAAATAACAATGATCTTGTTGCTGTCTGAATTTTTAAACTCTTCTTTCATCAGTTGCTCCCAGTTGTCTTTAAAATGTGCACCGACAAGCCCAATCTGGAAGCTTCTGAAGGTCTCACTCCAACAGATTTTCAGTTTCAGTTGTCAGTCCAGGAAGAGGTTCCCGCAGTCCTCGCGTCATATCTAACTCTTCCCCAACACCGAAATGTAAATGAACCACAAACCATATAAAGACGATGCTCAATCAGCAACTCTTATATCTGATTGGATGTCAATAGAACAAACATTGGTAACCATCTACACACACCACAATTCTTTACCAGTTAAATGTTGTATCACATGGATATAATATGGCTACATGTCTGGACACAGACATTTGTAACTACTCACCAATCAGATATTGATACTCTAGTGGTATGAAAACACATTGGTGGGAAGCATGACTTGCTGTCATGTGTGCATTTCAATGTGTCTGTGTGCAGCATGTGTCTATTTAGAAAACTAGACCAGTCTCACATTTAGAGAAGTGACATGAAAGTAGAACCAGGTCAATTTTCCTTTTTTATAATGGTCACACATTCCCTTATACATCAGCACTTTGTATTTAATATTGACTTAAAGTAGCATGTGCACCCATCAACACAAAGCTGCATGTGTGTTAATACTTTATGCATGTTATTACATCTGTAGTACTTGTCTTTTTACATAACATGAGTAGAAAAATGCGCAAAAGTCTGCATTTTACACTAGTGCCATATTGTGTCATGTTGATACACAGGCACGTTCTTACAGGGCTTACCAGCATTGACAGGTCAGTGAATATTTAACTGTCAGAGCCTAACTGAAAGATGGCAGTCTGTTTTATTCAGTAAGTGTGTGTGTGTGTTTCTGTGTATATTTAACTGTTACTTTAAGCTTTTTCAGTGTGTATACTTTCTGTTGTATAATCTTTATCATGTTCCATTGTATGAACAAACCACAAAAGAGCAAATGTACAATAGGAAGCTTCTCAGCCTCTCTCTCTCTCTCTCTCTCTCTCTCTCTCTCTCTCTCTCTCTCTCTCTCTCTCTCTCTCTCTCTCTCTCTCGTTCTCGCTCTCTTTCTCATTCTCTCACAAACACTGGCACACAACACATGAAGACACAATCATAAAAAAGTAGAGCACACTTACCCAGAAGAAAACATTGAAGACAAACATGAGATATTTCACACACTTTATTCCCCCAGCGAAAGTCATGCTGATTCTGTCTACACAATGCACCACCGTGAGTAGGTAATAACTAACTTCTTCCTAGCCTAGACAGGAAGTCAAGGATAACGGGGTCAGTGAAAATGGTGAAAGCATTTTACTGATATAGGGAGTGTCAAGAGAGTTCATTGTGTATGTGGTAGGCATTGTGTTCCTTCCTCTTTTTTGTTACATGTCTATGCATGCACAGGTTGGGGCTTTAACTACTGCAGGTTGTGCAGGCATTCCGGTTTTTACAATCTGGGCGGTAGTAGCACAATGGGCTCTGTCGAGGCACGTTGACATGAAACCTTTTCTCAACATATCTCAGAATATGTACTACTCTGGTGTCTAAACTGTGTGTGTGTGACTATAGCTAATAGTCTGCTCTGAGGTATATAGTACTTCCTACTCTAGAAGCTGATTTTTTTTCAAAGCAATGTATTTTAACTCTTCTCTTCATTCACTAACACAAAGTTGTGCATGGATGCTCTTATTGTGTCCACACAGAGCTGAGATCAGATATCTGTGTCAGGGCTATGTGTCTCATCTTCACTTCCTGCTGAATCCTTTACAAATGGGGAACATCTACAGACATATCTATATTTGACACACATTGTTTTACAAATTGTCAGTTTTTGCATTTTTGAATCTTTGTGGTTGTGTTGCATTGTACCCTCCCCTCTCTTTTTCTCACTCACACAAATACACGCACACACATTGGGAAAACCCTGTATGCCCCTGTAATGAATATAGTTGTCCATATCTCTATCTATAGCTGCACACATTATAAACGTTCATAAAAGGGCAAAGCATCCATCTGAAACCACTCATACATACAAAGATCACAAACAAACGGTCACAACAAGACACACCCTGCAGGCTTAGCAGGACACAAATAGCCTGTACGGGACATCCAAGATTCATTCACACACACACACACACACACACACACACACACACACACACACACACACACACACACACACACAGGCTGGCTCGCATGCGCAACTCTTTACATCACGTAAGGGAGCAGAAGTCTTAATTATCATTATATCAGTATACCCTCCCCCCTCTGTGGTATAACACCCTCCTCCCATTATTAAAATGCCGTGCGCGCAAACTCCAGAGTGAAGTCTGCGCAGTAGAACTGGGTCACTTGGCCACTGGGGATTATCCCTCCAACCCGCTCGGTCTCTCCACGCGTATTGGGACACTTTGTGGTGTTTGGTGGTGGCCAGCGCCAGAAAGAATGCGTAGAGCACCCATGAATATATAGCCTGCTGTGATAAGCAAACGAGGACGCTTGCGATTCTTCATCTGGGACGCCATATTAGTTAATTCACTATAGTAACCTGCTCAAACACTAACGCGCATGCTCGCTCTTACTCAAGCTCAACCAAACACACATGACAGGCATACAGACATGATGCATATGTTTATACGAGAACACTACATTTTCTCGCTTTAAACTCACCCAGAATATCAAGTTGAAAGCAAACATCAGGTATTTGATGCACATTTCTCCTCCCGACAGCGCAGCCATGGCGGTACTAGGGCTATGGATCTCACTTCTGCTGGTATCACCTAATTCAGACCTACGGTAGAATGGAAGACCTTCTAAATAACAGTCAGTATGCAGAATGAGGTTATTTGCCGACGCGCAAGCGCTGCGCGCGCCGTGCTGTGCGCGCCTGTAGTGGTCCGCCCCCACACATAACGGACAGCAAAGGCAAAGCTTCCTGTAGCATTTCTCTATTCTTTTCTTTTTTCTTACACATTTGCTTTTTACTTTATTATTTAACATGTTGTTTCCCGTTCGCTTCCTTCAAATAGCACATATTATTATTATTATTATTATTATTATTTTTACCTCTACTTATTTGGCAAAGTCCTGGTATTCCTGCAGGATCTTTTGTGGGATTTTTCAGTAATGTAACAATTGTAATATGTTTTAGCATTTGTATGGCTTTTGCCTCACTGTCATGCGATCAAATTTCTATAGAGGGGCTTGTAATAGCATATGCGAATAATCAAGTTATATACTTCTGTCTTTCGTGTCTCCAAATGAAATTACAGATTACTTCATTCTTAAATGATAGCCTAAAGCTCTGATGCAGGGAACCCATAGTCTGTGCTCAGCGTGTGTCCTTCCTGCAGACAACAATGCCCTGAGAAGCAGCCTGCGGTGGGCTTTTTGACCGCAAATTCCTGCAGCAGCCTCGGTTGTGCGATGACGTAATTCTCCCAGAATAAGAAAGACGCGTTCATGGATTGATTATGCTGTCCATGAATGAACACCGTGCACGAGCATATCCACGCGATCAGACAGACAGCACACATCACAAACAAACACAAAGTGACCAACCTCCTTATCCAAGTTATCAGTCTGACTTTATTCGTAGTATCATCTCCATGGCATTTGTATTGTGTGCATGTTAGTGTTGTAGTCTTTCTAGCCATTTCTGCTGCGGTGTACATTTTACATCCATAGACAGTTCAAAGGAATGTGGCACTATCTATAATGCATAAAACTGTATCAATGGCAACTAATGGCTTTATTAATGCTTAACAATAGGGTAGACAACTTTACTATATATATATATATATATATATATATATATATATATATATATATATATATATATATATATATATATATATATATATATATAATAAAGACTGATTTATTTTTCCTGCTGATCCATTATAATATATTATTGGATCATAACCATTGATTGATTACCAACACTAAGATCTCTTTCATGAATGACCTGGTCCAAAACAGCAACAATTAAGAGGTTCAACAATTAACAGTAAAGCACATTAAAAAACATTGAGTCAACAATTTGATCATATTGTTGACTCAAAGATCATGGAAGATATTGTGATGTCACAGTAGGAAAATGAATGCAGCTGATTGGGTCCTGGTATTGCGCACGCTGACTCTCTGTCAAACTGTAATGGCTTATTAGGACTCTGATAAAACAAAGCCATTGTTAATGTTATTAGGAACAGCATGTGCTTTTCATAAAGCACATAACAAAGGCCCGTCAACACAGGTGTTTTCACTTGAGCCTGATTAGCTCCTCAGGACTAAGTGCACAGTTACAGGCTGTGCTGGCTCACTTGTTAATTTCGTTGTCACCTGACAGCTTACGACTATAGATATTAATATATCGAGTCCTGTAATTTGCAACACAGCTCCACCCAACAGCAACATGAGGAGATGTCTGATAAAAAACACCTCAGATGTTAAAAAGTGGTGCCAGAATTATATACAATACTTTGTCTTTTGGCCAGATGGTAGGTGAAGTTTTCACTTGAGAGTGTTGATCTGTATACATTCCCAGTGGGTGTGTGAATTTACATGTTATTTTGTTGAAGCTTAGTCATGTGTTTGTGCACCACCACATCAGTATTATTGCGTGCGATATCTCCAGTGAGCGTGTTTTCCACAGAACTGTTTGGGTTGGCGCCGATACAGATGCGTATGTGGACTAATCACTCAGCCAGGCGATCAGTGGGCATATCCTGGTATTGTCCTGCTGAGTGTGTGTTTGATGGTGTCAATCTGCAGGCACTGAGCTTTGGACAAAGTGATAGTTGGGCCTTGTTTGACTCAACCTGGCTAAGGGGATGGGTCTTAATGAAAGACAATGGCAGCTGGGCGGGGTACGTTCTTTGCTACAAAAGAAGTCCCAGGGTGGTTGAGCTTCTGACCAACTTCTGCATTTCGTCCATTTGACTCAGACCATCACACTGCATCAGTATGCCTTGAATGTGCCTTAAACTGCACACTTGGATTCTCTGATTTGGGATTGTGTTGTGTTTTCCTTTGCAACTGTGTGGATTAACTGGAGCCATGGAGGTATAACTAACTGGAGAACTGAATAAATTGTATTTATTAAAATTTTGAAACAGGCCATGCATAGCACACAGAATAATGGGATATTTAGTTAAATGATGATAATGATGATGCTGGTACAGGTGGTGGTAATGATAATGATGAGCATATGTTTTTGTTTCAGGTGTGTGTGGGGAGGTATTTGCGAGAAATTCTGGTTCTTCTGCATCTGACAGGTAAGCGGATATCAGACGATGTCCAAGTTTGTTTTGGTCTTTCCACTGAAAAGTCTTCTAGACTATTAATATGTGACATTTTGAATGTCCTATTTCTACATTCAGCTCCATGTTAGTGTGTTTTGCGTGTGTGCAGCTTGTGTGGCAGGTATGACAGGGAGATGCAGTCTGTTTGGACGACAACACGTTCACACTTTCGATGGGGTTTTATATGAGTTTCCCGGAGACTGCAGCTACCTGCTGGCTGGAGACTGCAGCCATCGCTCCTTCACACTGCTGGGTGAGTCACATTCAGACGGCTCAATAAAGAAACAAACAGAATTGACCACGAATGGCATCTGCTCATCCAGTTCAGCTCCTTGTCTTGTGCAGAGCCTATGCTATTGGTTTGATTTACAATGGGATGTGTGTCCCAAAACATACTTTTGAAATTTCTCATTCATCCTCTCTTTTACATTTTATGAAAATCATAAACTTGACAATAACAATATACATGTGTGTTAAATCTGCAGGTGATTTTGTCAATGGCAAAAGAACTGGAGTCACCCTGTTTCTGGGAGATGCCTTTGAGCTGCACCTGTCTATAAATGGACGGCTCTCACAGGGAGAAAAAATGTAATAGAACATTTAAGTTGTCATGCAAAAATCAGAAATTGCCGGTTATTGTATTGAATTATTGCAGAAAGAAAATCATCCCATCATTGTATTATTGGGAAGCTTGATGCGTGTCTCCTTTTTTTTGCAGACTATCTGTGCCCTTTGCATCTCATGCTGTTTTCGTTGGCTCAGAGCTCGGCTTTTATAAGCTCTGGAGCGAGGAGTTTGGCTTCACTGTTACTATCGATAACGCAGCCAACATCGCCTTGACAATGACTAAACACCATGCCAACCGCACCTGTGGCCTCTGTGGCAACTTCAACTCTGTACCAGCTGATGAATATACCGCTCAAGAGGGTAAGATAATGCAGGCCAGTGGGCAAAGACAAAAGTTTGTAACTGTGTGCGTATGAAGTATACGTGAGGAGAGTTCATTATTACTGGAATCAAGGAAATAAATTGAGTCGACAGAACTCAGCAACAGGAAGAGACTCAGCTCAGTACAGGAAAAGATAACAAGGTAAAGGAAAGCAGGAGGAACAGTCGTGGTAGGATGAGATTAAGGATAAATCTATCAACTTGTTTATGTGTGTGCGTATGTGTATGTTTGTGTGTGTTTTTGTAGGATTCCTGACAGAGAACAGTTATGATTTTGCAAATTCCTGGGAAGTGAAAGGGGCGGATCAGTCATGTCGACGTGTCTCAAATCCCAGCAAGTCCTGTAACAGCTCAAGAAAGAGTTCAGAGGTGAGAGAACAAATCACGCACACAAGTATGTACATACACGTGCATACACATGTAACGATGTGATTGCATTCTATATGTCTGAAAACAATCTAAAAAATAATAAAACAATGAAGGCCTCCTTCTTCAAACTTTTTTTGTTATATTTAATTTTATAATTGTGACTATGCAAGTATTGTGTTCTACAATAGGGATTTAGTATTTGAAACTTTATTTGTATCATAACACAGTATTTTTTTATGCAAATGGACTTTCACTTGAGTTCCATGAGAAAGGAACAGCTGATTAGCGAGCTGCTCTGACAGCTGTGAGAGCAGTTCTGTAACATGTTTGCTGTAGTCGTAAGTGGTCTCATTTAAACAATCTGCCAATTTTAGCAAGAACTTTTTGTACATCAGGAAGCACCCACGTGTGATGAAACCGGTAAAGGCTACATGTTACTGTGAAAACATTGAATGTCATTGGCGTCTCCTTTTTTCTCCTCTTTTTTCTTGGAGGAACACTCTTTAAGATATCAATATTAAAATATTTAAATTTATACATCAGAGCATTTTCTTTGACAATTTCAACTCACTCTATTTTTTACCTTAATTTATGGTCTTATAAGCTACTCATCACATGCCATATCTTTACCCTATGCATGAGCTGACAAGACAGCTCATGCATGACAAGACAAGAATAATAATCTTCTCGTCACAAACAAGTCGAATTGTTATACAAAAACCTCCAACAGCTAGAAGAAAACAAAAATGAACATCACTTTTATATACACAACTACTATATCTACTTGTTTGAAACGACTCTAACCTAATTTTGTACGTGTGTGTGTTTGTGTAGATTCTGTCGAGCTGCAGTGTGTTGCAGACGTCTAGTGTGTTTCTGCACTGTGCCCACTTGGTCTCTCCCGAGGCGTTCCTGTCGCTGTGTCAGGAGGAGGCGTGCCACTGTGACCAGAGGGAGGGAGAGGACTGTTACTGTCCAATCCTGTTGGAGTATGCCCGCACGTGCCACGCCCACGGGACCCTCCTTCGTGGCTGGATGGAGGAGAGCCAGTGCTGTACGTTTGTCAGTTACTGAGAAGGTAGTTGCGAACTATGAAGACTCAATCATAATCTGAATGTGTGTGTTTGTGTGTTCAGTTCCCAAGTGTCCAATTGGGATGCAGTACAGTGAATGCACCAAGTCCTGCTCTACAACCTGCCACAGTCTCAACATCCAGGAGGTCTGCAAGGAAGAGTGTGTGGATGGCTGCACATGTCCCGGTAACCTCCGCTCACAAAATCACCCTCTTTCTCTGTCTGTGGCTGTGATACCCGTATTTGCAACATGGTCGTGTTTGTTTCTCAGTGGGTAAGGTGTTGGATGGTAACCGCTGTGTGGAGGTATCTCAGTGTTCCTGTGTGCACATGGGACGACATTTCCCTCCAGGATCAACCATCTCTCAGGACTGCAACACCTGGTGAGGAGCTATGTGCATGCAGAAACATGTAGACATACACAGACATACTTCTAGAAGAAAAATACAATGTTTCTTCAATAAATTGTCTCTTTGATGCAGTGTTTGTCGTCAGGGATCCTGGGAATGCACCAATGAAGGCTGCCCTGGTGAGAGATGAACAGTAGTAGTCAATGCACTGACTTACACATTTTACTCCCTGGATGCTAATTTCTCGTGGTATGCCTTTGTTTTCTGTTTGTAGGCGAGTGCTTGGTGGTTGGCCAGTCTCACTTCAAGACCTTCGACAACAAGTTCTTCACTTTCCTTGGTCACTGTCAGTATCTGCTGGCAAGAGACTGCACAGATAATGGGTTTTCTGTCATTATTGAGAACGTACAGGTAATGTGTCTTATTTTTTGTCCCTTTTCCTGCCTTTTGTCCCTTTCCTGCTCAGTCATATTGCATACTGCTGCATATTGTTTTTCAGTGTGGAGATGATCAGGATGCTGTGTGCACACGCTCAGTGACGCTCAGCCTCTCCTCTCTGGAGGACATGACAGTGAAGCTGAAGCATGGAGGAGTTGTCTCTGTCAACAGCATGGACATCCAGACCCCGATGCATCATGGTATGCCACTTTGGCAGATTAGTGGATAAGATCAACACTTTATAATCCCTCTAAGCATATTGTACTATATATTGGGTTATATGTATAATAGAGCTTGAAGTATATAAGAAAAGTACTGAAAATATTGTAATATTGTAATATAATATTGTAATAATTATTTTAATTGTCTAAACTAATGGCATCTTGATTGGTTGTACAAATGTACAGGACGTCTGCATATCCAGAGATCTGTGCAGTCTTCTGTGTATGTAAAGTTTGGAGATGGTTTTCGTCTGGACTGGGATGGGCGAGGCCGTGTGCTTTTAAAGGTACAATTCTAATGGATATAGATATGGGGGGAGATTGGTACTTATGTTAAAAGATAAGCAAACAACTTTACTAAAATGTTTTCATATCTCCAGCTGGGACCCCAGTGGGCAGGGCAGACCTGCGGCCTCTGTGGTAACTTTAATGGTAACCAAGGTGACGACTTCTTGTCTGGCTCTGGTCTGGTTGAGACGGGTCCTCAGGCGTTCAGCCAATCATGGAGGATCAACGGAGACTGTGAATCAACACACAAACATGAGAGCGATCCGTGTGCCATGAACCCCAAAAGAGGTATACTCACCCACATAGATGTACCCATCAAATAAATACAATAATATATATACACACTACCTTCTGCCCCTTTCAGTGCGTTTTGCAGAAGAAGCCTGTTCGGTGATGATGTCAGACGTGTTCAGTGCGTGCCATTATCTGGTGAACCCGAGTCCGTTCCAGCGGTTTTGCCGTTATGACGTGTGCGCGTGTGTGGATGGTGAGGAGTGCCTCTGCAGCGCTCTGTCTGCTTACGCAGCCGCCTGCACCGCGAGGGGAGTGCTGCTCAACTGGAGGTCTCCCTCTCTCTGTGGTAACTCTTTGATCAACTTACTGCTAATAATTCATATGCACATATCTACTGGTCAACATATACTTGTTAACATATAAACATTTCATTCCATTTTTAGACAGAAAACCACATTGTTGAGTAAGTGCCTGTGAGTAATAATCTTGCTTAGCCATAACTTTGATATCAGCACCACATATCAAGAGTACAACAACAGTCCTAACAAACTACAAAGATCCATTATAATTTCAGGGACAGAAAAGGTGGGTACACTATTTCTTACAGATAAAAAAAGGATAAGACTAGATCTCTAACACTAATTTATTTTTGACAGAACTTGGGTGCACTGGAGGCCAAGTGTATGAGGCCTGTGGGAGTGTGTGCGACCGGACGTGCCGTGCTCTGTCTGGCGCTGAGGCAGGATGTCAGGAGCAGAGAGTGTGTGAGGAGGGCTGTTTTTGTCCTGCTGGAAAGTATCTGAGTGACTCTGGAGAGTGTGTAACAGCTGACCTCTGCACCTGCCTGCATGATGGACAGCTTTACCAGCCTAATGATGTCTATGCGGATCACAACAGCATCTGGTAAGTGACCGTGCATGTGTGTATTCAGACACTAATTTATATTGCGTTTCAATGATACACTTTCACTTTTTGTGTGTTTCTTTTGTTTGCTTGTGGGTGTAGCTACTGTGAAAATGGCTCCATGCGCTGTAGCTCGCCTGAGATGAGTACTTTACTGTCTGACCTCTTCTACGACGATGACCTGGCACCATCCAGAGGTACACATTTTATATTTTACAGGCGCTCTATTAAATGTCTGAGTGGTTTTTGGTTTGTGTAATCCATTATCTGTATGGTAGCTTTCATTTGCTCATTTGTGCATGAGACTTTGATGCCCTTATATGCATTGAAAATATCAACTGTGTCAGTCAGTCGAGTAGGTTGCCGGTCTGGTCACCCTAGAAGAGTTAAAGATCAAGCAGTTTTAATCAGCAATTCAAGTTAAACAGCTTTACTTTATTTTCTGGGTTCATTTTGTATTTTAGAGACTGATCAGCAACTTTATGAAAGCTAAGTACAGATGGGTGTGTTTGTTTTTGTGTACGCAGACCGCCGCTCAGCAAAGTGCCCACCTCCTCTCGTCCATACACAGTGTAAAGGAGGAGAAAAAGGGCTCGAGTGTGCCAGAAACTGCCAGAATCTGGATCTGCCCTGTGTTAGCCTTGCCTGCATCCCTGGCTGCCTCTGTCCACCTGGCACTGTAGGGGGTTTTATCTTTGTGTGTGTGTGTGTGTGTGTGTGTGTGTGTGTGTGTGTGTGTGTGTGTGTCTGTGTATTGTGTGTGTGTGTGTGTTTGCGCTGTAGATAAAGCCCCAACATCTAAAATAGAACATGCTGATTGATAAGCGGATTGATTTCAGGTACGTCGCCGCGGAGACTGCATTGCACCCGAACACTGTCCCTGTTACCATAACAACAGGCCATATACATCAGGACAGACCATCTCTGTGGACTGCAACACCTGGTAAAATGATTGTTTGCATACATGTTTATGGCGGGGAATACCGGCACTGTGTATGTTTGCTAATCAGGCTTTCTCGTTTACAGTGTGTGTGAGAACAGGAAGTGGCTCTGCACAAAGAAACTGTGCGATGGTGTGTGCCGCGCCGTGGGGGAGGGGCATTACATCACTTTCGATGGCCTCAAATACTCGTTTCCTGGCCTCTGTCAATATGTCCTGGTCCAGGTAAGAGACAGAGAGTTACAAAAAGATCTCCAGGGTGGCTCGCACAGCACACTGGTGTCAAACAGAAACATGCAACATGCATTGATTTCATCTGATTTCTCTATCATTCCCCTATGATTTTAGGATATGTGTAATGGAGAAGAGGGTTCATTCAGAGTGCTGGTGGAGAATGAGGCCTGTGGAATTGCGGGACATAACTGTGCAAAAGCTATCACAGTCTACTTCCAGGGAGGGTTGATTGTAATGCAACATGGAGAGGTACACACACACACACACACACACACACACACACACACACACACACACACACACACACACACACACACACACACACACACACACACGTAGTTAGTTATGTGATTCAGTGTGTCCAAAAATAGCACATAAAAACGTTGCCCCGGTAAAAGTTTTCAGACATGAACATAACTTCTTACATGTGACACTACATTGCAAACAATATAAAGTTATCTTTCTAAAGCGCAACTCTTTATTATTATACAACCAAAAGGAAAATAAGACTGTAGCCCTTAAGTCCCTATGTAGTAAACATTTCATTCTCAAATAAATAACACAGCAAGTATTTTCTCATCAGTGAGACTAGAGAACCTCCCTGTTTTATAGCTCTGGAGTTTCATAAAACAGCATTTTTTTACCCTTGAGTGAGCAATTTGCATATTCAATACAAAAAGTGAAGTGTTTACATTGAATATTGTTTATTACTGTAATGCAAGAACAAACAATATGGTATCGTTTGCATAACATTTGGATACAAATCATAAAATATTTGCAATTTGAAAAGCAGCAAACTTGATCAGATACAGTCAAAGGTCAGGAGTCAGATGTCTGACACATTCATATACCTCATATTCTGCTTTTCAGACTTGACCTGTGAGTATACAGTATGCATCCATGGTTGTCTTTTTTTCCTTCTCGTAGGTGAAGATGAAGAGGCCGGTTTTACAGAGTTCACAGGTGGAGATTGTGAAATCTGGTCAGTTTTACACCGTGCTGTTGGGGAAACACATTTCCCTCAGCTGGGATAAAGGAACTCGCCTCCTGGTTCACATCTCAGCCACATACAGGGTACCTGTGTATTATAACACCACTTTTGACCGATTGGACCTTTTTTGTTTCATTAAAATTATTTTATTTAGAACTTATTCTTTTTGTGGCATACATTTTATTGTGTTTAGGGCCGGGTGTGCGGTTTGTGTGGTAACTTTGATGGGAACGTCAACAACGACTTGGTGAGCAGTAACAACCAGCTCGAGGTGGACTCCTCCCACTTTGGGAACTCTTGGAAGGTTATTCCCAGCTGTGCAGATGTAACAAAGGTAAAGTCTGGTCTGAGATTAAAGGGTCAGCTCACACAAATTACAAGGTGGCCCATTTCCTCTCTTGCTTTGGTTTCAGGATAAGTTATATTCAGCTTTGTGGCTATATACAATAATGTTCCATACATGGTCCAGATCTAGAGCGTTTAGGAATATATATAGACTCTTGTTCTTTGTGGGCGTATTATAAGAATAGCAGATGAACTGTCAATTGGCAAGATGATACATTTGACAGAAAATAAAGCAGTCTACATATTTGCAACGATGGATTACCTACCTTAGGCAAGCCTGTGAAAGATGGGTCTCGTTGCATACTGACTAAATTTGAATGGCTGCTTGGAAGGTTTGAAATTAACCTTAAAATGTACATTTTGTTCTGAAAAATTGTTTTTTATTTGTATTTCCAAAATATACAAAAACAATAGTTTTATTACTAACTATTGCATTTCTAGCATAGAAAAAGATGTAGGTAGTGTCACACTATATCTGTGTATATTATTGTGTGTGTACTGTAGATACCCACCCCTTGCAGCGACAACATTGTCAAGCTGGTAACAGTGGAGCAGTCGTGTCGTGTGATCACTGGTCCTCTCTTTAGAGAATGCAACAGCCAGGTGAGTGTAATTGCAGACATACTAAATATCCCTCAATGACACATGCATTATTAGGTTCATTTGGTCCTCTCTTAACATGCTCCCGTGTGTCTCCAGGTGGATGCAGAGCCATATGTAGAGATGTGTGTGGAGGCGGCATGCTCTTGTTCATCAGTGGGCGACTGTGGATGTTTCTGTGATGTTGTGGCGGCCTACGCTCAGGTCTGTTCAGAGAGGGGTGTATCCATCAGCTGGAGATCCAATGAGCTCTGCCGTGAGTGTGAAGAATTTCGATGTTTCCCCTTCCACATTGAGAATTTTACATTTATCTCATGTAATTTTCTGGCAGAAATATGAGTTGTCAGGAAAATAAATAATGGCTGCTTGACCAAGTTATCAATGTATTTTAAGCCATCAAAATTTAGTGGCTTAAAAAAAGTAAAATAAGATAATAATAACTAAATAATTCTGAAACAAGTCGCTCTTGTAGCTCTTCTCCTTTTCTAAAACCTTTACTGCGATCGTTCTCCCCCATAACACCGTTTGTGTCACCAACAAGAGTTAACACTTTTTTCACACTAAACTATATCTATACTCTGATATCAGAAGTGATGTTGTACAAATCCACTCTATGGTATAGTTGAGAAAACATACTTATTTTTTCAGCAATTCTGAATACTGTATTATGCAGGGCACAATTTAGATTTTGTCGCATGTTTAATTCAATAGTCTATCATTTAACTTGTGTTTCCTTAGCTATGAGCTGTGAAGGACTGAACCCGAGGAGCCCAGGTGGAGGAGAGGAGTTATGCCAGTGGAGATATAACGCTTGTGGCCCTGCCTGTCCGGCAACCTGCCAGCACCCAGATGCCCTCCATTGTTCACTCACTTGTGTGGAAGGTTGCCATGCCTACTGCCAGCCAGGTGCCAAAAAAAAAAATATATATATATATATATATATATATATATATATATATATATATATATATATATATTCATATCTGTGTGTGTGTATGTATGGAGAATATGCGAATAGTGTAGGCTAGTTTAACTTCAGTCTTTTCTTTTTCATAGGCCAACTACTGGATGAGGTGGCCATGCGTTGTGTAGATCCCGCTCAGTGTCAGGTGTGTATCCATGAGGGTCAGAGAATTCCCTACGGCAACAAGGTCATCCTGAACCACGATAACCCGGAGCAATGCAAGATATGGTAATACTGCATTAGAACACTCAATAACAAGTCTGCATACTTTGGACTGGTCAGTAATGCTTTGCACATTATTTTTCTTTTTGGAAGTCACTGTGAGAACAACACACTGAGCTGCGAAGTTTGTGCCTCCACCGCCATGTTCAACACTCCCACACCAACGCCTGCCTATGACACCTTCACCACCTTGATGCCCGAGGGCACGTGTGACCGCGCTATGGATCTGGCATTCCTACTAGATGGTTCAGTAGCCCTGAGTGAAGATGAATTTCAGGCAACCAAAGAGTTTATACTGGGAGTGGTGGAACGATTCCGCATGGGCTCAGCTCACACTCGAGCCACAGTGCTGCTTTACCACTCTGGAGTCAAAACATACGACCTGCAGGTAGATTAACATAGGTTGTACATGAGTGACACTTGCACAAAACCATACATTGAGAATTATGAGGAATAATACTTAATTGGTCATTAGAATTCACAGAAACTAAAAGTAATTGTAAAGGTCTTCACTTGATTGCTTGATCTCCCTGTTTTTCTCTTTCATTTATGTCTGTAGGTTCAGAAGTGGCTGTTTAAGAAGACTGTGCGTGAACTACATTACACAGGAGCAAATGCAGCCTTCTTGGATGAGGCTATCAAGTACCTGCTGATCAACATTTACGACAAGAACAAGCGTGACCATGCTGGCCGTGTTGCCATCATCTTAACCGCTAGTGCCAACCCTCGCCCCCTCGATGCCATCATCAAGAAGCTCCGCAGGAAAGCCATCACCTTCACCACCCTGACAGTGGCACTGGGTCCCGGGGTTAACATGGGGCAGATTAATACCATCACCAAGCTCAACCCAGAAAACAGGGCCTATATGCTTAGCAGCACAGGTGAGCTGCCTGAACGTCTCTTGGAGCTGACAGATTACCTCTGCACCTTGGGGATGGAGCCTGAGGTGGCGAATCCTCCAATGCCAAAGTCCACTCCGGCTAAAGCTTGGCAAGGCACGACCACCACAACCCCGGCTCCTCGCTTGGAGCCCAACCCCACCCAATACCTTCCCAACACTCCTACGTCCACCTCCCCCTCTGATCTATCTCACATCCCCACATCAACTTCTTCTACCTGGTCAGAAATAGTGTTCATCCTGGAAGGTTCCAATGCAGTTGGTGAGGTAAACTTTAATAAGTCTCTTATCTTCTTGAAGGAAGTTATCTCACAGCTGATGGAGAAGGAGGAGTTCATTCGAATCACTGTGATCCAGTTCTCGGTAACTGTCACTGTGGAGATTCGTCAGTGGGAGTTGTGGCAGCGGAGGAACCTGCTTCAGCAGCGACTGAGCGAAATCCGTTGGAGGGGTGGAAGTAAAACAAACACAGGAGCAGCTTTCACTACGACTGTTAAAGAAATGGCTACACGTGGCCCAACCCCTCCCCAGCTGGTCTTCCTTGTGACAGAAAATCCGCCTACTGACACAGTGACACGCCCACCATTTCCGAGCACCCACACACAAGTGTACCCCATTGGTGTTGGACCAAAAATCCGTGAGATTGACTTAACACCATTTAGCTCACCTGGACCACCGATGCTTGTTAATGACTACGACGGTCTGCTGACCCTTGTAGACAATGTAGTCAAAATCACACGCACCACAGTCAGGCCCCGCTTTCCTACGCTGGCACCCCTATTCGTCCCAACCCTCTCCAGCCTGCCACCCTCCGGTACAGGCGACACACTCATTTCAATCACTTGGTTTACACAGAGTCCTAAGCCTGTACTAATGTGTGATTATATCTTTGCACAGTGACGTGTAAGACACCTCTGGATGTGTTGTTCCTGTTGAAGGCCGGAGGGCAGTTTGAGGATATGAAGACATTTGTGAAAACTTTCATCAAAAATGCTGACATAGGTAAGTTTGACCCCTCCCGTAAACACCCAGCTACATTTGTTTTATGTAATGTGAACTGCATTTTACGACAACGTGGATAATTTTTTTGGATTGGAGATTTTTTGGTCAATTATTTAGAAATTTTAGATAGTGGGTCACCAAGGCACAGAGTAGAGGATACATGTCGATAGGGGCTAACATATTGTTTCAAGTGTGTAACATATGCTTCATTAATTTAAGTTGTTTATGTGTGCAGGGATGAATGGCACTCAGGTGAGTGTAGTTCAGTATGGAGACACCAACACAGCAGAGCTCACCTGGAAAGATGAACAGAGCAAAACCCAGCTGAAGAACCTGGTGGGGAGCTTACCAAGCAGGACCGCCGGTGCCCCAGCGCTAGGTACTAGATACGTCAACGGATGTGTGCACGCAAATTAAGGACACACAAGCTCACTGCTCTTGTCTTTCTGCAGGCTCTGCACTGCGATTCGCTGTGCAGACGGCCATCTCGCCAGTCAATGGTGGAAGAGTCGGTGTAGCCAAGGCTGTGGTGATGCTGGTGACTGACAAATCAGCTGATGATGTCAAAGAAGCAGCTAATGAGGCACTAGCAGCAGGTGATTAAGTCAACATCGACAATTAACATGTGATACCTCAGTTCAAAATTCAGTTGATATGTTTCCATCATCACAGTTCTGTTGTCACAGATTTGGTGTAGTTTCACTGACATAAGAAGCTCTTCCCTCAGATGTGTCAGTGTTCCCCATCGGGGTGGGGCCAGACTATGACAGGGGTGAGATTGGCATACTCGGTCAACGTGGCAACCAAGACAACGCTCTGCACTTGAACAGCATGGATCAATTACTGATGTTGCTGACTCTGGACAACAGTTGGACAGAGAGAATCTACAGAGGTGCTTACACACACAAACACACACACATACAGTTATTTTTTTTTTCAAGTAAAAATAATTAATGCTGAGAAATAAAAATCTTCTTTTGTATAGTTTAAATAATAATACATTATAATGTAAGTGATAATTGATCATAACTTTGGTTCTCACCTGGTCCACCAGGGCGGTGTGTTGATGATAATGGAAATGAGAGAAAGGTGAGTGATGTTTGTCGAGGTTGAATAGAAATTAGAGCAGTGCAGCAACCTTTTACAGCATTACATGTAATCAATTGTCCGTTCTTGTGATTCAGCCTGGTGATTCATGGCTGCAGGAGGATGGCTGCCACTCTTTCCTGTGCCACCCCTGTGGAGTAGTGACAGTACAAAATCACAAAGTCAGCTGTGACATACTGGAGCCGCCGGCCTGCAGAAACAACATGCCACCTGTCAGAGTCCAGGAGACCTGTGTTTGCCACTGGGAATGCCCTTGTACGTACATCTAAAGGATCAAATAGCTTCTGAAGTTTCTAGCATCACATTTAACCTGTCTATTTAAAGTGCACATCATTTCCCATGTGGGCTGTGAACAATGACTGCCGAGACTCGCATTCCAGGCTATTTATACTGACTGTTAACGGATCACGTGGCTCCCTTTACGATCACCCACTCACTCTTCCTCCTCCCTGGTGTGTGTTGACAGGCATTTGTATAGGCAGCTCCACCAATCACGTGGTGAGGTTTGACGGCTTGGCACTTAGGCTGGATGGGGAGGGTTTGTGCTCCTATACACTTCTCACTGTCAGCAGAGGCATCAATGAAGGGTCAGAGGTCAAAGTCCACACTGGGCCTTGTCAGGACCCAGCGAATTACAACCAGGTCTGCATGAAAGCCATGGAGGTGATCCATGGACGGCATAAACTGCTGCTGAAGGATGATATGACGGTGAGCTGTGTGTGTTGCTGGTCTGGACAGCTTCATACTGAAAGTGATTATTATACGTGGGTCAATAAATATGTATTCAATGGCTATGTGTTTGTTTGAGCAGGCAGTGATTGATCGGGAGGAACTTTCTCTGCCGTGGCGGTTTGCTGGCCTTGAACTGGTGCGTTACGGAGGAGTGATGCTGCAGCTCAAGTCGGACCACGGCTACGTCCTGACTTTCACTCCCCAGAGCAATGAGTTTACCATCACACTGCTCAGCTCCGCCACCAAAGGAGACACCGCTGGACTGTGCGGTAACCAAAAATAAAAACATATGTATTCAAGTGTAAAATAAGTCAGCCTTGTTTTTATTTATGTGTTTGCTTGTTGTACAACTGTAACTCCTTCCTCAAACCACAGTTCTCCCTCTTCGTAAAACCTTTCCAGGTGCCTGTGGGGAGTTGAACGTCCTATCTTTGCGTAATGGCAGCTCGACCGCTGACCAGCCAGGCTTCATCTCAGACTGGACCACCGCTGTAGGTGGTGGTGTGTGTCTGCCAAAGCGAAGGGCGGTGTGTGTGTCCAGAGCAGCGATGGGATGTCAGGCGCTACGTTCTGAGGTGTTTGAGCCGTGCCATTCGCATATTCCCGTCCAGGTGTTACTTGCAAAGTGTGAGGAGCAGGTATGCGAGGAGTCAGATGTGTGCGAGCTGATTTCTGCCTACGCTCGCCTCTGTAGGCAGAGTGGCGTGTGTGTGGACTGGAGGAGGCCCCACCTCTGCCGTAAGTTAGTTTTTGATATTTGTATATGCTTTAATTCAGCTAAACTTCAGTTTGAACCTAAACTTTAGCCTGATCTGTGTGTTCCAGCATTGCAATGCCCCGGCTCCAAGCTGTATGATGCATGTCGGACAGGGTGTGTGGAGGACTGTGGTAGCATACAGGCGTTGCCAGGCGACTGGTCGGTTGCCAGGGGTAACGAGTCATCCTGTATGGACACACCTACTGAGGGCTGTTTCTGTACGGGCGAGACAGTGTTGCATCACGGACAGTGTGTACCACCAGAAGCATGCAGGCAGTGTGTCGGCAATCATGGACGCACGTATACGGTGAGACGCATGAGGAGACAAATGTGACTGAATGTGTGAGGGAAGGAGGCCAAATCTAAATCAACTTCTTACTTACAGAAATGCATACTGATACACCTGTTTGGGGCCACCATTGAGGTGTTCACCAGTAGAGTGTGCTGTGAGCGCCCTCTTGTGTTTATTCTTAAGCCCTCTATACATGATTTGATGTTTTCGTACAGTACATGCAGAGTTGGGTACCGGATGAGAACCCATGTTTGATTTGCATGTGTTTGGACCAACAACGCATCAACTGCACCGCCCGACCCTGCAATGATGTCAAAGGCAAGTTTACTGCTGTTTATGCTCATCCGGGAAACATATATGTGTTTGGATACAACACTTTAATAATTAATCCTATTTACGTGTATGCAGCTCCAACATGTGGACTCTGTGAGATCCTGAGAGAGAAGAGAGAGTCTAAATGCTGCCCAGAGTACGAGTGTGGTATGTAAAGAACCCACCATGTGCCATTATTACGCTTCTATTTTCAGTTCACAATTACAGTAAAAGACCTACAAGAGATATTGGAAGGTTGGTCCTGAACGCTCACACGTCAACAACGCAATAAAATACACTCTGTAATTTATTGCTTGCAAAAAAATATTAAACTTCAACCACCTAAATGTTTAACAGCTAATTAAAAAAATAACTTAAATTATTCATTCAAATTGTAAGTGCTCTATATTTATCCGTCAGTTGGATCACATATAAAGTGTATATCTCACCCAAATGCAACAGACTGTCTCTCTTTGTGCCTTTTCAGTGTGTGATCTGGCCACTTGTGACCCGCCTGAAGTGCCCCGCTGTGAGGACGGACAGGCTGTGGTTTTGAAAAACCCTGGGGAATGTCAACCTATACACGAGTGTGGTACGCCGTTAACACAGTCTCTGTGATGTTCGAGCCCTGCTTTTCTCTGGCACACATCCACATATGAAACAGAGCACACATCGATGTGATCTCGTTCACGTGTTTCTCTTCATCTCTTTTCCTCCTCAGTCTGCAAAAAAGAACAGTGTGCTCTTCAAGCTCCCCCCGCTTGTGCGGCACACCGCCGACTGTCAGTGAAAAACACAAAGTGCTGCGACATGTTTGAATGTGTGTGCAATTGCCAGAACTCCCCCCGCACCTGCTCTGCTGGGTTCATCACATCCTCCTCTACCAATGACTGCGGCTGCACAGAAACCACCTGCCTGCCAGACCAGGTGTGTGAGGAGTGTGTGTTTGCTTTATGGCATGTGCTTTTACTGTTTAATATTTGTGTCTTTCCAGGTGTGTGTAGTTGGTGGCGTGGTTTACCCAGTGGGGAGTGAATGGGAGGAAGGGTGCCAGAAGTGTAGATGCACCCAGCTGCAGGACAAAGACACATCACGGCACGTCGCTCAGTGTACGCCACCTGTGTGTGATCGAACGTGCCGTCAGGTAAGACACACAGACACCAAATACACACATTTGTATTGCACTTCTATAACCATTAATCCATACCTTTTTATTCTATATTACAGGGCTCCACTTACACTCCTTCAGAAGGAGAGTGCTGTGGGAAGTGCACACCGACCAGCTGTGTGGAGTCAAAGGCAGAGATGCGAGGGGACACACTGTTTCGGCAAAACCTCAGACGCGTATGTGCAGATAAATACAGAAATGAATAATACAGGCAACCAATTCTCCATATGCAGTTTAATGTGATGTTGAAATTATAACAATAACAATCCTCTTCTTAGGCAATACATTTCTGGCTGTGTATTTTTTTAAGTGGAGCACTTTCTCATCGCTCTTATTGGATTTTAATCTAATCTTTGAGTTTCTTTTAATAGGTGGGAGAGGTATGGCAGTCTCCTCATGATAAATGTGTGTTGCACAAGTGCATGAAAGTGAAAGATGAGGTGTTCATCTCTGCAACAAATGTGAGCTGCTCTGTTATGGACACTCCATCCTGCCCCCTGGGAACAGAGTTACACTGCAACACCAAGGATTGCTGCCCCAGCTGCCACTGCGGTAAACACACATTCACATGAAACCACACACAGGAAAATATAAACAGACACGCCTTGTGGCCCAGCAGGGTGGCGTTGTGAGTTAGGAGGGTCCTTGAACTAGCGGGCATGATATCATAAACTCACTGTCTACTGAGATGCAGTTGCAGGGTCTGTCCAGCAGATGACTCTCTCACATTAGTGTCATCCCAGAGCTGCGTCCTCAGCTGACCTTACACCGCCTGTTGGATAAATGACATTTCAATTATTTTTGCTTTTCTCTCCACAGAGCCTATGGATGTCTGTGTCCACAACAACACTGTGATAGGAGTAAGTCACGGGAGAAAAAAACAAAACAACCTTCTTTCGTATTAGAACATTTTGAATAGTTCCTTCAATGCTTCACCTGTGTGTGTGTTGGTGCAGGCAGGCGAGAGGCTGATGGTGGACATGTGCACACACTGCGAGTGTAATATGAAAGACGGTGCTTTGAGGGAATACAGTCTGTCCTGCAAGATAACGAGCTGTCCCACTTGCCCTATGGTAACCGTGATACAATTATTATTTTTGATCATCATCATCATCATCATCATGACTAACCAACAAGGCATATTTATCGTTGTATATACAATAATGTCTTTCTGGTGTCTTTCCACAATGCTTTCAGGGATACACTGTGCAGAAGGAGGAAGATGCTTGCTGTGACCGATGTGTTCCCTCCGCCTGCTTCATGAAAAGGCCAGATGGGGAACTTTTCAGTCTGAAGGTAGGTTCTGAGCAGACCTTTTCCAGACGATACCGTACTGTACTCTGCATATACTACTTTTTATAACTAATAAACTATGTTTTCTACACTGTACTATGCTTGTTCCTTGGATCCATACAGTTGGTCTACATCAGAAATATATACATTTAAAAAAGGAGACAACAGCTTTTCAGCAGCATACATGACTGCTGTGTGCCTCTCTCTCTCCAGGTGAACACCACTCACGAAGACGGTTGCAACCTGTATAGGTGTGGTGTTAACGATAAAGGGAATCTTCTCCTTCAACTCAAAACAACCACCTGCCCTCCCTTCGACCGTCAAACTTGCCTGGACCAGGGGGTACGACTTTTTCAAAAACTACCCTCAATCTCCCAGCGTTTCCCGCTCTTGAACGATCTGCATCTGCCAAATATTTGTATTACATTTTGCTTATCCGATTTTTTTTCAGGGGAAAATTAGCCAGATTGGAACAACCTGCTGTGAGACGTGTAAGTAGAGCTGTGGCCTCTGCAAGATATGTAAGCTATTTTTTTTTTAAAAAGTGGGATATTCTGATTTTAATAAGTGTGTGTGCATGTATGAAGGTGCGGAGCCAGAGTGTCGGAGGACAGTAGGAACGCTTAACTACATCAAAGTGGATGATTGCCAATCGGCAAACCAAATAGAATTGCACTATTGTGAGGTAACAGACTACACGCACGCACACACACACACACACACACACACACACACACACACACACACACACACACACACACACACACTGGATGATTAATCTCCCCCTAGGATTAGCCGGCAAAGTTCAATGAAATAATACTGTAACACTGTCGCTCTCCATCCCACCCTCTCTGTCTCTCCCTATGGTGCTGTCTACCCGTCCATCTGTCCGTCTGTCTATCAGGGCAAATGTCGCAGTAAGTCCATGTTCTCCCTGGAGAGAGCTGCTGTGGAGCAGGAGTGTGTGTGCTGTGCTGCCGTGGAGACGGAGCCTCTCAGTGTTCCCGTCCTGTGTGCCAATGGCACCCGTAGCCAACAGACTGTCCTGTCTGTCACTGCATGTGACTGTCAGTCTAAGGACTGCACCTAAAGGAGAGAGAGAGAGAGAGAGAGAGAGAGAGAGAGAGAGAGAGAGAGAGAGAGAGAGAGAGAGAGAGAGAGAGAGAGAGAGAGAATACATTCAGAAGGTATGTGCGTTTTCAAGTAAAATGTACCCATATACAAAATGAATACACAAATAACAATAAAACAAACCAGACATCTTTTAATATGCATGTTAATAAATACATATATGTGTTTGTCGAGTTTCATGTTTGTAATGTTGACGTTCAATTTGTTTAAAAGTGATAACACATTGAAAAATGCTTAGCAACATTACATTGCTGATAGGGATTGATAAGTGCTTTTCTCCATTTACAATGATTATTGAATGCTTTCGGAACATAAAGAAATGTTTTCTATATCAATCAATCAATAAAATACTGAATGCTCGTAAGCTTGTTTCTGCATTGATATTTTGTTTGGGGTTTTCTGAGCCTGCAGATGGTAAGTGAGGTTCACTTTCAAGTCTGGTCACTATAAGCTTTCTTTCCTCTCTGGCTTACACACACACACACGCACACACACACACGCACAGACACACACAGACACACACGCACACCTGTTCATCGGTAATATGCATCGCCGCTTCTTTCCCTCGCGTATGAAACGGTCAGGGAATTAGCCGCGCAGTGCGCGCGCGTGTTAAGCCATCGATACCGGGAACGCGCGCGGATTGTCCACCATCTCAGCCCCTCGCCAGGCTGTGAATTTCACGCGTCTTATTATCTATCTCCATTGCGAAGCCCTGATCCTCTACGAGCACTGGTGAGTTCACTTTTCCACTTTTCTTTCATGTGAAGTGTGACGTATGCATGTGCGCAGTTTACGTTCATCACTCTTTCACTCTCACCCATACGGTTGGCTTCGACAGCATATTTTGGCACTTTTGCGTTCATTTGATTGAGTGTTTGTGTGTAGAGAAGGCCTCCTCCATGAACAAAGCGTCCCCTGAACTTATTGGTTTAGTACTTCATCTCGCCTGTTGGACTTTGATTTGATTAATGACATAACATAGAGAACGACATAATTTTTTGAGTAATATGTTTTCTATTAAGGCAACAAAAAAAAGCAAGCAGCTTTTAAAATTAGCAATGTGTAATCTGTTGTTTTCCAGGACAGGACTTATTAGACCTCTCCCCTGTTGCCCTCTGCCCCGTTAACGTTATTGTGAGTGTGCAGCTGACACTCTGCCTCCGCTGGTGAGCTGTCAGAGCTTTAGGCCTTTAAGCCCCGCGCGGAGACAAAAACTTGGATGCCCGTTCCTGTTCAGTTGTGCCTTCTCCACGAACGAAAAGGCAGGAAGGAAATACAAATAAAACAATATAGTGGCCTTAAAATAAACAAGGGTAACAGAGAAAAAAATCTAAATCAATCAAAACCAGAAAATATATTAAAACACAATATGGTGTATTTTATATTGGACTTCATGGCAAACTTTTGCAGAGGAGCCATCTTCGAAGACTTGAATGACAAACTATCTGACTCTTTTGAGCCAAACTCCTGCTAATATAGAGTACATAAAATATCCCATTAAGATGCACATATATATTAGTTTCCAAAACGTTCTAAAAAAAACTAGGTTGTAGTGTTATGTAGTAACATGTAGTGTTATAAGGAGAGTAAATACTAAGAAGAAGAAATACAATCTGCAGGACATAGTCTGTCACTTATTCTAGAGATGCTCAATTAATGTTCCTGCAAAGTGTGCATGCATATTGATTAGCAGGAGCAATATGAACATTATTGGAAGCTGCAAGAATATACTGAGCCATCTGGGAAAAGATATCATGACTAATAAACTAAGTGATTTATGCACCACACATGGAGCATGTGGCTAACAGCATAAGCCATGTTTGTTTTATGAAGGTTACAAGCCAAAGAGTTGGGGAACCACTGATCTAAACATCACTGTGTCCTGGTCGATTCTTAATTCATCTTTTTGACCGGTTGAACTCTGAGACATATTCTCCATTTCCACCTGGGCTCTGTGTTTGCTAACACGTGGTAAACTGGGATTATTTTGTATGTATGTGTGGGCATATGTAAGGGGATTAACGGTTGAAGCCCTATGTGCTTATGTGGTTGACTGTTGGTATATCTGCATGTGTCATGGCTTTTCCCGGTTTCTCCGGCGGCTTGAACATGTAGTTTGAAACTGTTGTGGGACCATTGTTGCAAGCAATCCCATTTTTCTTTCAATCCCCGTTATAATAATGGAATCTGTGTCGCACATTTTACTCTGGGTTAATGACATATTCGGTCAAAATAAGATTTAAGTCAAATGCTATAGCTTTGACTTCTTCCTATCTCATCACTTAAGTGACAAATGTTATGATAAGATTGACATCACTGTGTATTTTAAAATGTGAATTAAAACATGGCGCAGGTACATTTCTTGACATTTTTATACGTCAAAGAATTGAGTTTCATAAAGCATGAACAGTCAAACATGAGAGGTGTGAAATCCAAAGCAACAATGTCAGTGTCACTGCTAGATTCATCTTGTGACAAACATGAGATGATCACGATGTGAAAGAGGTGTCTCATTTGTAAGGAAGCACATTTGATGTGGAATTAAGGGACAGACCTTTGAAACTTAATTTAAAAAATGCCACAATGCTCTCGCACATCAAATAAATGTCTTGCAAGCACTGTGAAACATGTTCAAGTGCTGTTGTCACATGTATGGACAGAAAAGACACAGGTAGGGCATCAACCTATCGTATTGTAATTAACTTAAAATTATCAAAACTATGCATATTCTTCTCTTTTTTTTTATTTCTGAGCTTTAGGAAGCATTGTGAAACTAAATTTGCACCAGTATTAGCTATTGTTTGCACTTCAAACACTATTTTAAGTCAGCGTATTGAAGCTTCTGTTAGTGTGAACCTATCTACTCGGTTTCCTCGAAACACATCCTGCTTTATCTCCGGAGAATGAGCCCAGTGACCAAATTACCCCAACAGATTGTAAACTGTGCCGCTTGGATTGAACTGTGAGCTTAATCTGAGCCTACATCTTCAATTGGGTGAAAAAGAGATGAGACAGCTTAACTTTGGCTCACTCTCTCAGTATAAAACAACTAACATGTGTGTGATATTCCAAACAATTATTTGAAAGTAAAATCAATGTCAAATATATCTCAGTGTAATATTTTAGCTGACTCTATATATCTAGCGATGGATAACTACCACCATGCCATGATCGATCCCTCAAAATGAAATAAATCCTGTTCATATTGGCTAAAATAGTGGTTTAAACAAATGGAAGCACATTTTCCCACTGGAAAACAGACATATGAGCAAATAAGTCATAGTTGGGAAAAGTAATATGTTAGTGGGGGAATTAGTAATATGAAAAAAAGAGGAATGAATTGAACACTTTTTTTCCTAAGTGCCATTAACAAACTTCTATGTTACTTTATTCCTTGAGAATTGTTGGATGAGTTCACATTTAGCATTTTTAAATTGGTGAAAAAATCCCTCTAAGAAGTGGTAGACACACACAATCAGTGACGATAGTCACATGAAGACTTCACTATTAAAGGGTCAAAAAACATGAGCAACCAATGTTCTCAAATATTATGACGCTACGAGAAAGAATATTTCGTCAGTTATTAATAAAGCCTTTTATCTTAATTTGCAGCCTGAGCTGGTGGGTCATGCCAACTTCTGAATACTGAAATCT
Organism: Clinocottus analis; assembly: GCF_023055335.1. Classification (NCBI taxonomy): domain Eukaryota; kingdom Metazoa; phylum Chordata; class Actinopteri; order Perciformes; family Cottidae; genus Clinocottus; species Clinocottus analis. The sequence continues at coordinate 10,878,600 of NW_027176218.1, read as the reverse complement.
GTTTTCCTTTTCATATACCAACAGTGATGAAACGGAAAAGAGCGTATGCCTGTCACCACAGAAATGAGTGAGTCGTCGTCGTCTTTTCACTCAGTGAAGCTTGTGTCATTGGCCCGATCGCTGTCCGGGCTTGGGCTGGATGCTGCCAACGGAGGTCCCATCACCCCTCCTGACAATGACGAGCCCCCTCTTCCGGTACGTCTCCTCACGTCCTGAAGCTTTAACATCCTGCTCCATGTGTCGGCTCAGGTTTCCCCTCCCTGAGCCGACACATGGAGCATTGTCCTGCTCTAACATGACTCCCTCATTTCTCTTCTTGTAACAGTCATTCCTGACCTCATTAATTACCTGTGTGTGCTTTTTGCGCAATTGTGTAGGAGTCTGGCATCGACCTAGGCCCTGGGCTTTTTTTTGATGACGGGAAGAGAAAAGTGGACTACATCCTTTGCTACAAATACAAAAAAAGGCGGGGGTCCAAGGCACGCCTTTCCATTACATCCAATGGGAGTATACCATTTCCGATATCGAGCCGATGGGAAACGGAAGCAGAGTCTGGGGAGGCAGGTGCACCACCAGGAGATGTGGAGGAGTCAAAGCTGTCTGAGCAGGAAAAGGCTCTAATGAGGGAGGAGTTTGAGGCGGGTTTACTGGATGCTGGGCTACAGCTACAGCGTGATAAAGAGGTGTGTATCTGCTTTCACCATGATTACTTTTTCATCTGCTGTACACTCCTATAGACATTTATGGGCCAGATTGTAGTGTATTATAACAGAGAGTGATCCACCACTCGGAGGTGTGTGTGCTGACACATGAATGCACATTAGGGGAGATTGGTACATTTTAATTGAATTGGAAGAAGGGGCACAGTCACTGTACACCGTAGATTGTATCAGTATGTGTGTCTGTGTGTGGTAAAATATGATTAGGCTAACGTTTTGAGGAAAGAACAGTGAAGGAAACATGTTCATATTTAGCGTTGCTGATATGTATAGACTCAGTTGTGTTATTTTGTGTGGCCTAAAACATGAGAGTTTTCCTTATAAAAGTGCAGTTTATTTTTGTATTGTCTCACTTTGCAACCAAACTGTGAAAATAATTATATTATATTGTATAATAAGTATTTTTCTTTAACTTTATCAGTTTGATCATTTCTGATCAGATTTAGAGTAGTTTGACACTATTGCAGAATTATATTTTAATGCTACCACCACATTAGACATTAGAGGTGTAGCAGGAGTTGTTTTAACCTGTGTAGTTGTATCTGGTCATTACAGCAATTGTTACAGCAATTTCAATGGGAAGCTTAATAATTAATAATTCAGTCCAGAAGAAGCTCGGTAATAAGTTAGTCACCTGTTCACATGATCAAAACTGGCTACATTATGGTGGCTTTCAGGTACCTATCCCAAAATTATCTGCCCTCATTTTCTATATTCTGGAGGTTTGGGAGGTGCTGGGCTTTGAATAATAGAATTTCATACCGAGCATCCTAACTAGAACATAAAGTAGCATACTTACAGGTTTAGGAAGTGATGAAGTCAGACAACAAATCTGTCCATATAGGCCTGTAATTGAAATAAAATTTGACATGCACAGTTGTTGATGTTAAAATATAATTTTAATCTGTGTGTTATTGTGTGTGTTTATTTGCAGAGGGCAAATGGCCTGGGGTTCATTCGGCTGCATATCCCATGGCCAATACTGAGCCGAGAAGCCGAGCTTCAGAAGATCAAAGTTGCTGTGAAAAAGGTGAGCAGCCATTTAGACACAATGGTCTTTAATATTCTATAATATACAATACATGTTTTTATATTTGCATAATAATTTGGATGCACATGACAATCCTATATAAAGACTGGACTAAAGTTGCATGTCAGAAAGCTGTGACATGACATGACAAGAATAGTAACAGATATGTGTAGTGTAGTAAATACAACATAGTGTGGCAGAGTACTTAATCCATGCATGTTTTCATCGAGCAGAAGTGTGAATTGCGGAAACGGATGGGCATTGCTGGAATGTGGGATTCCATAATGGGCAAAGTCAACATACCGTTTCAACCAGACGTCCCCAACTTTGACATTCACAGAGATTCACAGACACGCGTCCACTTCAAAACCCTCAAACACCCTTTCATCAGAGACAAGCTCCACCTGTGAGTACCTGGACTGTCATGCTCACGTGGACACATGCATACATACACACATGCACACATGTAGTAGAGTGGTATCAAAAAACTAACCCACTTCAGGAGTTGCCCTTGGATGCGGTCAGTGATGTAGATAACACCCTGATATCTAAATCACCTGCAGGCTGTGTGCTTTCATCATAACAAGGTGGAGCTTTCACGTAAATTGAATTTTTGCTGTAATAGTTGTGCCTTTCTTAAGTTGACCAAAGTATTTGATTTAACTAACACACAAACAAAAAACACTTTCATGGTCAAATGTAAAAGAGCTAACAGTGAGCCCACTACGATCCACACATTTGGTGAACAGGTCTATTGCTAATATTGAACGGTTATTGTCCTTTCTTGCAGGTACGACATCAAGTCAACAGAAACTTTATTTGATAATGCAACACGCAGCAGAATAGTGAGTCCAGAAACAAATATATGTGTATTATATATTAAGAGGAATATACTGTGTATGTATTTAGACTTTGCTTTATTTGTGTTTAGGTCGCTGAGATTATTTCACGTACTACCTGCAGACAAACTTGCCAAACCACTGGTAAGGACTAACATGTCAATCAGTTTTCATGCTGCCTGTTTATGCTTTCACTCACAAAACTGAACGTCTCTATGACACTGTCGCTCTTCCTCTTTGTGTCATAAGGCATCAACTCATTATTGGCTCGGGGTGTCTACGACTCTGCCTTCCCTCTGCATGATGTGAGTATAACAAAAGAAGCACTTCCACTGGACAATGTGAACATATGTGTGTGCTACAACTTACATGAAGGACTACATAGAGGACTTTGTTGTGTCATGCAGGATGGACGTTTATACAAATAGGGGAAAAATGGAGGATATGAACAATCTTAATAGAAAAATACTGTTCCCAATCCTGATCTGAAAGGCAGTGCTTCTCTATGTAAAGATTCTATATATTCTTTCTTTAGGGGTCGTTCACAAGAAGAGGACGGAAAGATCAGCGAAATGACAGACAGGTGAGATGAGTGGCCTCAAATGGGTCTTTGACAAAGTGTTTTCAAACTACCCCGCTACTATTATGAGTGGAGTCATTGGATGTGAGGCCAGCCACTCTTCTTGAGGCAGTAACAGATCTGTGTCCTAATTTAACCATGACAACTTATGATCTTGCTAAATAGGGCCAACATCAGTCGACAAACATTGTCTCTTCAGTATGTTGTGTCTTTGGATTTAAATCAGTGACATCACTGTTGAGCTTCAGACTTGTCAGACCTCCCACACAAACACTTTAGACATGAAAACAGAGCAATCTGAACGTGACACTGTAGTTTGAGCTGGATTAATGTTTCTTGAGAAGTATAATCTGTCGAAGTGAAGGGAGACTTTGTCATCAGACCTAATTAAATGTAATTGTAGATCTGGTGAAAATTGATATCAGCCAAAAAATAAATAATTGATTATTAACTGTCATTAACTGTTTTTCTCTCATGTCAATGTGCTCGGATTTCCTTCAGCTCCTTCATGAAGAATGGGCTAACTATGGAGTCATGCATAAATACCAGCCTGTGGACCTGATCAGGTACTAAGAAAAATATACTGGATACGTTTATTGATGAATGAGTAGGGCTAAACAATGATTAAGTTTGTCCTGATTTTAGGTCAATAATGTTATGAACACTGCAGAAATGATGTTTGCATTTTTTGTCTGTGATTTTTTTTTTGTATTACGTGTTTATTCTTTGTATTTTGTACTCGTTTATTTCAATGAATGCTGTCAACTTCAATCAAATGATTGTCTCTATAGCCGTGAAGATATTGTTCATAATTAGACCGTAAGCCCTGTCATTAGAGGGGCAAAAGTATAAATATGTAAACCTTCAGACCCAGGAAGTTAGTTGATATGGTTTTATTTCATCAGGAAGTACTTTGGAGAGCAGATTGGGTTGTATTTTGCCTGGCTGGGTGTTTACACTCAGCTCCTCATCCCTCCCTCTGTCCTGGGCATCATTGTCTTCCTGTACGGCATATTCACTGTGGATACCAATGTGCCAAGGTAAGCAGATAAAACACTCTTCATGCTTGTGTATGCATATGCAAAAGTACATTATATTGTCAGTATGCATGTGTTTATATTATTTTCTTTGTGTTGTTCAGCCAGGAGGCATGTGATGACAACCTGAACATCACCATGTGTCCACTGTGTGATGGAGTATGTGACTACTGGCGTCTGAGTACGGTGTGCTCACTGGCCCGAGCCTCATACCTCTTTGACAATGGAGCCACTGTCTTCTTCGCCATTTTCATGTCTCTGTGGGGTAACTAAACATCCTACATACACATGCCTGATCATTACGCCAAGTTTATTTGAGCAGAACGCTCCTAGACACTGACAGGAGGAGTGACAGCGAGAGTATGATTGGACACTATGAGAATCACTTGTTCTCATCACTGTATTTATAGGTAGAAATCAACATCATGCAGCTACCTTGTATGTTAATATCAACTTCGAGGTGGCTCATGTCTGTATGTTTCTGCAATGTTGTGTGTGTTTTTTATGCTTTTCTGAATGTGTTGATATTCTTTCTGTGTATCGTCTTGTAGCTGCCTGTTTCCTTGAGCACTGGAAAAGGCGACAGATGTGTCTGAAACATATGTGGGACCTGACGAGCTTGGAGGATGAGGAGGTAACAAAATAGATTCAAGAATACTGTCCAGAGACACAAACACACACAGATTAATTTAGACAAGGCACAGTCCAGCCTTCACCTGCTTTGTCATTATAAGTAGGACTCTTTCTGTTTGTTAAAGTTCAAGTCAGTCAGAGTGAGAGTGTTAACCTCTTGGTCCAGGTCAATCATGACAACAGTTGTGTTTTGCCTTGCATATTATTATTTGTGTCAGAACAGTGCCCGCCCCCTGACACACACATACACATATACACATGGCCACCAATGCATTAACCCTTTACCTGTAGTAATAGGATTGGTCTGTTCTTAAAGCAGTGCCCTTGATGATGACACAGCAGGGTCACAACATGAACTCTCTCTCTCTCTCTCTCTCTCTCTCTCTCTCTTTGTCTGTCTGCTGCTGCTTGAAGGAGCGAGTCCAGGTGAGGAAGTTTCTTAAAGTACCTACAATCTGGTTTAAGAAGCGGTGTTATAATATAATTTATAAAAATATATTGGCTATTGTTTGTATCTTTATAAACAGTTGAAAATCAGATAACACAAATCCATAATCCCCAAAAATATAGAAGGAAGTTTTCTACTGAAGAAATTGTAATCAACGACGCTTTTGTGTGTGTTTGGAAAAAAAATAGAATCAAAATCCGTCACTTAACACATATTGTTAAGTCACAGAAAACGCTTGAAGCTATCTTGAACCTAAAACTGCAAATATGATAGAACAGCCATACTCCATCTCTGAATATAGCTGTGTTGAGTGAGTTTGTAGCTTTAGATTGATTTGGCACAGTACAATGTGTAGCTTTAACTGGTGACTGCACGGAGCCACCATACTGTGAAGTTGTGATATTAAGGATTTGTTTCTTACCAGATGTGTTCCCTTATTTTAGCATGTGCATGTTTTTAAACTTGTACATGTGTGCTACAGGAGGAGCTGAGGCCTGAATATGAAGAAGTCCTACAGGAGAAGAAAGCTAAGATAAAAGCAAAGTCTAAGAAGAAGGTATTGTGTCTGAGTGTGTTTGTGTGGTTCAGATACAATTGTATGACTTGTGACACAGAAATGGTTGAAATTGACAGGTTTTGACTGACAGCTGTTTCTCCCTCGGTTGCAGTTGACTCAAGCTGAGGATTGTGTGGATAAAGAAACAGACCAGATGCTGTCCTCACAGGTATCGCTGCACTGCTTTGATAGGACATCACTAGGGCTGTTATTCTGAAGTGATTTACACTTGCTTTATAGCGAATAATATCATAGAGCTCACTTATTCTGTTATTTAACACACAGTGGAGGTAAACAACTTCATCTATACATCAAATATTACAGACTGTGTAAGTTTTTTAGACATAGAAAAATGTATTGCATACTACCTCTGTCTGTATGAGTTTATTTTGGTGCACAAAAATGAAACCCCTTCACCTGCAGTAGATGGTTGAGTCCAAAGCTGCTTACCTTCCTGAGATTAGCCCAGATTACTGATGGAAGAGAGGAAAGGGAGGAGGGAGAGGAACAAGGGGAGGGGATTGCTGTCCTTTCCGATGGCAAACATGCAACTGCCAGACAGAAAATATAACGTAATAATGTGCAGAACACGTGCTCATTAAGTGATACACTTGTGCGTGTGTGTGTGTGTGTGTGTGTGTGTGGGTGTGTGTGTGTGTGTGTGTGTGTGTGTGTGTGTGTGTGTGTGTGCGTGCGTGTGTGTGTGTGTATGTGTGTGTGTGCTCATATAATACGCATATTTTTCTCGACAGGGAGAACCAGAGTCCCTGGACATTGAGGATCACCTGTCAGGTTATCTCATCAATGTGTCCACCTTACTACTCCTGGTAAAGCATTCAAACTCTTTTAATGTCTGTTTAATGTCACTCTAAATTCTGTAATTGTTTATGAACATGCCAAGCATTGAACAGAAATGTACAACTAGAATTCATGTTTTTATTGTAAGAAATAATTCCAGACAATATTAAAGAAAATATAAAATTGGAAAAAATTAACTGAGAGATAAAACCTTTCTTCCAATAAAATAGAGACAAACAAGAAAATAAAACAATATTTATATTATAAACTAATGACTAAAAACATAAAATCATCATAAAGACTTATTATTAAAAAAAGCAAAAAAAAAATCATCACCACGAGAGTCATCTAACTTGTTATTATCTTGTGCGTGTTCAGATCTTCGTAACCTTCTCAGCTGTGTTTGGGGTGGCAGTTTATCGCATCTGCATGTTAAGCGTTTGGTCCATGAACCCCGATCCTGAAGCCAAGGCCAGCGTGAGGATGACCGTCACCACTACCGGCATCATCCTGAACATGCTGGTCGTTTTGGTGCTGGAGGAGGTCTATGGAGCGATCGCTGTGTGGCTGACTGAACTGGGTATAGTCTTTAATGATAAGGACTCACATTGTTAGACAACTTGTGTTCCACTGGAGACAGAATGTGGCAACATGTTGGTAGAGCATGAAAGGCCATGTTACTGATTTAGGAAGCAAAGTATAACATACTATTATGAGCTGGTCTGCTTCTCATGATGTGTTTACGTTTGTTGTCTTTCTTTCCTGACAGAACTTCCAAAGACAAAGGAAGAGTTTGAAGAGAAGCTGATCTTTAAATCTTTCTTCCTCAAGTCAATGAACGCCTTTGCACCTATTTTCTATGTGGCCTTCTTCAAGGGCAGGTGTGTGTCTCTTTTAAAGTCTCACTTCCCTCCAGTGTCTTTCTTTACTTCTTATCATGTGACTTAGTCCTCTCTTCTTTCAGGTTTGGTGGGCGGCCTGGCGATTATGTTTACGTCTTTGGAGACTACCGCATGGAGGAGGTATGCTCAGTTACACACAATAGTGGTTATATATGCAGGAATGTACACCCATGACTGGAGTACATGTGTGTTGTTCTCCACAGTGCGCTCCACCAGGCTGCCTCATCGAGTTGTGCATCCAGCTCAGCATGATTATGCTCGGAAAGCAGCTCATCCAAAACAATGTGTTTGAGGTTCTCATACCGTATGTATCCATATACTGTATATATATTGTTTACTTCTGCAAACACAGACTTTTCACAAAACATTTACCACATTGCCAGTCTTTGCTCTGACTCCATCCTTTGTTTCTTTTTTGTTTGTTTGCAGCAAGCTGAAAAAGATGTACAGAACAATACAGGAAGAAAAAGGAAAGAAAAGAACAGCAGAAAAAGAGGAGAATGATGGTGAAGAAAAGAGACCAAAGCAACAATTTGACAAAGATTTTGCTCTTGAACCCTTTGAAGGCGTGACCCCGGAGTACATGGAGATGAGTGAGTCTGTTTTATGCGATGTCTACACTACTACGTTTTTATTTTAAAACACATATATTTTGCTACGTTTACAGTGAGTGTCCACACTGCGCCGGAGTTTTAGAGCACCAAAAATTGAGGAAGGATAAGTTTGAAAACTCTGGAGGTACGTCCTCCTGTGGACGGGCGTAAATGGATTAGTTTAGAAATGATGACGAAGACAGCCACGTTTGCTACTTGATTGGCAGTCACGACGTGTCCTTCTATGATCACGTGACCCTTTACCGGAAGAAAACAAATAGACAGATCTACCAGTGGTTTAACAGTTTACTGTTAGTGTGGATGTAGCCAGCCTCTTTTATTCACTAAGTCCCCCACTAGTGCAAACACATTATATCATTATTAAAGTTTGTGTGTGTCTATATATTTACAGTAATCCAGTATGGGTTCGTGTCTCTGTTCGTCGCCTCCTTCCCGTTGGCGCCAGCGTTTGCTTTGCTCAACAACGTCATTGAGATTCGCCTCGATGCTGCAAAATTTGTGACTGAGATCCGGCGGCCTGATGCTGTGAGGTGTAAAGACATAGGTACAGATAACATATGAGAGTGTGTCCACTCTGTCAGTCTCTGTGTGAATGTGAATCAAGCTCTCCTGGAACTTTTAATCACTTTTTTTTCCTTTCCTCCACCCTGTTCCTTCGTGTTTGTCTCTTTGTCTCCATGTCCGTCTGTCAATTTTACACAAATACACACACACACACACACACACTTCCCTTTCCCTCTCTGTCTCTTTTCATGCACATGCTTTGTCCAGGGATTTGGTACAACATTCTCTGTGGAATCAGCAAGTTTTCTGTCATTACCAATGTAAGTGTGTGAGCGATTGAGTATATATATACTCTACCCGTAACCTTTGACCTCTGGCAGTGTCCTTCTAAAGTGCACATCAATTTACATATCCTTCTCTGTGAGTTTGATGTTACAGATGAAAAGTGTTTTCTGTTGCCAAAGCTTTGAGACCTGGGGAAACAATATTTTATTCAGTTTTCAATCATGTTTTTTTTTATCTTTTTATTTTCATTCCAACACAGTTACTTTTTAAACTGCCAGTGTATCCTCACCATGTGCGTTTGTGTAAACAAGCTGAATTATGTTTACATTCTTTTCTTTCCGTTTCTTACCAAAACACTTTGTGTGTATTGTTGAGATCTAACAAACACCTTGAATGCATTTCCCCCCTCGTAGAACCTTTCCATAGAAGTTTTTGGAACAATTTGCTTGAATGATTTACATTCATGGTTTCTAACTGGCAGTGTTCTTCTATTTCGCCTTTGTTGGTGCGACACTACTTTACACATTATCTGAGCCACCTCTCTATCACTGGAGTAGCAGAAAACCAATGGCAGCAATTTGTATCAGATCACATAAGGGGAGACCATCTGTGAAGGGGAGGGGGAAATACACCTTTATCACAGCAGAAACGTTAGACTTGTCTGAACTAGAGGAATGGCACAGGTGTATTTAATAACATTAATGATGGCGTCAATCCACTTAGGAGAGCTCCTGTCATGGCGCAGGCTGGCTCACTGGAACAGCTTACTGTCAATTTCACATTAACAGTCAATTTCCCCTGCACTTTTGAAACTATTGAGATGCCCCTCCCACTGTCCGCATTTACACGTAGCCGGGTATTTACGGAAACGAATGTTTCTGCCCCTCCGTTTTCAAAAATAACGTCGTACACACACAATCGTTTTCCAAAAAGTTTCTGTTTACATGAACCCGCATAAATACGCCACGGAGCGCCGTGATCAGTAAGCAAACTGTAAACAGAGGACACTCATATATGACGTGATGCATCATAGATCTCCGCTTTGGCCGGAGTTTTTAGAAATGATCGTTTTCCGTAATAAAATCTCCGTTTTCGTGTAAATGAAAGGCCAAACCGCATGCATATATATATATATATATATATATATATATATATATATATATATATATATATATATATATATATATATATGCGTTTTCCCCTCGTGTAAACGGGGCCTAGCAGGCGGCTGGCTTGAGAGGGTCGTCAGCTTGATTAAACCCACCTGGGCCTTTCAGGCTATGAAAGCTGCAGGTGCTCATTATCTCGCCACATTGCTGCCGAAGACATCGTTGTTTGGATTTGTGCCTTAAACACCCCCACAGCGCACACAATCATGCTGACTTTCATTCCTGACTTTGCCAATCTGAACGCTTATTCATTTGAATTAACTGTAGTTTTATAAACTATGTTTGATTTGATTCTGAGGACTCAGTTTTTTATCACATTCCCTGAGGCTGTTAACATAACAAAATGTCTGCTTACGTCCAGTGTCCTCGCCTGGACCAAGTCTATATTTACACTCAAACCTCTATTTAGATTTCATCTACACATCTGCTCAGATTCGTGACTGCATTTTGTACAGGTAGTTCTCGCTCCAGTAGGTTTCTCCAGGACCACATTTCCCCACAATGACAAACACACAAACTTACAAGATGAAACAAATACCAGCGTTGTAGGTCACGGCTGGTGAAAACATTACTCTATATCACTACACATTTTTCAAATATGTCACAGGGTACCTTTAGGTCTATGTCTGAGTCTGCCTTAATAATTGTGTGTACAATGTCAGTTTTTTGGTTAGAGAGAGTAGTACAAAAGTAATACATATATATTTACGAAACATTAATTTGTATTGAGTTGTTGGAGGTAGATAATACTATTGATGTCATAATAGTAATATGAGTAAAGTTTTAATCTATATAGTGGAATATAGCTGACGACGTGTCAATGTGCCAGCAGTAACTAACTGGTACACAATCATGTTTTATAATACAGTGTTGTTATTTCCTCTCCTTGTTTGTCTTCCCAGGCGTTTGTCATCTCCTTCACGTCAGAGTTTGTTCCGCGCATGGTTTACCAGTACATGTACAGTGTAAATGGCACCATGAACGGATACACAGAGCACTCACTGTCCTACTTTAATGTCAGCAACTTCCCACTTGGCAGTGCGCCCACCACCACCCTCATCACCGGAGTCTCTTTGTGCAGGTCAGAGTGACTCATTTAACCCTCACCCACCTGGATTCCCCTTTAAATCCTTAATCCCAGCAATTTAACGCTTACTTACTGAATCCTAAACTTAACTGGAGTTATCTGAAACTGTAAAATGTGGTGTTTATGCAGGAACTTTACTGAGGCAAATCTCTCTAAGAATTATTAGATGTGTATCTTGTTGTGTTTATTCATGTTAGTCTAGATTCCTCCTTGCAAATACTCTGTTTCTGTTTTTCAGGTATAAGGACTACAGAGACCCACCTTGGGACCCAGATGCCTACACCTTCTCTAAACAGTACTGGTCGGTCCTGGCTGCAAAATTAGCCTTCGTCATATTCTTCCAGGTATGGATATACTATTTACAATTGTGCTTATGCTAATGTCTGTCTAAGGTCAGAGATCTCATAGTGAAACATTTATTTTCCTCTTCAGAACTTCGCCATGTTCCTCAGCATGTTGGTGGCCTGGATGATACCAGACGTACCGCGATCTCTACGGGAACAGCTGAAGAAAGAGAACATGATGCTAATGGAGTTTCTGTTGAATCAAGACCAAGATCAAGAAGCACGTGCCAAATCCCACCCCTCAAAACGTTCCATCCCCTGCTTTAGCGCCAACATAGAGATTGTGGTGGAGGAACCCCCGGAAGAAATAGAGGAGCAACGAGTGGCTGAGGAAAGGGTGGAGATCAATATGGATGAACCGAGGAGGACCAGTTACAGTGATCCAGAGGTTGGGAAGTCATTTGAAGAAGTTGAAGAAAACGGACAAGAAAAGCCAGGAGGAGAGGGACAAGATGAGGGTGGAGAGGTGGAAGGGGGAGAAATTGAAAAAGATGAAAAAGGAAATAAAGAAGATGGAAAGGGAGATAATGGGCAAGAAGGAGGAGAAGAAAAAGAGGAAGTAGATCAAAGAAAAGAAGAAGAGGAAGTAGATCGAAGAAAAGAAGAAGAAGAGGAAGTAGATCAAAGAAAAGAAGAGGAAGTTGACGATAAAGCAGTTGAGAAGGAGGATTTTACTGTCGATCTGGACAAACTCATGAGCGAGCTGGGCCTGTTAGGTGAGAAGAGAAAAACTTATGTGTCTGTTGTCTACTTTTGTTGGTCTTGTTTGTGTCTAGAGATTCATTTTTCTTTTTTTCATTTCTTCTCACGTAGATGAAGAACTCTCATCGAGCCCAACGAGAGATACAGAGTTTCCCCGCTCAGAGTTCCAACAGGAATGCCAGAAAGACCAGGAGCCTCTGTCACACCCATCATCTACAAAAGGCTCATCTCATAGTCTGAAGGTCTCCGGGGCAGAAATGACATCGGACAGTGGGACTAGTCTCTTCTCACTAATTGCTCCTCCTCCCAGAGAGCAAGGCTCAAGGGGAAAGGCCCGCTGTTCCACCCTGCCTTCCCGCCACAAAGGGGCTGAGGCTTGCTACAGTCTGCCACGTCCAAGCCACTCTACCAGCCTCACGAGGTTCCAGCAGACGGCCACACTTATTCCCCTGGTTCCTCTGGGCTCTTCTTTGTCAGCCTCATCCATTCCGCTCCCTCCCCCACACACCCCTGTGTCACCATCATCTCTGCATCCCACAGAGTCCCCATCAGCCCAGCAGCCCACAACCCCCAGTGAACTATTCGCGCTGAAAGGCCCTCCGCCTCAACAGCCACGCTCCAGGGGCAAAGCCCGGTGCTCCACCCTGCCTCCCCGACAAAGAGTCCCTGGTCCAGAGGAGCTCTCCACTAAGCCTAGTCATTCCACCAGCTTTACAAAGCTGTAACCCCCTTTTCCCCAGTGAACTGAAAAGCAACACGCCAGTATGAGGAGAGCTGGAAGACAAGGGAAAGGGACACATTGTGGCAAAGGGAGGGGGAGGACTATCCAGATTAGCTTCTCCCGTCTGTGCCTGGACACCTCCGTCTGTCCTCCGTATTTGCATACATAATACCTGGGGTCTGACAAGAGACCATCCAGATCAAACTGAATGTCCTTTTGATCCTCTTAATGTTCATGGAGCTGTTTATACCACTCAGTGGTTTAGGGCTGACCCTGACAAGGAGACTACTTGACAATTTGGAGAAAGACTGTGAGGCTATTCCTATCATGCTCAAAAACTAAACCAATTGAACTTCAACCTCTTCTATTTCCATATTTTGTATTATTATTATTCTTTTTTTTTTTGATGGTTTGTTTTTACAGCTTAATAGCCACTGCTCCTCTGTTTATCATTCACACACATGCAGCAGTGCTGCCTTGTAGGTCAGAGAAATAAGGACTAGTAACAGCTAGTAACAACACTTATGCTTGTAGCTCTACTGTTTATTTTTAGATGTTTTTGATATATAAAAATGTGAAATTATAATAAAAAAGGACATATGATATCTGCTTTTCTCTCTGAAATCTCAATGTCAAAGATTGTCATGTTGCATTATGGACTTAATCACTTTGAATACTGACAGCAAAGGCAAACCTGGAAGTATGATATTTTTTTGCAGGAGAATTAAGCCATATTCAGGGAATATAAATGAGATTGCAAGCTGAATAAAGTTAATACGAGACTAACAGCAACACACTATTCATCACATCACAAGTAAATCCTAAATTGGAGACAATGACAGTCTATTGTGTTGTCTCTGTTGCCCCCCTCTGGTGTGTAGTGTGCTGCTCTGCATTTTGATATGTATGCTCAGTGGTGTGTCGCTTTACTTTTGTATCCCATTTTCAGTGTTCTCCTGCAAAATGCTGGAAAAAACAATCTGCGGTAATTGATCAAAAATATTTCCCCATAGAACCGGAGCAGGGAAAATAGTTCAATGTAATAGTTCATTGATATGTTTGTCCCAGGTAGCTATTTATACAGAGTGGTGTTCCACTCGCTCGCTCTTTGTGCGTAAACGTTTCCTTGTGTCCTCTCTCCATAACTTGCACTGGCTCCGCCTCCCCTGCTCCACCACTGAATGGGCCCTTTGTGGAGGCTTCCAAGCATTCCAAGGGAATTCTGGCAGGTGAGGGTATCCATCCCACACTTAAAAGACTGCTGCAGCTTAACATTTACAACCGCAAACACAAATAGGCTACAAGAGCAAGTTAGAGGTGTCCAGCGATGAGCTTACTCTACATGACTTTACTTGCTGCAACTTCAAGGGTGCGATCGCAAGAGCAGACAGAGTGGGAGTGAAAGAGACCATTGTTTCTATCCAGGTGAGCGACCACACGCATGCTCAAACAATCAAAATGCTCCCTGGAGCCTCACACCATGAGGTGTATTGTACAGAAGGAAAGCATTAGCTTGTGAGAAAATATTTGCCCTTTTTTATGTTTTGACGAATGGCTCCACTTTAGAGAGTGAACATAATCTATAATCTATACAGGGCTGCTATCTGATGTGGATTATATGAAGTGCAGTAACTATAAGTAACAGACTGGCTTCCCATAGCAGGTCTCTGTCAGTCTCATAGTGGGCAAACTCAATGAGAGTGTGTGTTTCAGTGTGTGTACATGGGCATGTGCACACTTTGATGGATGTATTCTGTTAACATGCTACAAAGGACATAATATTCAATTCCTCTGCACGTAAAAATATTTTACTTCAACTGCAGGCATTTGCTCCTTTTCTGATGCTGACTTATCAACTAACATGAACTTTCAAGGATACTAATATAAGTAACAGTGGATCCCAAGGTAGTTTTGTGACTGAATAACATGTTTTATCTACACTGTTATGGGCAGAGTCCAAAGAAAGGACTTTACTCATTTTCTAATCTTTCCTCCTTTGAATTGCTCCTCACCCTTCTTTATCTTCCTTGTGTCATGTTGATGCAAGGCTGGACCCAAAAGCAAACACAAGTAGCAGGAGTGATACACAATGATGTTTATTTTCAAGCCAGAAGGAAGGAGGAATCTTGCTGGCATCCTCTGTTGGTTGGGGGTTGGTTGGGGGAAGGCTGGGCAGTTCTTCCAGAGAGTTCCAGGGAGCTGAGAGGATGGGAACGCACAAGTTACGCACAAGAAAATACTGAAGTCCAAAGAGGCCGTGGCAACCATTCCGGGTGTGTGGACTGACGATCTGGCGACGAGTGGAGAGAGAACTGGGGTAATATACTGTGAGGCTGATGGGGGAAACGGGTTGCAGGTGTGTTGGTAAATTGGCAGCAGAAAGGGAAGGCCACGCCCAGACAGACACACCCACACAGGGCAAACTGGGAGCAACAGGAAAACAGAGGGAAAACAGGCAGGATAACAGAAGGGGAGAGGAGCACAGCAGGGACCATGACATCTTGCCCTTGGATGTATAGTGTCTTCATCTCCAATTTATTAACTCCCTTTGTTACTGCATGTCCTCAGAGGAAGTGTGTAACAGAGCAGAAGTGGCCATCGCTGAAAATTGGCACTGTGGATTCGAGATGAAAAAGTGATGCATTTTGGGTTGCGAATCCACGTGGACCAGTGTTTCAGCACCAGCTTGTGACCAGTTTTTTTTATTTTTTTTTACTGATTTGGCTGCTATGCAGTTAACAAGAATGCACACTATTTTGGCCGGTTGACTATGTGCTATATTTAATCCAGTCTTAAACGTTGGCAATCAAAACAAATGTTGTAGGTAAATGGAAAAAAATGTATGACAAAATTACTTTTTTTATTTTCAAAATATCGCATTTAGGTAACATGATTTTAAAACCTGAATATGAAACAATATTTGAATCATTGCTGTACAATTTATAGTACATATAGAGTGTACTCTTTGTTTTCCAGAAGCATGAGGCAGACAGTCAGTGAGTGGCTGTGGTGGGAGCGTCTGTGGCTGCCAGCAAACGTCTCCTGGTCTGATCTGGAGGACAGTGAAGGTCGCGTCTATGCTAAAGCCTCTCACCTTCGCGCTGCTCTGCCCTGCGCGCTCTGCCTTCTCCTCATCAGATACCTGTTTGAGAGGCGAGAATATGCAATCATCTTGTTTCAGAATACTGGAATTGTGTTTCACAAGTGCTGTGGAGGAATGCTGCATATGGAAATCTAAAGTCCAGACAATACAGGATGATATCGATGGCGGAAGAGCAAAACCTCCTATCTAAAAAACTTGGTTTCTTGCAGAATGCTATTTGTTAAAGATACTAAATACATAAAAGATAGGAGTTTTTTTCCCAACTTTTCCTGGATAATTTTTCAGATAGGAGGTTTTGCACTTTGGCCATTGATATACGGGCACACATTTACTGTAAAGTTGCTTGTGTGCAATTGCAGGTACCTGGCCACACCACTGGCTAATCTTTGGGAAATCAGGGACAGTATACGTTTGACAGCAGAGCCAAACCCCATCCTAGAAAACTACTTCTGCAGCCATACACGAGCTCCATCGCAGGTATATTAAAAAGTAATGCTAATCACCAGTCACACATACAGTTGCTGACATGATTTTGTGTGGTATTAACAACAATTCAATTGTTCTCTTGGTGAGGAAACAAACATCCTCAGAGAGTAAAGTTTGGAAGCGTAGAAAGAGGGTAACAAGTGGATTGTTTCTTGCGTGTCTCAGGTTGATGTGAGGTCTCTGTGTAAGAAAACCAGCTGGTCGGAAAGGAGAGTTGAAGTCTGGTTCAAGAGAAGGAGGAACCAGGAGCGCCCGGGGCTTCGCAAGAGGTTCAATGAGGCCAGGTTTGGATTTGACTTATAGTGCACAGACTTACGAACAAGTGTCTATGTTTAAAATGTGTAAAATGATTGTCCTTGTCTGTCAACAGTTGGAGATGTGTGTTTTATTTTTTTGCGTTTGTCTGCGGACTCCTAGCTCTCCATGATGTAAGTAGCCTTGGCTCATTTGTATGTTTTACCACTATTATATTACAGGATTTATCTCTGGTGACAGTACACTATTTACAATGCACAAATTGTTTCTTTTCGGCTTTTGGACAGTTCCCTTTCTCTTTATTTGGTTTTTCTGCCTCTAGTTGTGTGGATTACTCGAATTTCACCGTAATGATCAGTCTGTGAACCTCCTTGTCTCCTTATCTCATATCTCTTTGTGCTGGTTATTCCCTCACGCTGGCAGTTGACTTGGCAGACAAACATACATGAGAATGTTAGCTTGTTGGCTAACATATTCCCTGTTTCAAGGCTATCCACACCCCCTCACATGTATTTCCCTCTCTGTTTTTGTTGGTTGAAGAAACCTTGGCTTTATAATCTGAAAGAGGTTTGGGCAGGCTTCCCTAAACAGGTAAGTGTTGTTGCCATTGCTATCAGGGTGGCTTGTACAATATTACAGTATGCAACATCTAAGTGTGTGTGCTATGTGTACATGCAGTCCATGCTGCCATCTCAGTACTTTTATTACCTCTTGGAAATGGGCTTCTACCTGTCTCTGCTCCTCAGCCTCACATCTGATGTGAAACGAAAGGTGAGTATGTTGATAACAAAGTGAAGTGCTGCACTCAAACCAAATCATGTATTTCATTTTCATTTTCAAAGGATGCGTTACATTCTGAAAGTGTTTGTGTCATATGCACACTGCTGTATTTGTGTAGGACTTTAAAGAGCAGGTGATTCATCACATAGCCACACTGACTCTTCTAAGTTTCTCTTGGATTTCAAACTACATTCGTGTTGGAACCCTTGTGATGGCAGCTCATGACTCTGCTGACATCCTGCTAGAGGTCAGTGCTGGTTTTTACATCCGTGCAGAATGTGTACATCTTCAAAGAAAGCACAACAATTTGCTTCAAAGGGAATAAATGTGTTTCAGTAGCTGTGTCGGTAGTTTGATGCAGTGCCTAAAACCTGCACTCAAGATATAGATGAAACCGGACTCAGGTGTGATGACCCACCATGCTGCATGAACATTGGTTAGACTTTGAATAGCAGTAATTTTAAGGGGGTAACTCTGCCGCAGCGTACATTTCTTGACATGTTCTTTTTTTCATATTCATGCTAGCAGCTCCCTATCAGAGACTTACGGTCCAAATTTTGAAATGTCATCACTATTACTAGCTGGAAAAACAATACTACATGACTTTAATCAACATACTGCAGTTTTTGCCGAAATGTAACACTGTACATTTGTACACGTATTTATTGTATTATGTCAATCTCCTTATTAGCATATGAAAATAAATACCCCTCTTAAATGGAAACAATCACGTGACTCACTAGCAAATATGCCTGCGGCAACTTTATGACAGACTATTCCTTTAAAACAAAAAAGTGAACATGATTGTTTTCTCTGTTTTTATCTCACAGGGTGCAAAGGTATTCAACTATGCCAAGTGGCACCGGACTGCTAACGCCATTTTTGTGGTGTTTACGGTTCTCTTCATGCTGACAAGACTTGTCATTTTCCCATTCTGGTAAGTGTGGTAAATGAACGGATGCGTGATGATGATCTCGGAATAATGTGTTAAAAGCATGTTTGCGTATCTATTACAGGCTGATCCACTGTACATGGGTGTACCCACTGGAGGAGTTTGCTCCCTTCTTCGGCTACTATTTCTTCAATGGGATGTTGTTGGTTCTTCAGATACTCCACCTCTACTGGGCTGTTCTCATATCACGAATGGCTTACAAATGTATCTTCAGCAAGGTGTGTTTACATATGTCTCTATGTTTATATTAATTTATGTGAATAAAATTCATGAAGTATTTTCAACTTGTTTTCACTGGCTCATCTTCATCCTGTAGCTGGAAGGCGACGACAGGAGTGATGAAGAGGAGGATGACAGTGACTCACCAAAAGAAAAAACCCACAAACTGAGTCACACAAATGGCTCTGGAGCCAGAGGCAGGGCCAATGGCCACTGACACGCACAGACAGACAGAAACAGGAAAACGGACAGCAGGAGTGTTTGGTCCTCAACTCATTTAGTCTCTGTTGCATCTGTTTGAAGTATTTCATTCAGAAGTATATGTCATTTCCAAAGGAACAGTGATTGATTATACAAGCATGTTTTTGAAATTCACTGAATTCAGAACATTTACCAACTTATACTTATATTAAAATGAAGGAAGACTGCTTTCATACTTTTTTTTGTTGCATTTTTGTATATTGTTGAGGATAAGTATAATGATAATGACAAAAATGTCTGTGGTTTCAACCTCCTTGTAAGAAATAACCGTGATGATGAAACTCTCAAATGTATTTAAGTATTTATTGAACAGATACTACTTTTTATACAATTATATACATTTTCTGTTTTCATGATAATTTTTAATAGTATAAACAGGTGTAAAACGTTTTAAAATATTTATACTAATTGTATTTGAGTGCTGTTCTTATTTGCTTTGATGATACATCAAGAATGTCATGACTAGTTACAGTTACATGTTGATTTAATCCTCTTCCAAATCTTATCACTATGTTAGCAAACTGGAATTTTGATGGTCTTTTAGTGTAAAGTCACTAAAAACTGTACAAAATGTGGATCTACATTTTCAATAAAATGATACAATCCCCCTTTTGCCAAGTTATCTCTGCTGGAAGCTAATTTAGCGAAGCAATGAAAGAGAGCATGTGGCAATCGTCTGGACCCATCTATACATTTTTTGTAAACTGCATCAGCTGACACTGAACACTTTTGCTCTGCAGTGGTGTCTGCATACTTTACATCATACATCATGAATGAGGGATAATTCTGTCGGCACACCTATACCATGTGTTGGGAGTTGGGAGAGTCACCTGAAACAGCTGCTCGTTTAGCCGCAGGATCAGCTTCAGCATTTCCTGTTGAAGTGGGATCAGAAGCGTCAGTGTGAGCATCACATTTCATAACACAGACGTTTTAGGGAGCAGTATGGCTTCTAGCAAGTCGGCCACAAGGCAGTGTTAAGAGGTGCTGACATTTCCAGATGATGTCAGAAAACTTCTGTGTTTCCACAGGCCACCAGCGAGAGTTTGTGGACATTTCAACGGTTTTGCCGGCAGCGAGTTTACAGGCTTCTTTAAGTTTCTGTGCTCAGAATTACAACTCCATCCCCGTCGTCAAAATTATTATGTTTGACATCCTTGTAAGAAATAACCGTGATGATGAAACTCTCAAATGTCTTTAAGTATTTATTGAACAGACTTTTAGAATAACTCAACTGAATGGACAGAGCTTTCACAGATGGTTCAGAGGTCCAACCAAGAGAAGGTTTAACAGAATATATATATATGCTCTCGCAGCCCCCTTCTGCAGAGGCATCCTGGTCAAGGTACAAGCCTTGGAATTTGTATCCATGAAAGAAGGAAGAGGGTGAGTTTATAGTGACATCTTATAGCAAGTCAGATATGAAATCCAGATGATAAGATAACATGTATTATTTGAGTTTGGCGGTATCTTGGGCCTTGTCTGCATATGATTAGGGTTAAGCGATACAAGTTCTATCACAAGAACAACATGACACATTTCCACAGCAATGACAGGATAATCCCACATGTGGGAATGCGCTTGTTTGATCAAGGCAAAGCCAAAGCACAACAGGAAATGTTTTTGGAACTGAGAGTTACTGTTTGTGTATTAATGTTTTAAAACGTTATATGTCAGTACTTTCTCACGAGCTTGTCCTGTACGCATAGGATACAGAAGGAGCTCTGGCTATCAGTTACTGTACCAGCACGCCCTCTCGCGACAATAAACGAGAACTGACCGACGACGACTGGTCACCAGTTACCATCGAAACCACAATACACACCACGCCAATGCGACATGCATCACGCCAAACAGCAAAAGTAGGTTAACGTGCTAGCGTACAAATAGTTGCCAGCTTTATTACCAAAATGGCTCATATGAAAACATATCGCACCAACGTGAGGATCGGAAACTGGAACGAGGACCTGTACTTAGAAGAGGTTTGTTCAAAGTAAAGCTCTCAACTTTCAGCCGGAAAAGCCTTCGTTTGGTTACACAACATGTCCTCACGGGGCCATGGTGTTGTTTAATTAAGGCTAGTTTTTTACCTTCGTGTGCAGCCGTTGTTTGTAGCCGCCTGGTGTGTCGTAACGCGCGCGTGCGTGCGTGCGCGCGCGTGTGTTTGTGTGGATGCAAGTTTATAGAAACCGGGGAATCACCCTCAACACTGTGGATGGTCACATGCTTTTTGTCCCGTCAAGCCAAGCCTCCGTCACATTGGTTCTTAAATAATTCTTATATAAAAACAAATAAAAAGGCTTGATAATACATAACATAAAACACGTGAGGAATACGAGGAATTGACCAATTCCTTTAGTCTGGTTTGTGTTGTTAAATGGCAGGTTTCTAATTACACAGACACAATAGATACCCAGGGTAAGAGATAAGACCTTGGGGGCATAAAGAACAAACAAAGATGGAAGAACACTGCATTTATCATACTGCCAATATAAGGGGCTTAGAACAAGAAATATGCCTGAAACTTGACCTAATGATGATACAATGATATTTTTAATATCCCTTTAATGATCCAGTGACCCCCTTTTATATTATTTTTTATAACTGCCTGACTGTATCATAAATATTCTTTATTGGCTTGTTCCAACTCTTCATTGAGAATAGAAACAAATATCAAAGGCAGCTTTATTGGCCGAGTTTTCGTGCACATTGAAGGAATTTGACATTCAAGAGAATTTGCATATCTCACTGAAATAGAGATAACACTTTGTCAACCATGCTGTAAAGCAAATTTCTCTACTTTGGAACGACTAAAGGATGATCTTTTTTTCTCTTAACAACTGAGGACAAGGACAGAAAAGACATAAAAGCGGGTTAGACCAATAATTGCTTGTCAGGAGACCTGTCTGCATGACATAGTTTGGACCCATGTTAACTGCAGCATCCGCTGACCTGTGTGCCGAGTAGGCAAAACTAGACAAGCTATCTTGTCTTTATCCTTCTCTTCTGTCTATGAAAGAGCTGACACACATCCTCTTCAAATCACCTAAACGCAGGTGCAGTGGGAGGGGTGAGCAGGTCCAGATAGTTTGATACCGTAGTCAGAGCAGGCGAAGAGCTGCAGTATAACACATTCAGTCCTTTCAGGCTCTTCCATACTGATGAAGGGTCGGAGTAGCTCCTCTTTGCTACATTGATCTCCTTTGTCAGTGTGTTTCTGGCCTGGCTCTACAGTAGTCTGTCTCCACTACTGAAGGCCTCCTCCTTGGTATGACGTTTAAGTCGGCACAACATTTCCTTACAAAACACATTGTAAGATAATTTGATTCATCCATGTCTGTAGCTGCAGCCTCAAGGACACTACAATCAGTGCAGTCAGAGCAGACCTGTAACTGCAGCTTTAGTGCTTTTATTCACAGTCTTTTCCAGCGGCTGAGCCGATTTTAGTGAGTACAAGATGAACCGTAGTCATCTGAGTCCCAAAGCCGCTCGTGGAACAGAGCAATAGGAGTCCCTGAATGAAGTGTAGCAGGGGTCCAGTGTGTTATTATTCTTGGTGGGACACTTGATATGCCATCTGTAATTGTATGTGTTAATGTTTTTCCAGGAAGCAGAAAAAGACTATCTGGAGAAAAAAGAGAGGGGGGAGCTTGTTAGTCAGAAAGTAGACTTGCTCAGAGAGAACATTTTGAGACCGGTAAAAATATATGAAGCAAATTAATAACACAATAAATAACAATAATATAACAATGCTGACGGGCATGGCGATAAAAATGATAATTATAATGGTGTTTGTTTACGTGTGTAGGTGAATCTTACTATGACAAATGATGGAAAAGTGCACTTTGGGGATGTTGTGATGCTGGTGAACACGGGAGGAGAACAGAGGGAGTGCAGTGCAGTGAGCATCAACGCTGACATCAACGATTTAAGGATGATTCCTTCGCCTGGCATTCAAGCCCCATGTTCAGTCAGTGCAGGAAGAGGTATTCAGGCCTGCGTCCGCACAGCGTTCATCATTACCAGGTACACGCACCAACACACTTAAAACTGTGTCAACAAACGCCCCAACACTCATGGCAATAACACTCCCAGATGTAAACCTGTAATGCTGCTTGTGTGACGACAGTGTTGATGGCAGTCCTGAAGGGTCGACCCTGCATTTTGAGCAAAGTTTTGCTCTGAAAACAACGTGTGGCTTTGCCAGTGGTGTAAGTGAACTAAGACTCATACACACACAAACATATGCACATACGCAATTAAGTATTTTACACAAAGACTGGCAGCTATATGAAAGAGGCATCCCGGTGATTTGACACATGGAGTTTGTCTCTCACAAGAAGTATTCCGCAGCCATTAAAAACAGTTGTGTAACATCCTCTGTTGCCCTGAGGGGAGCTTTTTAAAGTTTAGGAAAATAGCCCATTATTATGAAACCTGTTATTGCGGATCAACTTTATCTCTGTTGAACTTGGAGGCTATGTTTTAATAATTTAGTTTATTGTATTATGTGTTCTCTTTTTTTGTTTTCTATAGAGTGCTCATGTAAATAAGGTGGTATGGTTATGTTACATAGCGACTTTTAGACAAAAATTGCAACGACAAATTATGCCTCTCTGTCTGTCTGTCGAGAGTAATAAACAATAACTAACTAACTTTGTGTTCACACATTTCTCTTCCTTTCCCTCCACAGCTTTACCTTACAAGTGACATGAAAAGTTTTCAAAAGGTAAATCAATTTTTAAGAAGAATTATTTATTGAAGACCATCGAGTACATTACACTGAACAACCACTATCTTTGGACATTGTAGCGATGTTGTAGCAATGCATAGTGTATAAAAATACAATGAGCAATACTATTGTTGTTAGTATTATTATTATCATATTTTATGTTATTTATCATAGCAATACTATTATCATATGTTATCATATTTATCATAGCAATCCCATTGTCATATTTTTGTGCAATACTGTTATATCTTTTATATTTTGTGCCTTATTTTTTATTTATTTATTTTCTAGCGTAAGTTTATCGTAATTCTGTCTTAGGAGGGCCGAGTAAAATAAGCTTTCATTGTTTAGAATAACTGTCTGTTATCTGTGCATTTATGACAGTGAAAACATCTTGAATCTTGAATTTGTGATGAGAAGTTTAAGAAATCTGAGTTGTAAAAAGCTTACGTGCATAAAATGCAAAATGCAGCAGTTTTTTTTTTTTTTTTTCACTGGATTGTCTTCTAATGTCAGTTTCATATTATTGTGACTTAATTTATAGCATGCAAAGAAGTCCCGGCTACAAGAAGTAAACTTGAATGACATCAGTTCTTTTATGTCATGGTGGAAGATCATCTACTTTGACCCCCAGGAGAGGCTTGAATATGAAGGTCAGCCTGTTCCAGTAAGTATTAAACGAGTCTACATGGTTAACTATTACACCTGTTTCAACATTGGTATTTTGTATTTTGTAAAGTCTGTAGCTAAACTGTAGCTTTCCGTATGTGAATGTTTTTTTACAGGCGAATGCGAACGTGCTGATCATACACTGCAAGACAAACCAGGCTCTTGCTGTTCTGGGAAATCATATCCTTTGGTATTTTATTTTTACATTTTCATTCTTAAAGTAACCCAAACTATATGTGATAATGTTAAATGCGATAGAAAGGCTTTCAACTTGATGTCTGATGTCAATTTGGAGGTCCACTAAAGAATTGGCAGAAATAATATCTAAATAATACGTGACATCCTAAAAAGTGATACCAGAGCAAGAAAATTGCAACGTGCATAGTCAGCTGACTGTAGGTAAAAGCAAACAGCCGGTTAGGCCTCTTGTTTTTACAATAACATGAAAAACTGTAGCTCGAGACAAATCCGCTTTCTTAATCCAAACTAAATATTTGATATATCTTAATAAAAAAAAATCAGTCCTCTCAAATTGTAACGAAAACACAGCACAAAGATTCACTCTGGTCAAGTTGCAGTCAGCTTTTCACAACTACTCAAAGGAAAAGGACCTCCAATATGGCAGTTAAAAGTCATGTCACAATGCCTGCTTTGTGTGTAACAGTTGTGTCTCTGCAGGACCACATATGACAAAGAGTATGAGCTGACGGCTCACACCTTCCTGGACTCGCACAGAGCCGAGGAGGACAACAATCACTGGATACTGTGCACCTCTGACTCTGCAGGGAAAGGACTCGTAAATCTCACCCACCCACAGTCAGTGGCCGACAACGAGGAGCTCACACAGACAAACCCTGATATCTAAATCCATCGTAACACAATTCACAGTAACTTGCAGTAACAAGTACAAATACGGCAGTTCGATAACACATCGCTAAACGCTTTTAAAATAAAGGTTGTTTTTGTTTTGTTTGGGTCAATGATTTTCTTTCTTCTTTCAAAGAGATTCCAGGATGAACTTCAACCAGGACGTTAAGGTCATTTGAGACACATTAGCCAGCCCAGCCGACAGGAGGCTTTGTGGAAAGAAACATTTGATATGTTTCCTCAAACAACACCTCTATTGTTTTGGTTGGGCAGTAGCAGAAGAAATGGATTGTTATATTCGACCGTTGGATGATTTGGGTCCATTTCACATGCATTTGAATGTTTTTTGGAGACATTGTAGGTATAAATGTCATGCCTTGAGTTCATATGAGAGGCGTTTCAGTAAAGTAGTATCTAATAGCGTCCAATCTAATGTATTATAAAGTACAGGCTCTGTAATGATGAAATGTGCAATTACTTACAAAAAAACAACATCTTAAGAGTACTCATCGACTTGATGCAGCCCTTTTTACCTTTTTAGTGTGTTAAAAAGCATATACAAAATATTCTTAAATGCAGTAAAGTAAAGACGAACGTATGAAAGAAACACACTGCACATTCCCGCAAAACATGGTTGATTCTTCCTGCTTATGGTCCCTTTGCGCTTGACCTCAATAGTTACTCCATACAGCTGCACAATATAGCCGCTATACTGTGCAGATTGTGTCACCTTCCTGGCATCACGTGTCTGCATCCCGTAAACACTGAACATTTTCTCAGATGTGGGGCTTAATAATTCCGTAATTCCACGTGGTGATAAAGTGTGTCACAGGTTCAATAATGATTATAAAACTATAAAAGCTATCTCAAGAATAGATAACGCTGTCATTTATTACGGCCTATCATCCGGGCTGCGTTCAAGTAATGAAATACACGCGGATTTGCAACGATTACGAACCAGCTGTTTCGTTTAAGCGCAACGTTTCACGACAGCGTTTCAATTCACGTGTGTCATGATTACGCTTTCGATCCGGAGGGAACCAGCTCACCGCAATGTAAAGGAGACGCCAACAGCACCGCCGACACGCCGCCACATCAAATATCATACGTTGTGTAACGTTTGGGCCGCGCTGAACGCCTCCCCCGTTTCAGATGGAGATAGCCGAGGCTTCAACAATAGCGAACCTCGGGCTGAGCAGCAGATGCGCTGAGAACAGGACGCCGGCACCACGCACAGGTAACGTTACTTTCCAGGCAGCACATGGCGGCTGAGGCCGTTTAGCATGCGTGCTTCATTATGCTGTGTCTGCAGCTTAAACATACACACGTCGTGGCAATTGTTTAATTGAAATATTAGATTCATTCAACTCATTTGGTCTGCGTGCGTGCGTGCGTGTGTTTTTCTAGCCCACGGTAAACGTGCACGAACGTTACCGGGATGTAGTCTGCAGTTCTCATTTCAGTATGACTCAGAATAAGCGCATCTATTTGAACCCGTTCATATCTGATAACACTGATAATGCACAACTATTATCACATCTCTATGTGTATGAGGAGGAGGAGGAGAAATGGTCATCAACTCGACATCTCCATGGTCCTTTCATCGGTAATGTAATGCAATGGCGGTTTTTTGAGATAGACGGGTGACGTTAATGTTACACATTATATAAAACAAAAACATGTATTATAGTTCTTATAAATACAGTTGATAGATATATTATCAGTGAAGGCTTTCTCGAGGTTAGTGATTGTTCTCGGTTGACTTATTAAAGGTAATGTGTGGTCTAACGTTGTCATGTTCCAGAGTACGGAGGTATTTGACGTTATACCTGTACAGTCCCAGCGTATTGAGGGGGAACTACACTGATACAACGTTACGTTTCACAGAGACATGCACTTTTAAATACACTAATGTACATTTAACAGTTACAGTTGCATTGCAAGTGTTACTTACAAAACACACGATTAGCTTATAAACTATAATATTTTACTGGAGATGAAACCATCTCAAGTAGGTAAAACAGCTCCTCCTCTGCTGCTTGTTAATACAACAGTAGGCTATTATCCAACATTTTAATATCCTGAAAACCACACTTCTGCCTGCATCATGTATACTTTTACTCATTATTAATTCATATTAATATTATGAGAAAAAAAATGCAGTCCACTGATGTGTTTTTATAGTATGAGTAGTTTACAATATTCAGATTCACATAATTTATCTTTTGTTAAACATTTTCAGAAAATAGGGAAGGGACTTGAAGAGATGGAGAGCTCCTCTTGTTGGGACGGCAGATTGCAGCCAACCACCAGGTGTGGTTTGGGTCACACCTGCTAACTTACCTTTAGCATGCACTGCTAGGAAGCCTGTGTGATTTCTTCAGCCACAATGAAGCTAGCTTTCACAGCAGCAGTATCTTTTGGCTGTAGCTTTTGTGAATATGTTCTGCTGCAGTCTGCCTTTTAATTCTTGGACAATTTATGTTTTTCTTGGAGGCTAAATTTAATGCAACTGGCTCCGCGTTTGGTGTCAAAACGCCGACGTGAATTGTATTCTTACCGGTTTGTCTCCTTAAGGCATTAACATGTATTCACTTTCCCATCTTCTTTAAATGGCCTTCCCTCTGCATCAATCTTTCTCTTCTCACACATTGTGATTTTTTGTTGATCTTTTTCAACTTAATCACTTGTCTTCAGTTATACAGCGAAATGGAAACACTGCTTTCTCACAGTAGGATGCTGTTATTCGTGGGGTCACAAAATCAATATGCATCGTGGGAGATGGAGTCTATGGGTACTGTACACTGTAAAGCAGCATATACTTTAATTTTAAGACGATCGTATGCCTTTCAAGTTGTCGCGGGCCACATACAATTACATGGCAGGCTGGATTTGGACTGCAGGCCTTGAGTTTGATCTACACTGTGTTTAGAGCGTAGAGCTCTAAGTTGTTTAGTCCGCACCGGGTCACCCGATGGTCAGTCTCCCCGCTAAAGATGAATCCAAGGAGGGTGGTGTCATCCGCAACTTTCTAGAGCTTAATGAAATGATCACCTAACCAATATCTACTGACAAACAAATTATGCAATCAATGGTATCAATGTTAAGATGATCTGTGTTGGAAGTAAAACATATTTACTCTTAATCAGCTACTGTTTCACTTTTATATTTAGAATCATATAGTGTGTTTATTAATCATATGAACTATTGTTGTAATGTAATGAAATACAATACAAACAATGTTAAGATTACGTTTCCTGTGACTTGTCATAGGGTCCCTGTTAAATTTACACACAAACTTGATAGTCATTAGACTATCAATATTTGTATGTCACTGTTTCGGGAACACAAAGACATTTGTTGTCTTGTGACTCTGGCCGAGGCAAACCACTCTTTGGGACGACGGAGGAAAAAGTTCACTATAAGGCTGAAGACGCCATGAGGGCTTTTGTTAATGATTGTTTATGAGTATTTAAGAGGTAGTCCTTTGAGAGATCGTTGAGCCGACTTGGATATCCAATTAGTAAAGTAACACGTATCTCTGTCTCTGCTCCTTTCTTGCAACAAAATAAATGTCCCGATTAATATATTTTACCACCAGGTGTCGAGCAAATTCTAAATTTTTTCCTTTTTGGCAACCAGAAAGACCAATGTCTGCCAAAATCATTAACAAACTACAACACATGGAATACATCCCTGCCAAACTACACTACTTTGCTAATCAACTGAACAATACAATGTGGGAGAAAGAAGCAGTTATTTTTGTTAACTATATTCTCTATACAAATTCCAGGTGAAGAACCTGACATCAGGGTCCCTGGGGACTATTTAGGAGTTACTTGAGATCTCCACAAAACGAAACCAGCGTTGCAATCCTCCTCTTTCTGCCTCTGTGCCAATTTGCATGAGGGGCGGAGTCGTGTTTTCCATTTGTCTGTTGTGTTCTGAGACTTCATGGGCTCAGGAGAAATGGCAGAGGTTATCATGTTGGATTAGTTAACGGCAGGTGCATTATCTGCATGACAGCAGAGAACGTGTGCACTACTTCCTCTTGGGCCACCCACAACCTTTCGTGAGCCCTTTTCACAGCCGTGATGTGGCTTGTTCAGTCAGGATTACGAGCAGATGTGCATATTTAGATAATGCCATGGTTCTTTGTCGGTCTCAAGTAGCAGCTTATCAAGTGAGCGACTGTAGAAATCTTTTGAAAATTGGTCACATCACTCTGGCATGAGTCTTGTCATGCTGTGCTCAATGATGGGCTTGTTTAATTCCTTCTGTCAGTAGTACACCGTTCTGTTCAACGTGTTCCTCAAGTCACTGACAGTTGTTTGGCATTCAAGAGGAGGTCATAGGGTCAGTAATTGTACCGAGTGATGGGGCCCTTGCAGAGCGTATCCACAGCCTGTCAAGTTCAAGTTGAGACTTAGTTTGTATAAAATGATGAATCTTTATGTGTCTCTTCCTGGAGATGGCTAAAGACAATAGTACAAACACACCACATTGTTGACCGTTGATCACCTAACTTCTTTGCTGTTTCTATGTTCGTATTGTGTTTTATATGTTGTGTTGTGTAACCAGACAATCATGGCAGTGAACGTCCCCGGACTCGTGACCGTGGTGGTTTTTTATATTGTCATCCTGGGAATTGGGATCTGGGCATCTCGAAAATCAAAGAAAGTGGAGAAGACATGTGCCGGCACTAAAAGCGAAGTTGCCATTGTTGGTGGCCGCAACATCAATGTCCTGGTCGGGGTTTTCACCATGACAGGTAGAGCTTTTACTTAGTTGTACTTGATGTACTCATTGTCTGTGCTCTATTCCCCCCTTCACCGTGCTGCAGTCTTTGCTTGACTATTTTTTTTGCTGTTGTTTTAGCAACATGGGTTGGAGGAGGTTACATCTTGGGAACTGCTGAGGCTGTTTATTCCCCTTCTCGAGGTTTAATCTGGGCCATGGGGCCTCCTGCCTATGTTATCAATTTTCTTTTGGGTAAGTAGCTGAAACAGATGAAGCCTCTATTTCTTAACACATATCAGATAAAGAGGTTCCAAGACATTGTCTGACATTTGAACAAGGCTGTTTTCTTGGTTTGTTTAAGAGGCTGAAAAATGTTTAAGTGAGGCTAAAAACACCGGGTACTTACTACCTATGGCTTTTCACTGATGCATTGGACTAGATGCAGTGGCATCGAGTGACCGACCCAAAGTCTGCCAATCAGTATATGGATAATTCATTAGCCATGTTGGTTGACTTTGTGGAACCAACATGGCTGATAAATAATCCAATGTGAAGCAGCAGACACTAGAAAAGGTATAAGAAGTACTAGCCAGGGAAGGGCACACATAGATACTTATATAGTGCAAATGGCCCAAATGTCCAGCTGGCAGATTATATTATGCAACAGCATTATTTTTCCCACCTTGGCTCATTCATGCACCTCACAGCAGTTTGTTGGTCTTTCTGGGCCTTCAGGCAGACAATCACATGTACGTGTTCACACTAACAGACAATTTAAATAAGGTTCTACTTCATCTAACCTGCGTGTTTGTAGATTGTGGGAAAGACACGGGCGTTTTCCATCCAGTCAGATCCAAACCCACGACTTTCTTGCCGTGAGGTGCACAGACATGTAGCATTTAAGTGGAAAGGGGATCTGGAGACATTTACGCCGATACCTAACTCGCAAAAGAAAATGAGTTTCCAGTGGCCATGGTGCCATCTAAAATGAGACAGAGGGAGAAAACCAGACACTGTTCTAATTTTGAGGAATTTTGCAGTTCTAACTGAAGACTTGACTGAAATGATTCATCATTTGTTGCTGATGTTTCTCCATTGTTTATTTTAAATGACTAATTGACGAATTGATCATTTTTCTTTTAATATTTTTAATGACAAAAAAAAAACAATTCAAGTTCTATTTCACTTCAACAGTTGTTTTTTCTCCACTTCTTAAGGAGGGTTGTTTTTTGCCAAACAGATGAGGTCAAAGCGATACGTGACCATGTTGGATCCCTTTCAACATCGCTATGGCAACATATTCACTGCAACACTGCTGCTTCCTGCTTTGGTCAGTGATATTTTGTGGGTTGCCTGCATCCTTGCTGCTCTGGGTAAGCAAACTTAACGCTATGATTCTGCCATAATCCTTCTTCACATTGCATGTATTGCATTTCCGATTGAATGTTCTGTATTACTTCCAGGAGGAACAATGAGCGTAATCCTCGGGCTGTCGTCCGCAATCTCCATCATTATCTCGGCAGCCGTCTCCATTGTCTACACATTTTTAGGTGGTCTCTACTCGGTGGCATATACAGATATCATCCAGCTCTCCTTCGTCTTCGTCAGCCTGGTGAGAAACAGAGAAATACAGAGAAAATGTAATAAAACAGCAAGTGACAGAAATGAGAGAAGAGAGAGCGAGGAGGATGGAGGAAAGGCAACAGAGATAATGAGACTTAATCCTCTGAACCCTAAACATTTATCTAAAGTCTATGGAAACAGTAAGCATGGCTAGAAGTAGAGATAACTCAAAATTGTTCTCTGAGCTGTATACAACGACCTAAATTCCATTAAAAAAAGGAATTTATTTGAAAATTTATTTCACTTGAAAACATAGGAATTTACATCTATTCACCATTTTTCCAACTGCCCACCGGGTTTACCAACACTGGAAAAAGCTATGCATATTATTTGCATTTATACAAGCTCTTATTTTAACCTCTTCTCTCCTCTCCTCTCTGTGTTCTGCCGTTTTCATACATGTGTTCAAGGACCATCGGAGAGATGAAGATCCAACATTCATGTCTATCTTTACAGCTTCTGGCTATGATGAAATTGAGCAGCGGGTTTTGGGGTTCAGAGTGAATACATTCAAGTTAAAGAATGTTAAGAAATGTAAGTGTTTTTTTTAACAGCTGTTTCTTTCTGTTTCAGTGGATCTGTATTCCTTTTTTGATACTCAGTCCTGCAGTTACTAACATCTCGCCCACAGTCCACTTCAACCAAACACTTGGAAACTCATGGATTGGAGAGTTGAAGCTGGAAGATGCAGGAAAATGGGCAGATGAGATGCTGTTATTGGTTAGATTTCAAATTGTATTTTGTCTCACTGTGTGTGATTGCAGTGGAGTTAGGGGATTGAGGTGACACATCCATAGATGTATGATTGCACACATGCAACGACAGGAAATTTTCAAGCGTCAACCTCTGATGCTGAGAAAAGCAGTTCCCTCAAAAGGCCGCCACATGGGTCATTGCTCCAAAAGTGAGTCAATCCCCACAGAGCCCTGTGTTAAAATAACTAAGTTTACATCAAAACTAAGCATGTTTACGGCCTGGTACCAAAAGGGTTTTTTTCCCAACTGTAGGGGTGTACTTTTTTTTTAATCCATCACCCAATTAAATTATCTTACAATTTGAATTTAGGCCCCTTTTTAAGTGTTAGGAAGTGTCGTCAATGCCAAGATGAAGCTCTCCGGCCATTTTAAGCTGCAAAATGGCTCTTAAGACATCTTTGGGGGGCAACATGCCAGATGTTTATGTTGTATACAATCCATGAATATGCTGTATCTCTATTGTTGGCTTCCAATACATCTGTGAAAACCTGTAATTCATCATTGAAGATGTTCCCAAAAGAAAATTTTGAATGTACCAAAATTTCAAAATATTAATGTTTTCTGTTCGTGTTAGTTATTTGAACAAAATTGTCATCATTCGCTCATATGATCTATGATCACGACCCATGCCTGTTTGTTTGATGTCTTCGTGTGTCAGCGGATAAATTACAGATCTCATCAGGGTACAAGGCAACACCAGATACTTTGACTTGTCATAGCAGGAAAAGGCCATGTGCAACTAATAATATCAAAATGGCTCTCTTCTATTCCAGTGTCCTCTGACAATGTGAGTGCTTTTCCTAATGTGAAGTGCCACAATGTCTTCTTTGATAAAAAGTTAATTGAAAACGCACTTTAGTTTCAAGTTCAAGATACCTGGAGCCATTGTAGCTATTTACATTGTGCTAAATAGACTTAGAATCAAGGCTTAGAAACATAATTTAAGGCCACAATCATACATCCATCCATCTGTTCATTTACAAAGCTTGTGCTTTCTGTGCCTGCATATTTTAGGCTTTAGGGGGACTGGCCTATCAAGCTTTATACCAGAGGATCCTCTCTGCAGCCTCCTCCACTCAGGCTCAGGTTACTTGTTTTGCTGCTGCTGGGACAGTTTTTATTATGGGAATCCCCTCAGTTATCATTGGAGCAGTGGCTGTCTCTGCAGGTATACATGAATGTTAACACTCGGTATTTTACATTTTTTTATTTTACGTCAGACAACATGATCAGTTAGGTCCCCACTACCATGGCAAATGGCACAGGATGACTTGTACACTAACGGTCAAAAGATTGGAGACACCCGTAACAAAAGCTTGATCCATGATCGCCTTGATCCTGTTAACAAACCACTGTACAACGGCTGAACCAGAATGACTACTGAAATTACAGAAAGAGAGAAAAAATCCCCCTAAGCAACAGTCAAATAAGAATAGAAGGAATCACCAGTCGTTGGAAAAATGAACTGGATTAAAAAGTGCAGATTTGAAAAAAGAATAAATTCCTGTTTCTAGTGTCAAGTGTCGCAGTATTGCAATTTGATCAATTGATATTAGATAGACAAAATATGGACAAACAAATCACAGTGTTAAACTATTTAATCCCACCACTTAGTAGACTGCATAGGGCCCAAAATATTTACAGCCCAAATGCACCTTTGAGTTTCAAGAATGAACTTGGGTCGTTTATGGAAATTAGAAAAACAAAGGGTATTTGGGGGGTTAATATTTGCAACAGTATTCTCCCCTGGCATGAAACACTGTGGGGACTTTGACTAAACATATGTTTTATTCAAGTAATTATTCTTTTTTTTTGGGGGGGGGGGGGTGAGGAACTGTTGCAAATGTAAATAACACATTTAGTGTCTGAATTATACTCTTTTTGTCTCTATAATAGTAATTATTGAAGGAAAGCAAAAACAAAAACATACGAGGAGTGTCCAAACTTTTGACTGGTACTGTATGTGTGTGAAAAAAATCTGCATATCATGCTAATTACAGTGGGACATTTGACTTCTTTCAAATAGTTTGCCTCCTTCTACCCAATGCTTAAATACATTTTGATGCCATTACCATAATCTCAAAAGCTTCTTTGCCTGCGATTATTTTTTTCCTCTCGACCCTGACTGTCTCTTTCTCTACCACTATGTCTTCCTCTCCTGTTCTCTAAGACTGGAACCAGACAGCGTACGGTCTACCTCCTCCTTTTGAACGAGGGGAGGCCGGGAAGATCCTGCCACTGGCGCTACAGTACCTCACACCCACCTGGTTGTCAGTGTTAGGCATTGGTGCTGTGGCGGCAGCAGTTATGTCCTCCATGGACTCTGTGCTGCTGTCCTCCGCATCCATGTTTACACAAAACATATACAAGGCGACTTTGAGGAAGCAGGTGTGTGCATGTGTGTTTGTCTGTGTGGGTTTGGTTGAGCATAATGCAAAGTAATTGCATTTTTATTGTCCCTCCCCTCTGTGTTCTTGCAGGCCTCAGAGTGGGAGCTGCAGCTGGTGCTCCGTGTTAGCGTGCTGCTGGTGGGCCTGGCTGGAACAGGCTTGGCCTTTGGTGATGACAGCGTGTTTGCCCTCTGGATGGTAAGCGGGGACCTCCTCTACTGCGTGGTCCTCCCGCAGCTCGTATGCGTGCTGCACTTCGGCCGTGCTAATAGCTACGGTGCTATCTTTGGCTATTTAGTAGGACTGCTGCTGCGGGGTCTGAGCGGGGAGCCCCTGCTTGGGATCCCTCCTCTCATCCTGTACCCCAGCTGGAGGGAGGTGAACGGAGTTATCGTACAGTACTTCCCCTATAGGACTCTTGCCATGCTCTCCTCTGTGATATCTCTTATTTCAGTGTCTTGGCTGGTGGAGCTAGGCTTCCGTCACAAACTAATTCCTCAGTCCTGGGATTTACTGGGGGTGTTTGACGAGAAAAAAGGGGCAGAGAGGGAGCGAGTACCTGTTCCTTGTGAGGAAAAGAACTTTGTCCTTAATACAAAACTCTAGGCTTAACTTAAGTACATCAGCCAAAGTATACTCAAACCTCTTTTTATGCAAATTCCTACAAACCTTCTTCTCTGCACATTTCTTACATGTACTGTATATTATGTGTGTTTAATACTGAATCATGTGCTTTATATGCACCAAACTGACCAGCAGTATGTGGAGAGTGATTCAGGAAGACATTGGTGTGTGCTGAGTGTCTTTTTTCAACAGAAGTGGATGAAGGCCACATATGATGACCTCAAGATTCTGATCTTAATGTCAGAAGTTTAATTTTACCCACATTGTCCTAATCCTCTTTAAATTAAGCTTTTTCCTCAATTGTTTATCACTGGTTACACAACATTTGTGTAGTTTCCTTATTATGTCTCCTCCACTCAAACCTTTCAGTAAAGTAAGGTTAACCCAGGTGGTATTTATGGTATCAATGTAATCATTGTTGTACTTTCCAAGGGGTTCTGTCTCTCTGCATTCATCAAGCACTGAGGTGGACAAAGCAATCCCATTTGTGATGCAATACTTGAGACGCTGAGGTTGAGTATTCCTCACAAACAAAAGAATCTAGCAGCAAGTGCCTGCTTATTGAAGTATTTTCCATTATTTTATGTTTTAAAAAGTTTAATTATTAAAGGCCATCAAAATAGAGAATTTTAACTGCTATTTTTTAGATGTGTTGTGATTGCAAGTACATAAAAAGAAACGTATCTCTTCATTATCTTTGAATCTGATTAAGTGTGAGAGAGAGAGAGAGAGAGAGAGAGAGAGAGAGAGAGAGAGAGAGAGAGAGAGAGAGAGAGAGAGAGAGAGAGAGAGAGAGAGAGAGAGAGAGAGAGAGAGAGAGAGAGAGAGAGAGAGAGAGAGAGAGAGAGAGAGAGAGAGAGAATCACAAGTTACTTGCTCTAAGTTTTACACATGATATGATAGAGTGACGCATCTTTTGCTACATCACCTTTAAATGATAGAGGACCGTTTGTCACCTGCAGCGTTAAATTACACCCCCGAAAGGTATTTGCCTTTTTGCCTCTATAGCACATTTTTTAAATTGATGTTCCAGTGATATTTGACATTTGCTCCAACTGTATTACAGCTGCAATGCCACCTCTGTGTCAACAGAGGGCAGCACCTAAACACTGAAAGGACCTACCCAGAGTGAATCACACAGACGGTGCTAACCAAAACAAACTTCCGTGTCACTCAACTACGGTGGCTTGTGCTACTTTTACATCCAATTCAATCGAGGAGAGATCGAGTTTCTAATTTACCTAACCACTCACTTCATCTCAACAACATATCAGAAGACTTTCCAACACAGGCTCTCAGTTTTATGACTTTATATAAATAAAAGTAATACCTAACCTGAAACTAAAGTTAATGTAATTTTCACAACATCAATCCTGACTCAAGTGGAGCATATTCCCTCCTGTCACACTTTACTTACCTTTTGCACAAAGTATTTATCAGATTTAGTAATTAAGCTTCAAAAGCATTATATTTAATTATTTGGTAACAGTACTCAGCTATTTTAGTATTTTTGGATCTTATTTTCTGGTTATATTTTGAAACCGTGGCAATACGAGAAACACACACACACTTTAATATTTCGTTACATGTATTGGTATTTCCCAATATAGAGAATACGGTTAGGGATGTCTATTTACCAAGGGATTTCCTTTTAATACTGGAATATATATTATGAGAATGTAATAATGACAATGCCCCTTTATTTCGCCGTTTTAAGTATTAAAAGCGCGTTATAAAAAATAAAAAAAAAAAACATACGAAAAAACACGGGAAAATGATACAATCCATAAAATACATTCAGGTGCGTTCAAAAGTAACATGAGACAATGTTGCAGTCCATAAATCAAAAACTGATGTTATGAACTAAATAAAATAAAATAAAAAAAATCCCGATATTGACTTCCTCATTGTCTCCAATGGCACTACAGGCGTTTCAAACACCCATCGCTCGCCGTAGTGCTGCATGTCAGTGGGATGAATGAACGACAAAGTGGATCCAGGCCGCATACTCGTGGGATCCATGTCGGGTTTTTAAACTGACGGGCGCGTAAACAGACGGCCTCGCTCCAATGCACGAAATAGACTTTAAATCTCCCTCTTGGTTGTAAAACAATGACTGATCGTGGGACTGGATTAACTTAATAGTCCTTTGATTCTTGGAGTAAACATGATTATATTAACATAATATTATAATGTATCTCTCTGGTGAACCTTATAGATTACTTCCCACTTTCATACTGGAAAAGTCCTAATCTAAGTGATGTAAAAATAAATTGACTTCATATACCCAGCCGTATTTAATTTAATGGCTATTAATGATTTGTAACACGACACATTTTCAGTTTCAAAAGCAATGTAAAAGGCAAGGCAAGTTCATTTGTATAGCTCATTTCAACGACAAGGCGATTCAAAGTGCTCCACATAAAACCATTAAATGCAGATTTAAAAACAGTTAAGAAAACATTAAAACCGTCAAGAAAAAAAAAAAAAAAAGAATAAAGTTGCAGTGCGGTTTAAGAAATAAAAGGCAGTAGTGAGAGGCAGCAGTTGAGTCTGGTTCAATTAAAGGCAATCTCAAACAGAAAAGTCTTCAATCTGGATTTAAAGGAGCTGAGGCTCTCAGCAGACCTGCAGCTTTCAGGGACCTTGTCCCAGATATGTGGAGCAGAAAAGCTAAACGCTGCCTCTCCGTGTTTAGTTCTGACTCTTGGGACAGAAAGTAGACCAGACCCAAACGACCTGAGGGGTCGGGATGGTTCATAAGGTAGCAGCAGATCACAAACGTATTTAGGCCCTAAACCATAAAGTGCTTTATAAACCAGCAGCAGGATTTTAAAGTAAAGTCTTTGTTTGACAGGAAGCCAGCGCAAAGGGCCCACTCTTCCATATTTTGTGCAAGGAGTCAAAATAGAGATAGGCGCTGACCTTGCTGTTTATAAACTGTAACAATTGTTTCAAAAAAAAAAAGAAATTCAACAATCAATGCTGATTATTAAACCAGAACCACGCTGGCTGTAAAGTTGATTCCCGAGAGAACCACCAACAATATTTCACTCCTGGAACAATTAAAAAACCTGCTGTAATAGTTTATTGTGTTGAAGGATTCACTCACCCTTTTTGCCTCTTTGCCTTTTGTAATGTCATTGTAACTGCATTACATATCATAACATATTGTCATATAAAGTGCTTCTTTACAAATGTAACTCATTTCAAGCCTTTTTTTTTCTTGCTGACGGTGACCGTGCAATTGAGCTCATTTGAAAGATGTATGCGGACAGCAAATCAAGTAAAACTTGTATTGCGAACAATGTCATCACTTCTCTGAGAGACACAAGATTATCCAGTCAGCAGTGAACGACCTTGAATGAAATTCATTTCAGATGGTCTGGATATGTTGATGCATTTCCCAACAATGTTATGTTTTCCAACAAATTTCGCAAGACATAACATCTTCCAATATTTGACTGAGACAGATACATTAGTCCTATCAAGCAAAGATTCTGAATTGTCAACAAGTAGACAGTTTTGTAAGACCAGGGGCAGATTAATTAGCTACAGTGGCTGCTACGCTCACATCTCTCACACCACAGTATACAGCATTCATGTGTTGGAATATTAATAATGCACGGGTTTGCTGGGTATCAGTGGTGCTACAATGAAATATAAACTGAAAGACCCCCACAAGATCTCAATAAGAAAATACATGAGCCACCTTAAAAAGTCTCCCCAAACGTGATTGTGTTGCCTCAACCCGACAGCTGTCTAGTTGCATGCACATGCATTACTTTGAATTACATGTATCTGCTGAAATATTAAAGTGATGAAGCGGATACATTAATGCGTCATTAATCGTAATCCAATAAATCCATGTATTATGTGCATTATTTTGAAAGGATTCTACTCTGCAAAATGAGTATGAATATGTTGATGCACACATTTAATACAGAAATGTGAATGCATTACTTTTAATTATAACGTGGCATGTATACACGGTGGCGTCATTTTTTTTTTCTCTCCCAGAATTACAAAGATCAGAGTTACTTCTTATATGCACCCAGGTGAGGTCGTGCGGTATTTCGGTATTTATAAGTGGGATTCGGGAATCCCCGAGTGTGACTCCAGTCCTGGTCTTCCGGGCTGCTCCCGGCCACCTTATCCGTAGCACTATGTGTCTCTGTGTGAGAGAAGCCGACTCTTGTTTACAGCAGAGATTCCACGGAGGAGCGGAGACCCACAGACTGCGTTAACCGAGAGCAAACCATAGGATTTCAGCCTCTGGATATACACGCAACGGGGAGTTTCTGTTTTTCCATCTTTTATGAGGACAAAGACAAAACACGAAACACTCGTAAAGGGTAACTCCTTCTGGACACATTCTCCCTTCCCACCCGAGCCGAGGTCGTCTCGCTTGGAGAGCTGGAGACCCATTCTCTTGCGTGGCACAAGTCTGGTGTTTTCTTTCAGCTGCAAATCCCGACTGACGGCAGAGATAAGTCCGACCCGAGGAGCCGGACAATTGGGTTAAAAAGCGACTTCTCATCGAGGGCCAGTACTGTGTGTGGATTAGGAGCCTGTGCTGGTTGAATGGCATAACCAAAATAAGCACACACAAAAAAAGGTTTTTCATTCATTTTTCCACCTCGCAGCCACCACCCCTGTGGATCTATTTGGACGTGTTTTCTGCCCCATTTCTCCCCTCATACGCAATCACGGGGGATCCTTGTTCGCGACACTGGCGTTAATTTATTATGGTGGAAAAGGCTCCCGATAATAACGTTTAGTCTGCTATTTTTTATATTGTTGTTACCAGGCCTGATCGCACTGTACGCGCACTGCTGTTTTCAAGAGATGGAGACTGAAGATGGGGATTACCATCATTTATCCAGTAAAATCACTGGCTTGTGTGCCATACCAGCCGACGTCAAAGTATCCTGTGATTGGCAAAAATAGCAGACTGTTTTAGTACATTTTTTCTTCTTCAGAGGAATATCTTGTTCTAGTGATTTTGTACACATTTATTTATATTTTCTGGAGTAAATACTGGAAGCCACGCATTTGCAGGCTACCATAGAGTAGCCCTTTTGGGCTATAGACATTTGTTTCCCCCTCTTTTTCAGATCTATTTTTTTTCGTAGCTGATTTGTGCAATTATTCACTATTTTACTCCAATTATATCCCTGCCATTTTTTTTTTTGGAGTGGCGAATAATGTTAAAGAACATGATATCGGACTCGCGGATGGGTAGCCCGACCTTGTTTTGGGGTCTGATGCTCTCTGTCTCTACTATCTGCATCTGGTCCACACATGGAGAGAGTAAGTCTTTTTTTATTCTAATATTGTATTAAAGTTTATTGGTTACACAGGGGTTGACCTCAATAGAGAATGTGCTTTTTGTGTCTCAGTTTAACCTCTTGTATTGCAGTATTTTACTGACTGGGATGAATAATGGTTAAACTGTATTTATTAAAACGAAAATAAGGGGAACACCTTCTCATCTTTCCTTTTTTTTATACACACCAGATTTCTTATATACTCTATACAGCAAACCTGATGAGCAAATAGCTTTACGACCTGTGCTTTTTTTACTTTCATATTAGCTGAGGACCATGTGGTACAGCTGCCCGTCAGTAGGTGAACACATCCAAGCAACATCTGCTTAATGTGCGCAATATCGCCTCATTTGACGAAGCGGGTTTGTTTATTCAGAAACGGGTATATATAGATATAGACACACGTCGCCGTAATCTTCACGCTCGACAGCCGGAGAGCAGAGGATGAATCTAGGGACCTGAGCTGAAGGTTACTACGACCATGTGGCCATTTTGCATTTCGTGGTGTGGCGTCGCTGCGCATGAAACCCCTATATCACAACACACACCGTCGCTTCTTAAGCCACATGACGAAAACAACAACAACAACATGCAAACAAGATATAAAAAATGCTTACTTATGCCGACTATGTTCATCAACAGTCCCCGTGATGAAGTGAAGATGTTCTCAGTAAGCTTTAGGCAACTACTCTGTAACGCTATGCATGTGGCGGTGAATAATGCAAGCCTTCACATAAGCAGCGCCTGCAGCAGGCGCGTCTCCTCCAGTCCAGCGTCATGTGTCCACACTGATGACAGATGAAACACGCATTTTTGTGCAAGAAAAACTTGAAATTGGAGTCTTTCGTATAATGCAGAGACTCTTCTTGTAGGAGGTGCATTTATTTATATTCCAATGTCACAGGTTTTTGTTTTCTTTATTATGATTTCAGTTTGATTGCTTTTAGGTACTCCACCAAACAATAACAGACTTGCACTGATTATTTCGCATACCCTCACATGAAGTACTTTCTGTTGAGTCATTCTAAATGTCCTGAGCTTCTATTTCAGTTCCCTTGCTGTGATTGTAAGGTTTTGTTTTGATGGTTTAAAGTGTAGAATGTGCTCATCAATGCTTCAGCGAGTACGTTGTACATTTCACGTCTATTCTAAAGCAATCTTATTAATTATATCTAGCAAAGGATCAAGGGTGCTTTTTTGTCAATGCTTGGGAATTAACGAGGTTATATCGACAGCCATCTGAAAAGAAATCCTATAACTACTTAGTGATGATGTACACTATTAGGCTTTTCAGTTGAATCTATATAAATACCACGTTGGGCAAAGCTAATGTCATACTAATCTGTCTTTAAAAAAGCTGAGGCCAAAACTAACTATCATTTTAGAAATGATTTAACCAATTTTGGTATAACTTCTGTCCATAGTAAAGAACATGTTTAGACTACTTCCACTTTAAAACGTTATCAAAGTCATGTTCCTTTTGAAGTAAGAGAGGTTTACGTGTTTATTTCAATTTTAAAGTCATGTGACTGCCGCTCAGTAAACATCAAGACCCTTCCAGTTGCACCATTCCACCTTGAGCAAAGAGATTGTGTGTCTGCTTAACTTGGGTGGCATGGCATGCTATGATGCTTTGTTTTTGCGTGTGTCTGTGTGTTAAGGGGAATTGCGTCACTTCCGT
>NW_027176218.1:10631165-10831165 GCF_023055335.1 Clinocottus analis | reverse complement strand
CTCTTACTGCAATGGCGTTCTAAGCCTCTGTAAGAACATAACAGGTTTAACCAAGGAGCTCATATGTCAAGACATTTGCTGTGCTGACTGTTGAATCTTCTTTAGACAGTTCAAAATATTATGCAACCTGTTTGCTTCAGTATGTGCCTATTCTGTAATTTATATAAATATTGTATTGTTCATAAATATCTAATGCAATGCATGTATATAAGGGAGTTTAGAGATTTGAAATGTTTCAGCTTTTGAGCAGTGATTCTTAAACAGGAGTAGGCTTGAGCCCCTGCAGGTATAGTTGTTTGCAGGTATGGAAAAATTGTATCGCAGCTTAACAAATCATTTTCAGGAAGAAATTACTAACTA
This sequence comes from Clinocottus analis, assembly GCF_023055335.1. Taxonomy (NCBI): domain Eukaryota; kingdom Metazoa; phylum Chordata; class Actinopteri; order Perciformes; family Cottidae; genus Clinocottus; species Clinocottus analis. The sequence goes on along the minus strand of NW_027176218.1, from coordinate 10,830,805 downwards.
ACTAGAACTCACTAATTTAACATATATCTGCACATATTGGGTCCGCTGTACACCTAAACACTCTCTGTGTTGCAATTGAGAGTGAGCCAAACACTGGGCAAAAAGTGAATGGTAGAAATATTTAATGAGTCGTTAAATGCTGGAAAGAGACAGCTAAACATATTGGATACATGTTTTAAATAGCCAACAATAATGGCTATAATGGTTAAAAAGTATGAATGATAAAATTGTTAGCTATGTAAGGGTTACATTAAATCAGGTAATGGACAAATTACCTTTAGTTAGTCTGATGACTGTGATTGGTCTGCTAACCACATCCTTTCTGACTCTCACATTTCCGGTTTCATAGCATAATACCGCCATAGCAGAAACACAAACAATGGATCCAGTTGAAGAACGTTTGGCTGCAGAGGTCCGCAAATATGAGCATTTATATAACCCGTCTGACCGAGTATAAGGACACGCAGATGGTGGTAGATTCCTGGAGAGAGATATCGGTGAACGTCGGTGTGCAAGTCGACCCTAAACGGTCGTTTCGCCACCTACTGTTCTGGCAAATGGAAAAGGCAGGAAGTATAAACCAAAACGAGTCCATCGATGCCACTGCGGGGCCAGCCGCAGGTGTAGTTGCAAGCCTGAAATCCAGACGAGAGCGGGCAGTCGCTGCGGGAGGCGTTGACGAAAAACTGCGATCGAGTCGGACAGTTTTCAGCTGCCTTCAAAGTGTTAACAGGAAGTCACAGAATAAAACACTTCCTGTTAGTTCCGATATGTAGTCCACTTGTAGTTTACAGAGGACGTTTGGATTTATTCATATGTGATTATATATATTCATGTAGAAATGTGTGTGTAGCTGCGTCCTTGGTTGTTTTTATGTCTGCCTGTGAAATACATTACTACTGGTTTTGACATGTTATACAAACCACACAAAATATGTTTTTATATTAAACCTGAAACTAATAGTCCGCAATTGAGCGTTAAGTATTACATTTCACATAAAATAAAGATTTTCTCCAACACCACGTGTCAGCTCTCTGATGTGTCAGCTCTCTGATGTATCGACAGCCGGGCGTTTCCCATCATCCACTGGGCCAGGCAGTCGGTGAAGAGCTGCTGCAGCGCCTGGCTCTGAAATCGACGGCCGCCTTGCTCTCCTGAGATTATCATTGACCATGTGTGCATGACGTCGGAGCAAGGCGGGAGCAAGTCGGACACAAATCTAACCGGCATGCATTGCGCGTCGATGGCCGGCGATCGATTTTGTGCAGAACTGGCTCATCTTGAACGAGCCTATTTACTCAAAATGGAGGAAGTGGATGCGCGTCGCCTACTTAAGTCAAATAGGGTTTAAACAGGCCTCTGTATGATGGCTAAATTGTTGACATAGATGGCCAAAAGAAAGGTGAATGAGCTCACTTCATTAGCAAAGACTAAAGGTATATCGGCCCAAAAAAGGTAGAGCCACAGCATTAGAGCACAATACCGTGAGAATATCTTCTTCCATTAATTCCCAGGTGTAGTATTTGATATGCATGATTAGAAGGAGAGTTGATTGCCATCAATAATGAATAGTATCTTTGTGTCGTTAGTGTGTGTGCGTGCCTTGGAGAGAGCTCCAGGCACAGGTTTCAAGTGTTGTTTTCCGAGGACAGGAATGGCTTCTTCAAGCACCGGGGTTGTCTGAGGTGACAGACACAACGCTTTACAGGGGAAGTTCGTATTTGATATGATGGATACAGATACATATGGTGTATCAACGCGTTAACTTGTGCAACTCATTGTAAAGCTGAATAGGTCACCTCTAAGTGAAAAATGTCTTTACCCTGATGATAACGTATATTCCATGCTATGATAAACATGCCTGTGAGAACACAAACCTGTTTCATACAATGTAGCTTGACATATGATTTCCTAGCACAGCACACACTATCTTGCTCAGAGCTCTGTATGATTCGCATGTGTGACATGTTGCCAGCAAAGTACCAGCCTCACCATCTTGACTAACAGGATTCATATGCCTCAAGAAGATTATTATAATACAAATATTTTGGCAAAAGTAATCTGCATGAAGCATAGCTGTATTTCCTGCCCAACATTGTGTTAGATGAATTTCCGATGCAAAAGAAAACGTAATTCTCTCCACTGTAGATGCATTGTTTGATGACGTGTTATGAGGATGCATCTTCATGCATCGCCTTTCTCTGTCTATTCTAGTCTGTGGTCCGAGTATCGACATCCGAAATGAGATCGCCGAGTTCAAGCGGCTGGAGAACTGCACGGTGGTGGAGGGCTACCTGCAGATCCTCCTCATCATCGACAAGAACAACAACATCCACCAGGACGACTTTCGCTCCCTTAGTTTCCCAAAGCTGACCGTCATCACCGAATACCTGCTGCTGTTTCGTGTCTCGGGCCTGGATAGCCTTAGCACGCTCTTCCCCAACCTGAGTGTCATACGTGGGCGCAATCTCTTCTACAACTATGCCCTGGTGATCTACGAGATGACCAGCCTGAAGGACATCGGCCTGTACAACCTAAGGAACATCACCCGGGGAGCGATGCGGATTGAAAAGAACCCTGAGCTCTGCTACCTGGACTCGGTGGACTGGTCTCATATTATGGATTCGGAGTTCAACAATATTATCAATGGGAATAAGAAAGCAAAGGAGTGTGACAATGTCTGCCCAGGCATCATGGAGGATAACCCTCTTTGTCAGAGGACATCGTTCAATGACAACTACGACTACCGCTGTTGGACCTCCAGCCAGTGCCAGAAAGGTAAGATTTTGTTTTATACTTTATCTCAGCACATAATGTTGAGAAAGAATAAAGCTGCTTTAAATGTTAAGTTTGCAAAAAATATATTTGGACTTTGAATGGCAGTGTGCACATTTTATGATACTACTGTAAATGTAGATGTGACTTTGATCAATGTAGGTGGTTTCCAGTCTTATAAACATTCTGAAATTTTGCCTTTTTTCACTGGCGAACAAATCCCATGAATCTAGGCAGTGTCTCTCCTTCATTTCCGTCAGGCTGAAGGATTGTCCACGGGCCAGTGCAAACATTTCCTCTCTGTTCATTATGGAGACCTTGTCTTTAGATCAGGCTATTTGTGGACTGAAGGATGGCTGCAATATAGAGCACCAGGTATTAGAAAGGCATACTCAGTTGAGGTTAATGTTGCTCTGCCAAGAAATGAGCTAGTCTACCTGTCTGGACCATGTCAGTTAAATATTTGCCTTAGGGACTTTTTGCAAATTATGAAAAGGGTTGTATTGAAGAATTTTGGGGAGGGTCATCCTGGTATAACTTCGGCCCCACGGTAGGGTCATGCATTTTTAAAAACAGTTCAGAGGAGGGTCATATCATCTATCTATAGCCACACAGCTCTCAAGGCGAGTGTTAAGGCTTGTAGCAACATTACATATCTTCACCGCTCTTACTCGCTCAAATTTCAGAGTGAGAGGCAGCCTGTACATTTTGATTAGACATTGGGACAACCAGATCAGCTGTCTCATGCCTCTTCAGAACTACTGTAGCAGGCAGTTCAAACCTTTTTAAATGTACTCCTGCAGCCTGTTTGACACAGAACTGAGCTGCTGATGAAACGTTTAGTTCTTTCTGACATAAAATCCAACTATTTTTTAAATATTGTGTTTCGTGTCTGTAAAGATAGATTCATTTTTAAGATGTCAAGCTCCTAGTTGTTTCCTTGTGCCATCCATGCTTTTCAACATTTCACCAAGGGTGAACAGGGTTTGCAGAGATTTCCCTATCAGTTGAAATGGTGATCACAAAAATTTCCGAAAAGACGACTAACATTTTTTTTAAAATCTTTTAAAACTAAATGGTGCTTCAATTTCATTTCAAATATATCACAAAGAAATTGTCAATATCAGAGGTATTCTGGAGGTTTTTATTATGTGCAGAACCTATGAATGAAATTTGATGGATGTTTTTTATTTGAGGTTTGGATCGTGATGTTGGATCAATGCTGTGCACGCAACATACTGTTCCAGAGTTTTCATACTGTATTGTAGAGTAAATAATAGATATACAGACAGATTTGGTTTTGGTGAAAAGGATTATGTCTACCGAGACTTTCATTTTGGCATAGAAAATTTGTTTCAGACCTGTGTTCAGCTACCATGGTCAGTTTGGAGTCTTATACACCACCCTCCTTCACCCATAAGGGACCCTCAGAACAAATAGTGGAAATCAAGCTTGTGTCCTTTCCCTTTCCCGTTTCTATAGAAAAGCTTTTAGTGCATATTGTTATGGTTCTGCTTATTCTTGTATGCACTGACTTTTCTGAGCTCCCTGATTGTTGTTATCAATTGCTTAATCCAAATGCAGTTGGCTACGTGAACTTTAGAAGTAGTTTTTCTGTTTTTATATGAATATCTTTTGTTCAAACAGCAACACAAAAGTTTCCGACATTTGCTTTGTTTAGAAAACGCTACATTGTGAATGACCTTCAAGTCACATCTGCTCTTCCCACACTGGATACTATGTAGTGTTTTGCAGTCTGTTGTTCTCACATGCCGTACTTGAGAGGCAGAGCAAAGTATTGTTTGAACCAGTTCACTTCTCTGTGAGGCCCGGGCCGAGGTCAGGGTAAATGCATTCATCTCAAGGGCCCTGAGGTCTCAAGGCTGCAGATAAAGGCTCTAGGGAGCAACACAGTGCGAAAAAAAGGAGGACTTACTGATGCAATAATGAAACAGAATGAAGCTAGAACAAGTCTATGAGGTCTGTAAATATTCCAGGCTTCTTGCACAGATAACATTTTGTATCCTGTCTTTTTAAGGCTTGATGTGTCTACCTCTCTCCTTCCTGCTTAAGATTCCTCTCTCCTCCCTTTACCCCTCTGCATAATTGTCTTGTTTTTCTCCAGTACAGATGTTCCTTCAAGGGCATTCAGTGGTTTTATAGTCAATATGGCCTGGTCTCCTCTTTAATTACACTACATGAGGAGGGAGTGCTGTCTGCACACTACTTTAGCCTCTGGGCCTTAAGTGCTTCAAAGAGCAACAACAAAACTCCTCTTTCCACATGTTTGTCCACCTACCAGCTACTTTCCCCCCCCACAACCGTTTTGAATGTATCAGATGTATATATATATGGTAAAGGTTTATTCTGTACATGTGGGGAAGTGAGTGAGAGTGACCTTGCTTGGATGTGTAGATTAGAGCCGATGTTCTGGGTGTTTTTTAGTGGCAGGCAGCGATGCAAAGAGAGGCCCTGACTGAGGTGCCATATGCAGGAGGAGGGTGCACTCCTCCTGAGGGGAAATGTCAGACAAATGTCAAGTATACAAGCTCAAGAGCAAGCTCTCACTAGTGGTTGGTAGGTTGAAATTTTACCCGTCATCCACCTTTTTATTTTGTACCTCCTCTTTGTCCAGCCCCCTCGCCCCCTCTCCCGCATGCTTCCTCCTACGTCCTCCCTATATTCCTTGCTGCTGTTCACCACATTGTACTTTGTCTGTATATTTCTTCTTTAATGTTGTTCACTACTTATTCGTCAGTTTTTTCCCTCTATTTCCAACTCACTCTTTTCTGCAGGGCTTATCAAGGGCTGTTAACAGCTCTGGCTGTCAGCTATCTCTGCTCTGTTTACTTGTCAGGAGACACTCTCTCATTGCTGCAGTGGTAACAGCCAACTGGCTTGTTTGGCCAAGCCTTGGATCCTTTGACATAGCACACTGTTTGCTTTGACTTTTGGGGGATCCCGTGACTGAAAACTGGCCTGCTTCAAATAGCCCTCTAAGGTCTTTGTGTCTGTGTTTTCTGCAGACAGACCTCCTTCTGCCCCTGAGCCCGAGCCAAAGCCAGATAGACAAGAGGATTTAAAATTAGGCAGACGAGCAGGAAACCATGCTGCTGTGTCCATGCCCAGTCTCAGGGCAGGTTAGTCTTCATAGCTCCACGGGGAGGCACACGCTTTCACACACGGAATTTTAGCATCTGAGCTATATGATGTAACTGAACTGTGACGTAAGGAGACCTGCTGTCCTCTTAGGCTACAGACAGTCTGTGCTATGTGTTTCCTTGAACTAAACCCAGAAGAAACCATGGCAGTTGAGAGCGCTCCACTGGCATGGGAGACTTTTGCATTTGATAATATGTTTACTCCTTGGTTGCCAGAGACCCATTTGATATCTCTGGTCTGAGTGCTTTGACCTGAGGCCACTTCACAAAAGGATGCACTTTTTCTGCTCTTTCGGCTCCTTTTATCGAGTTGTTAATACTGTCAATATTAAATTATTTTCGTACTGTCAACAAATCTAATAAAATAACCGAAACCAACAATCTATTTCTTAATGCTTTCTGATCCATTCGCTGTAGCACTCAGCCCAACCCCATTTGTTCCCAACAAAAGATGTGAATCTTTAAAAAAAAAAGGGTCACAAATTCATACTGTCATTTACAAATTTAAGTATGTGTCATTTTGTTTTAAAGACAGGTCTTGGCAGATATTACTATAACAAGTATTTATAGCACCAGAAAAAACTACAGTTCCCATACAATATAAATAAAGGACCTAGTGTTGCTCATTAATGTGTCTTTGACACTATGACACTTAAGTAAGAGCTATGGCAAGCTTTGGCTGCACAGACAATACTAGGATCCATTGTTGGTTTCAGTCTTTACTTAAGATTTATGGACAATAAGAAAAATACACAATATCACAAGGCTTTTCTTTTAAAACGGCATGCGAGAGAGTTAAATCCCATTAATTGTTAACATTTGTATTTTATTCTATTTTTGCTGCTGTTTCTTCTGGCTCTCTGTGCTAACTAATGTATTCAAAATGTTATTGACAGGAACATGATTTAATCAGAAAACATGAATGCTAATCCTCCTTTACCCTCAGAGGCTTTTGTAAATTGATTTCTGGAGCTACTACATAGCTCATGCATTTTGTTGTCAAGATTAGTTTCAGAAAGATCAAACTGAGTAGAAATGATGCTTTGTTTGTGCTGGCTGAAAGCTAGCTGTATTACTACTTTAGGAATGAGTAAATTAAGTTTGGCGGAATGAGTCTGCCCCTTTAAGTATATAAGGTAAAAATTCCTGATGGCTTACTCATTGCAGTTGTGAGGGGATAGAGAAGGGGAAACACACAGCACAGGCTGTATGTGCAGACGACATGTGCAGGGCCATGCAGAGACTATTTGTTGGCAATAAGACACAGCTTAACTGACGGCGGCGCTGATATTGATGCCAGTCTATGTTGTGTTTGATTGAGGTGGCTGTGCACCAAGGCGGGCCGAGTTCTTATGATCATCTGTCGTTTTTTGTTTAACCAACATCCAGCAGCAGACACAGGAAAGCGTTTAAGTATTTAATGGCTTTCCTGAAGCTTATCAAAGTCCTTGTGGTCCCAGGGACAGGATGTAGGAAAGGCAAATTCCAGTCTTGCCAGTCCAGTGCTTTCCTGGGGGCACATTCTGCACCATGACTCAGTGCTTATACATCTGATGTTTCCACCCAGCATGAGCCACTCGCCTGCGCTCTGCTCCATTTTGTGCAGAGCTTAGGCAGCGTGCCAGCGTTGGTGCCAAAGAGATGGCACTCATGTCGATCAGACTCATTCATTCCTGCCCTCCCACAACAGACTAAAGAGGGACTCACCAGAACCATCATGTTCTCCACTAGCATGCACATATTTTCTTTCTGTTCTCCAGGTCAGCGGAGTGCTTCCCAGCGGTCTGGGCTTTTTAACTGCTTCGGCATTTTAGCACTTTCTACATGAGTGTAGACATGTGCCTGAACACGAGAGACACAGTCATCCTGTTCACTTTGTTCGGGCGCACACCCTGGTCTCTTGATATTTCCCCAGAGGACTGGGAAATATTGATTTAGTGTTACAACTCCATGGTGTCATTGGAATAAATACATTCGAGAAAGCAGACAAAGCGCCCTTCACGGCAGCTTTTCATTTTCTTTGTGCTCTTAGACGCTTATGTCTTTATAAACATTGTCCAAGAGCAAGAAAAGCAACAACAAGCCGTCAATGTGCGTGTTAGAGAGCGAGCGTGGACACAGCAGCTTCTCCAGTTATTCCTTACTGCTTCTCCTTCAGTATACTGTCTCTCAATGGGGAACTCTCTGACTTGAAACATCATCTCATCTATTCATTAATTATTAACTGCCAAAATATTGCCAACACATGCTCACGGTGAAGTAGAAAGTAACAACTTTGCTAGTAAAACTAAAAATAGCTAATTATATTTATATTTGCAAAGATGAATGTGGTTATAATAGCAAACAGGCTGCAATGCTATTTTCAAAGCTAATTCAGACAATTATATTAGCTTTTATTTAAGGACTACTTATTTTTATATATTTATGTTTACATATAACATATTTCCTTATCCAGTACCTCATGTCTGTACAGTAAATATGAAGCAACTATAACACCTCAATTCAGATTTTGCATGAATCAAACAATTGTTTTTTTCTTGAACTAGTACTGGTTGTTACGTTTACCCAGAGCCAGGCCAGCTGTTCCTCACTGTTACTAATCTTAATGTTAAACTGAGCTGACTGCCTTTACGACATTTTTAACGAAAATATATGGTAATAGTCATGCTTTTACAGAGAGTTAAATAAGCACATTGATACTAAGTGTATTTTAAAAATGTGTTTTAATAGTACATAATAGAGTAATACATTTTAGCACTAAAGGTACTCATCAAAACCTAAAGGTGTATTTCATAGTTGATAGCCGTGTCTGCAAATTTGAGTTAGTGGGAAAACCTGCTAATGATAGGCAATAGACTCCTTTCCCAAGTAGACAAGCATGTCTTTCGGTTTCTAATTCAGGAGTGTCATGTTCGACATCACGTCAACGCTGAAAAACAGGGTCAGTAAAAAAAGAACAGCAGCATTCTTAAAAAAAAAAAAAAAATCTGTTACCAATTCAGTCTCTCTTTAAACTTGGTGCAGACTAATTTGGAACAAGGTTTCAGGCGCACCTTAGACGGAGTTTGTGGCTTAGATGACAAAGAAAAGGGAAATTAGCGTGTTCACCCGAGTGTCATATTTCTATCACTGCCGAGCGGAACTGGAGCCAATAAATGCCCTGGCTACTGCGGAGTTGTCCGAGGAATGAATGCTGATTGTTACCTTTCCCACAAAAACAAAAAAAACAGCCAGATGTTAGTGGCTGTTTGTGGGTATTGTGTCCAGTGGGAAAAGGGCTTAATTCAGTTTTTCTTTTCATCTATATATCAAAGATTCAATTTTACTGTGTGTGTGTTTTCTGTCTCGATACATTCCATCAACGTCCCTGCACCCTGCCTCCTGGTCTTTGCCACATTTTCTCCCATCTAGTTCACATTCATAAATGTAATTCTTGGGAAGTGTTACCAGCCGATGTTGTTACATTCACCCAAAACAGAGACCTTCTTCACTCGGTACCTAGAATCTGAGCCCTCGTAAAGCAAAGGGGAAAATTCTTTTTGGTTACAAATAGTTTCTCTGCTCGATTAGTTTTATTGGTTGCCTTTGGACTTTTGAGAGGCCTGGAGCATGAATGGCAAGTGTGATTGGTCAGAATGGAATTATTTTGCGTATCGCTTGAATTTGTTTTGACTTCCTCCCAAATGCAAAATTGTAACATATTGTATTTGCCTCACTGCTTGAGTAGAGTGTAGTGAAATTAACGAAAAGCCACAGACACGTGTCAAATGCTATCGCTAACGTTTAATGTCAACAGCAGTGCCTTTCTCCGCATAGTATTAATTTGATTATTGCAAGTTAGCAAAGTTCATTCATGATGACATGGTAATACAGTGTGTTATTGTCCATGTATGAACAGCAGGGCTTATTGTCCATTGATGGCCGGCGCCGTGAGTTTATCCGACTCCTGTCCACTGTGGCTTACAAAGGACTCCTCTCAAAGCACTGACAGATTGGCCTCCCTTCCTTGGTTTCCTCTCGTAGACTTTATTGACTAAAATAGGGCTTGTGTGTCATGCTGCTGGCCTCCAATGACACTGACTGACACACCTGCACATACACACTCATGCACGCACACATACACGCCATCCCCTCACGTGCCATCACTCTCTTTACACATTTTCCTCAACTTGTGCCGAGGTTGTGTGGGCTCGCTGTGACTGTGCCTGCTATGTTCGTCTATGTGTGTCTGTGTAAATGTGTGTGCCATCCCAGTGTGTAGCCTGCTTGATGCCTTTTTGAGCCACCCAGTACCTCTGGTGATAGGCTGCCTGCTGCCTGCTGCCTTCTGGCTGTACAGCTCGGAAGCTGTGACTCATCCTTTGCTTTCACCACTCATTCATAAATCCGCGTGAATAGTATAACTTCCTCTCACAGAGCCGTGGGGCCCCCGGCTCTGTGGTAGGTTCCCTTTACTCGCGCTCTAAATGGCAGGAAGGATGAGGTCTATCGCCGCCTTTTAGTGACGCCACTCAGGGAGGTGAGAGAGACGAGTGCCCACACCCGCTGTCTATGCCTGACCTTAGCGCCTGATCCGTGCCTCTGCCTGCCTGCCTGCCTGCCCCAGCGCTATCCCTCCATGTCGTGCAGGCCAGACAAGCCATTTACGCACCACTATACTGGCTTGGCATTGCTTCCTGGGAGATAATGTGCCATGCCTGCGAGTAAGCTCTGAGAGGATGGGTTGATTCCACAGCGGAAACAAAAACAAATCTCCCGCAGACAAATCTCTCCTGCAGAGGTGAGGATATACGCTGGCATACTGCAGAGAGAGGAGAGTATCGTGCTTTCCCAGAATAGTTAGTCAGGTTCACTGAGGTCATAGAAACACTGCTCCTCTATTTGTGTGTGTGTGTGTGTGTGTGTGTGTGTGTGTGTGTGTGTGTGTGTGTGTGTGTGTGTGGTAAGGAGGCGGAGGGAGGGGGGGGGGGGGGGGTGTTCCAATCTACTCCCTCTACCTTTCCATCCACACATGGCTGAAATGTGTGTTTCTTTGAAAATGGATCCCCTTCCCAGCGGCATGTTGATGTGGGATGTATCTTGTTGCTTTGTGACTAAGTAGCTTAGGCACTAAATAAGATGGCAGGCGCACACAGACAGTTTGAATAGGAATACATCTTATAATCAAATCTAGAAAAGTTATTGTACAATAAGTAAAGAAGAGTTATTGTATTCTGCAGCTGCTTAGCTGTGTGTGGGTGTGTGTGTGGGTGTGTGTGTGTCTGTGTACACTATCTATATCTATAAAAGAGATATCATACAGGCCCCAGCATGCCAGCGGTGTTTTGCCGTCTGTCCTTTTTCCGAGCAAGTGCACAATCAAGAGATAAAAAAACATCATAAAATTACAAAGGTAATAAAATGAATTACACAGCTAAATAAAATGCCTGGGACATCAAACCCTTTCTTTCATTTCCCTCTTAGACAACATGAAGATTGACATTATGTTGGCTCCAAACAAAGTGTTGATCATGTGCACTTTTTACAAAACTTCCTGTCTTGTCTTTTGTCATAGTAGCCTGCTTTATGTCAATGACCTTGACCATGTCTGGTGCATCCCCTTCCTCTCTTTCCTCAGCTTGTTTGGGTGGGATCCCCAGGGCCTAGTGCAGTTGTCAGCACACAGCCTAATGGGCACAGGTGGTTGGGGCTCCTCTGCCTTCTCCAGCCCTCTTGGCATGACTCTCTTGGCAGACCGGCAGCTCCTTGGCCGTCCGCCTCAATGGGCCACTCAAACACAGCAATCACCAGTTGGTGCTTTGTCAGCTTTGGGGTGGCCCAGGATGAAATATGGCTCTCAACTTTGAAATATGGCTCCTCCTGTCGAGAAATCCAGCAACGTGTGAAGCACCGCAGATGAGCTGTGCAGTGCCAGAATTCAGTGCACTTCTTGTTCCCGTGGACCCCGATGCAAACGCAATTTTATTCATGTTGACTCTGAAAGTGATGACACGCTGCTGGGTCATCCTTGGTTCCCTCATCACTGGCCACAGCGGAGCACATGCCGAGAAGGGACAGGGAGAGCGGGGGGTTCAGTTGAGGAGAAACTGTACAGCTGTACTGCACTACGCAGCAGTCAGACAGCGGCTTGTTACTGTGTCAGATAAATATAGAGGTCTCTGGAGTGCCCCACTGCAGCTCTATCTCTGCCTGCTGCTTGGGGGGGAAGGAAAGGCCGCGTCACTTGGGAGCTACCACTATCCTCATTCATCCTCGCTAAATTGGCTTTAGACTCGCAGGACCTTAAAGATTATTCTGACTCTATGGTGGCAGATGAGTCAGGTGACAGTACAATTTTGTCACTTTTTTCCTGTAACCCAACAGGACACCTACATGACAACACAGTGCTGACCTGTAATGAGATCATCAGAGAGATTTGTCATGTAGGCTGGGGATGTAGTAAGAATCAATAACATGACAACGATGTTTCCAATATGCTGAGATAACACAGGATAGCAACTGTATGCAAAATGCCATACAAAATAGTGTATTATTTTTTATTGCACAGCACCACAAACAAAATGCTGCGATTGTGTTCATGTTTGCCTGTGAGCTTTTTGTGAGGCTTTCATTCAACCATATTACATTGTCTTTAACAGCTAGAAAAAGCCAAGTGGATTTAGATAACTGGTTTTGGACTTGGGTTATTTAGTTTAACCAACCCTGTAACTACAATTCTCTTAGAAAACAGTAACATAATCCGATAACGAATTTACGACACACACAGAGGGAAAGTGACTTCATATTCTGCTCAGTTGGACATTACTCCACCATGGCTTTTCATCGCAAATAACAGTTTTCTGCTATATTTGTGCTCTGAATATTTTCTCATGATCTTGGCCCTAATTTAAGCCTGCTGCATGTATGCGTGAGGATCTCTTTCCTTGCTTTATTTGATTTGACGAACTCATTGACCTCCACTCTTTATCTGTGTGTGTTTGGATACTATGCATTCTCCTATGACAGCTTGGCTCCTCAGGTCTGCTGCTGATAGAGCAGAGTGGATGCTTGATGGAGGTGGAGGTGCATTAGCACTCCTTTCATCTGTTCCGTCCTTTTGTGTCTAATGAGAACACATTTGTTGATAAGCGTCCAGCAGTCCTTTTGAAGTCCCAGTCTGGACTCCCCCCACCCCTCCACCCTCCATCAATTACAGAGACAAGGCTTGCGGGGCTTGTTTGCACTTGAGTCTGAGTCTGAGTCAGGAATCACTTCTCTGCCTGCCTGTCTGTCCGTCTGTCCGTCTGTCCGTCTGTCTGTCTGTCTCTTTCTCTCTCTCTCTCTGTCTCGGTCTCCGTCTCCGTCTGTGGCCGCTTGATCAACACAACAGACACTAGCCTAGTAGCCTTTTCTCGCTAATGGCCGCTTGCTTGCTTTGGCTTTTGTTCTGTTGCGAATCTCTGTTTAACTGCGATGTGGTTTGGAAACGCTGTGACTTGCTGCTGATGAGTCCCACCATGATGCGGTAAAAAATACACTCATGTATTTTCTGTGTTGTGGTCCTTGTGTCGGCCCTTCCCAGCAGTGAGACACTGTTTGGTCCCATATGCAATGTTGTGAGCACTTTTCCAGACCAGACATGTACTTGCTTGTAAAAAGCTTGTTTTTGCATTCCATCTACCTCCGTGCATAATATATGGTATTATCTTCCAACCCTTTTCTTTCCTTCTCCCTTCCTCCGCCTGTGTGTGGGGTAATGACACAGATGCTTCTATTTAGGAAAACCCCCTAAACTTCATCCTCCTTTGACTTTCTCTGTTGTTTTCCCAGCCGGTAATGGAGGGACCACAACATTTTTGTTTATCTGCTGTTTACGCTTCTAGCTACAGTATGGGTATACAACATATCAGATTTCAATGAAAAGGAATGATTCAATAGTGTGGTAGGGAGGCAGAAAAACAGAAAAAAGACGCATGTTTCAATTTAAAAAGATGAGTGTGTCATTCTTTCTGTACATAGAAATAGCCATAAGTGAAGAGGAGAGACACATGCAACATTAGTTTAAGCACGTCTCTATTTTCTGATTGGGAACAAAACTAACACTTCTTTTGTAACTTTTCTTTGGTTCCTGCTGGTTTTCCTGGCTCGCTCTTTTTAAAAAAATAAATAAAAAAAAAAGTTTCAAAAACGACGTTCACTTGGATGTTCTAAAAATGGTGGGATTGTGCAGGATGTCCCTTGTAGCAGTAGTGACAAATCTTTATGGCCAGTTAGTTGTCTTCAGTGTTTTAACTTCACCTTTTATGTATCAACTCAATCCGCTTTGAACCTCAACTGAAGTGGTACCAAAGAAAGTAGTAGAAAAGTGGTGTATGACGGCAACACTTTGTACTTGTTGTCTTGTATGTTTTATTAACTGTACAGGGTGTAGTGCTATTTTCTTGTCTCCTTTTCAATGCAGCAATGTACTTTCCGTCCAGAAATAATAGAATAGCTGAAACGGAATGGTTGTTGTGAAACATCTACGTTCCAGACATGCTTTTGACATTCTTTTGTTTATAAGGCTTTATCCAAATCGGATTGGAGGTCATAACTCAGTTTGAGAGCTCAAACACAAAAGAACAGTTTTCTCCATGTTGTCACATCAACTTTTCTAAGATTACCTTTAAAACCCAACTACAGATGGTTGTTAACCTGAAAATGAATGCGGGCCAGGGAGGTGTGTGAGAGGGGATGTGTGTCGCTGCCCTCCAGCATGCGTCTGACATGCACTCCTGTATGTATGAGTCTGCATGTCTACCGCCAGCTCACACACAAAGTAGCTTTTGTTCAAGCAACTGTAGCATTGTTTTTGTTCTGCGTATGCAAATCATTCATCCATACGGAGTATACATGTCAAGACTTTTTCCCCCTTTCTTCTATTCCGTGCCATTTTTCAAATGAGTGGCTAATTTAGTTTACATCAGAGTCATTATGGAGTGCAATCAGCTTGCCAGCGAGCCAGTGGTCCAACCCCAAAGACCATCTGCAACATGCCACACAAATGGACAATTGTAATAAATGGTTAGATTAGATTAAACTTGTAACAAGCCCTCCATTTTCACCCATTTCATTATTTATTTTGGTAAGGCATGCATGTACACAAATTCTGTGCTACTCTCTGCAATTACTGTCTCGGCTGAAACAAGGGTTTTCACAGACATTTATGATACATTCTATCTTTACCAGCAGTCGCAGGAATGGCACGTAGAGGAACATTAGCTAGATGTATTGGACCTTCAGCAGTGGTATTAGCATTTTGTGCGTCTGGTTACCATGTGCTTTGTAACCAACCTAGCACCTCCCCGGGCTGAGATACCATATATCACAAACCTGGAAGTGTTTTAACATTTTAGTATACTGAGCAATATTTTATGACATGTTAGCGCTTAAAGTGGCTGATGTAATTACACAAGTACGATGGCCTAAGGGAAGGAAATACTTTGAGACCACAGTATTTATTTCACACATTAGCCTTTTTGTGATTTTTCATCAGAGTAGTAGATGTAAATATCAGATGGAAATTGTTACCTTCTAGTATGTAAATACATGCTCTGCCCTACTTGCTCTTCGGGGCTGCCGTGGAGGCAGACACCTCTGTATTCGGTGTGTCACTTTGTGCCTGCGGGTGTCAGAAAGTGCTGCACATAAGCATGTGTTTAAGCTCTTGGCTCTGGTACAGTGGGAGGAAGCGGCCTCTTAGGGCACAGCAAAGTAAAGCAATGTTGCTGCCTCTTTTTTTTTTAAGTGCAGTGATGGAGACGCAGCCCCTGATTTATGGAGTGAGTATGAGCTGGGCAGGTCATGTCCTGCCACAGAGGCCAGCTACCGAAAGAGTGAAAAAGGCCTGAGACTAAAAGAGACAAGTGGAGGTTCTCATATCCCCACCTAGCAGTGAGGTCACATCCACATTGAATCAAAATCAAACAAGTCTGTCAACCCCATGGTCCCGGAAATACCCTCAGAGCTCTGATCTATATGCTCAATAATAAAGCTTTCCTTCAACTAATCAACACCAGGCAAGGTCGCTAAAACGGCAAGCAAAGAAGGAACGTAAATATAAAGAAATCAAAATATCGGCTAGAAGATAATATTTACACATTTTATGTATAGAGTTCTTTTCAGGGTAATCAGAGGCACTTTTCGAAAGTTAAATGATCATAGAATTAACACACTAAAAATGCACAAGACACAACATTATTCACACATTAAAAGCAGTTTTAAAAAAGTGACTTTTGATCGTTGTAAACAGATGAATCTGTCCATCTGTTGGCTTTGTTGGCTTTGAGGAAATGTGTCAGCTTTATTTGTGTGTATATTTTTGGGTTGGACTGACTGTGGAATAGGGCTTTTGTGTGAGGGTGACTCATATAGACGCCAATGAAAAGCATCTCAGTCTCTGTCGTGTGTCTGTAATTGCAACAGAGGCATTGTGCTAGGAAGTGTGTTTGTCTGTGACATTATTTCTTTCATTTTCTTGACACACCCATTCCAAGAATCTCTGGGGATTTTACTGCCTTCAACTTTCTCATGTAAATACTTAACCTCTGAATGGCCCAAATTATCATACTGCAGATTGATTTAGGATATTGGTGGCATCCACTGTGGGGATGGTCTGCAGCGTCACATTTCTCTGACATGGAGGAGGTCTTGTATGTCGGGGTGTGTGTGTCTGTGTGTGTGGAGGTTGTAGGAGGAGGGGCCCAAAGAATCAATGGCGACTGCTCTTGGGTCTGTCGCCTGTTCCATGCCTCTTGGCAGTAAAATCGATCAACGAAGCAAAATACACACTCTGCCTTTTACAATGCAGGCCTTTGTCTCTTGTCGGCATCAGAACATCAACTATTTTGGAAATAGTTTCCAGCTTATTAAAATGCTTCCAGACCATGACTGCTGAACCATTGAGTTTTCCAGTTAATTGCTTGGCATCCTTTCCCATCTTAACTCTATCCTGGGCATCCTTGGAGAGTCAAGGTTTTCTGATTGGAATTACAATGCTGAGGCTGATGTTGTCGTCCTTTCAAATGGAGCGGGGCATCGCTGGTCTCCAATAACAGCAGTACATGTGCTTCATTGTTTCAAGTTGCTCTACCGTTCAGTGTTATCCCCTCAGTTCAAAGTCATTGCGGAAGGAGTATTCAGAGTTCTATAGTTCTAGTGTGGCCTCATACTCTCATCAGAGCCAGTGCCATTGTTCCGTCTAACTAAACTGCGCTACTCAGCAGAGATGATTTAGCCTCTTACAAATGGCCATTTATGGTCTGTTAGTTTAGTTTAAACTCTTTATTTAAGTCTGTTAAATCATAGACTTTATCAGGCAGTGATTCTAGAGTCATTGCACTTACAGTTAACGCAGGAGACAAAGCATATCTAAGACGGGGCTACTCCGACTCGCACTAAAGCCAAGATAGCTTCTCGTTGTTTTTTAAATTGACTGGAATTGCGGTTACATTGAGAAAGTAATTGGATTTCTGTGTTAGAATTTCGGCACAGTAGTGTTTTATTTAATCTGAGTATCGGTTATCATTGCTGCCATCACTTCTGAATTGATCCCTCCGAGGTAATAGGTGCATGGCCCCAGTCTTATTGGATTTAGCACATTTTTATTGCTCATCTGTGCCGCCTTTATTTGTTGTTAACTGCTCCTCTCTCTTCTTCTGTGTGCTTGTGATCACGGGCAGAAGGACCTTAAATCTGCTAATTGAGTTTTTCTAATGTGTGCGGCTCGATTAAATCCATGGCAGAACATATCTGGACCAGGAATGAACAATAGCACATGGATGTTATTGAAAAGAAATGCCTCTCCTATGATGCCATTGTCTTCATAGTCTTTGAGTCTTGTCTGGTCACTAGTGGCTGCTGGCGCCCTGCAATCTATGACCATAGCAGTAGCTCTGATTTCTGATGGTTTTACAGAATTCCAAACAAAGAAAAATCAACGTATTGTGTATGAATCGTCATTTTGGTAGGAGGATTCTTGAGCTTCACCATATCTATGTTTATCTCTGCCCTCTAATGTTTTACCCCCTCCGCCGGGGTTCCTTAAGTTGAGCATGTCTCCTTGCTGGTATTCTTGTTAAATACCGAAGATTCCTCTGTCTATGAGAGAGATAAGGAGAGGATACAACGTAATAAGGAACGAGGGACGCCAAAGAAGACAGACAATGTGCAGATTGTGTTCAACAAGCTAATTGTTATATACTTAGGCTTACATATTGTCACAGTGCCGGTGATGTAATGTCTGCCTCATGAAATTGTCTGTTCTTAATGCCCCGTGTACGCCTTAGTTGAGACGCTTAGATGACGCTTGTGTAACACACAGACAGTGCTCTGCTTTTGTAGCGCACAGCATGTGAGGGGATTGTCTGACCCTCTTGGGGAGAACTGGAAGAATGCCTTTTGTTTCCTCATTACTTGTTTTGTCTGATAAACTAGCGACAAACTATATGTAAGCTGTCAACACTCCATCACCAACTCACTGCTCCGTGTTTTTACCCAACTCTTCTCCTCCTCCTCCTCTTCATCTTGTCTTCCTCCTTCTTATTGTCCGGCTGATCTTCACTCAAACAGCTGCTGAGCTGGAACCTCCTCAGCCTGTGGGCACCATTGGCCTGCTTATTCAAGATTAAAAAAAAAAAAACTTTCTCTGGACAGGGAATACATAATAGACAATAGTATTTGCTGTCAGTACAGTTCATTTCCACAGTTACAAAAGGATAACACCGGGGCCTTTATGTAATGGATTGAGAAATATGGGACAGGGGTTGTCCTCTTTCTGTCTGTAACACCACCTCTCAGCTTGCTCAGGCCTGTGGCAGCTGAACTGCCTAGCTTTCTTCCATGTAACCCTCATTCACTGGATCAGTATAGTTAAACAATGTAAGCCAGTGTGCCTACTGGGTGACTCATTTATTTTTCCTTGAGTCATTTTTCTATCAAGTGGAAAGCATGGATGAGCCCTCAAAGGTTATCATGTTGCGTTTTCATTATAGACACCAGAGCTCTGTGAGATTTTATAACGGCAGATTTCTGGAATTCACCACCATGGACCAGACTCGTGAGAATGTAAGGTACCAGCTTTTGTTCAGGTGTTGCACCACTTCAAGCCCCATATTCTTTGGCATGCTTTTGTGAGGTTACCTGGGGCAATAAGGAGCCACACAGCTCAAATAAAGAATGTATGACGTTAAGTGAGTCGCTGAAACGTCACTTGCACTCAGCTCAGCTTCTTCAGAATGCAGTTTAGCCTCTAAAACCCCAACAAATCAGGGTATTTTTAGAAAATTCCACTCCTCCTTATTCCTCCTAATAGTGATTAGTCAGTGACGACACATCTGTTTTTTCCCCCGACCTAAGTAGCAGTATTGAGCTGTATAGTAAAAGGACGTGTTCGGTTGCCATGCAGGCATCTGCATAGGCATGCTGCTCACTGGTGTCCCTTTTCCTTTAAATGAAGTGTTGTCTTTTCTCATACTCACTGCTGACGTCGCCCAAGTTTGGACTGGTTCCAACTCGGCACATCAGGTGCAGGGTGTGTGGGCTTGGCATAGAGGTGTATTGGCTGCTGCTGATTTCTATATGACGTCGTGCAGTGGGAATGGTCCACCAGCTGTAATGCCGTTGCTCCTGGCATGGTCACCTCCATTCTTCCCTAACCCCAGAGATATATGATCATGTTCTTTGGATGTCATGCCACTACGGCATCCTCTCCTGGGCTACTTACTGACTCTCTGAGTCACTGCCAGGTTGCCTGCCTTTCTGTTGTATCCTCTGTGTAAGAAATAATGCATAGATAGGATTAGGATTTCTCTGTCTCTCACATGCCTCACACTCCAGGTTTAATTGTTGTGTATGTTTCATCAAAGGATATGAGTAATGGGCAGGAATTCAGGTCCACTTGTGGGTCAGGTGCAAATAATTATTCCACAAATTTCCACAAATGTTTGGACTGTTGAACCCTTTGAAATCTCCGCTGGGTTGTCGGGAAGCTTTTCTGTTCTCCGTGTGATCCGAGGATAAGTGGGATGGATGCCTTGGAACCATTTCCCTTGTTTAAATCTGTAACTGGATTAGAGGTACCCTCTGGAGGAAGGTGCCATTATGATACAGCACTGCTGCACAGCAACACATGCCGACAAACCCTGCCTGCTCAGCTCTCCCACACCGTCTGCATGTTGATGTTTTTGGACAGCAGTGGATCTCCCAGATGTGTGAATAAGGCCTTGTATCACGGCTGGACACCTGTGGCTGCTTTGACACAGGTGTTCATTGCAATGCACTCTTGCTGTGTGTTTTTAATTCATAGTGTGACCACTTACCCCCCCCCTTCCCCCACAGAGAGAAGAAGACTGAGGGGAAACGTGTGTTTATGACAAAGCAGAGTGAGAAAGACAGCAAGGTGTGTGTCTCCTCACTGAGTTTGGAGTCCTTTGGGCTTTCCCTGACAGCTGCAGCAATCTGAGAGCTCGAGGTAGAGTTGTGGTTGCCTAACGTGGGGGCTTACCTCTGAGGAGAGAGGAAAGCACGAGACCAGGCGCTGCCATGTGTTCATCTGACAAAGTGGGGTTAAGAGCCCACTGCCATGATCCATAAGGAGCTTAATTTAGAGCAGGAGACAGTGGGAGCAGCGGGACAAATCGCCTATCATGCGATGTCCAAACTTTTTTGTTGTTTCTGTACACGTGCATGCACGGACATTTACACACAGGCACATACACTTACACAGTTGTACAAAATGACCCTGCCTACCTACTGCACATTGTTCTCTCCTGTGTACGAGGCAGATCCCTGAGCTATCAAAGACAATTAATGTAGTCATTTATCTCGCAGGACGAGATGGTTAACACCAGAAGAAATGTAGAACAGGGGAGGAGCAGTGGGGGGTGGGGAATAGTACACTGTGTGTGTGTGTGTGTGTGTGTGTGTGTGTGTGTGTGTGTGTGTGTGTGTGTATATATATATATATATATATATATATATATATATATATATATATATATATATATATATATATATATATATATATATATATATATATTAGTTTAAAAGTTTAGCAAGTGCTTTTTAATTTTATTTAAGTATCTAACATTAAAGCACTTTTTGACAAAAACACAACTTCAAATTTAACAAAAAACTAATATCCATACAACAATAACGAACTAATTAATGACCCAGGAACCTTTCTAGCTCAGGGCATTTGCAGCGTAGATGTTTGATGAGGATGAATGTGTGTGTTTTGATCCCCTGAGGTTTTGATGGAGGCAGCCAAGCACAGGTTATTTGCTGTTGTTGTGATTTAATTTTGGCGGTTGGTGCAACAGATGGGAGGGATGACTGGAGGTTGGAGTGCATTTACTGCTCCTTCCCTCAAGTGGGTGAGTGTGTGTGCGCAAGGTGCTCTCTAGTTTGTCTTTAGGCAGACAGACAGCTGGTCAAACAGGCTTAGGAGAGCAGTGGGCAGTCTGGGCTCTGACTTAAGCACATTAGGCCCTCTTTACTCCTCATTGGTCAACAGCCCAAGTTCAAAACAGTTTTGATATTGTGTCGGGGGTGCCAGGTTCCACGTTCATTTGTCCAAACGGTGGACCGAAATCTTTCTGTGATGCACGAAGAAAGCCCGATATTCCAAAGAGATCATAAAGCATTTCTGTTTTCATGTTCTGCCAACGTGTTTTGGAGTCTGCGTGCGTGTGTTGTTGGGATTGAGTGATGGTGTGTGCTGTGTGGGTGGGGGCCAACTTGGCCTGCCCCTCTGGAGTGTCGTGTAGCACGTACGCTTATGGATACAGACCAATCTACTGCTTCCCTCGTGGCGGGCGGAGCCAGCAGAATGGGTACCAGGAGGGTGCAGGGGCGACACAGGAATCAATGGAATGTGCTCTGGAATCAGTATTTGTTTGTCTGTGTTAGTGAGACCAAAAGAGAAATTTTACAGGTAAACTCGGCTCAGGATCTCCTCTATTAGCTAACAGGGCTGGGTAATAATTCAATAAGATATGTCATGCCTTTCAGTGGAACCATATCGTGGGGAAATCGTATATCAAGACATCGTGAAAGACTATTACGTCGTCTAAATTGATGACGCGCACACACGAGCACAAACGGAGAACATCTGAAATGATTAAAGTTCTGCTGACAGCAATACCTAAGTGTCGGTAAATTACATTATTGAGTATACTTAAAACTATTATGTTCATTCAGCAAGTTCTTAAAAAAGAAAAATACTCATTGAGCTTTGCTTTGTAGTATTTAACTCACACAGGAGTCTACAAAAAAGGAGGCTTATTTAATTGTCAGCATGACAGCATGCTATATTACTATATTTATATCCTAATCATGTAATTACTTGCATTGCGCAAGAAGATTTTGGCCATATCTTGTAGCCCTATGCTAACTTATAGTAATACAGCATGGCTGGCTTTGTTACTCTGCTCTGCACAGAGAAAACGGAAAGCAACATTTTATTACACAAGGAACAGAGGAGATTATTGACTTACCCAAAGGTCTGATTTTATTCCAAGAAACCTGTTTATTCATTCTGATATAACACTGATGTACCCCTAGCTGGTGATGATTTACTCGTACGGCTGTCTCTTTTGCTCCTGTAGTACTTCTCTTTAAATACAAGCCAGCAGTCAGTGGTCGGCCAGATAGTGCTATTTTATTTGAACACTGGCCCTACTGTGGGCACTAGGAATGCCTCAGAGTTATTTGAGAGAAGGCACATAATTATACCAATACACTGACACTGAGGTTCGCTGTGAAAATACTGGTGTTTAATTTTGCTTGCGCTAATCAAAGCTGATCTCAATTTCTGTTTATGGGGTCTGGATCATGCTCTCATTCCTTCCCATCCTCTCCCCCTCCCTCAGTGTGAAACGGACTCTTTCAGGCACCTGGTCAAAGCATGTTGACGTCACTCGGGCGGCTTGTGGGCTGACGTCTGCGTTTAGACTCGAACCATATCAGAGTGGCAAATGGGCCCCAGTCAGTGTGGCTGCCTGGTATTAATCCACAAAGGCTCCACTTAAGAGCTCGCTTCCCACTACCGCAAACACACCTTCCTCATGCCACATAACTAATGCAACAGCGGATCAGTTTGTCATCTCTGACAATACACTGTATCCATTTACTGTAGAAGAGGCATGGCTGTCGCATGATGAAGCCAGATGTGACTAGATTAGCAGCTGTCCACAGATTCTATTGTCTCTTGCGTCATGTCCAAAAGCGGTAAGAGCCGGACTAAGACAGCCAACAAGCAGTCAGCGAAAGAAGCAAAGAGGCTGTAAAGGGATGGACAGACGTACAAGTTTCTTCGTCATTTGAACTTATTCTACTGGAAAATAATGAGGGCCTCCTCCCCTGTCTTCCTTTGCCTATTCGCCACCTTTACATCTGTGAGAGCTCAGCCTAGGGATTGATGATGTGTCATTGAATCCTCTAGTAGATCAATGGGCTCATGGCTCACTGGGGGCCTGCCACTGGCAATCCATCATCAGGGGTCACAACACATTTAGCCCCGTCTCGCAAGCACTCATTGTCATTCAAGTGCCATGGTCAAGCAGGGGGAGGAGGAGAGCAGTGTTAAGTTATGTTAGTTGGCTGGCTGAGAGCTGCATGATTTAATCTTTGAAGCCTCTGATGGGGTGCGACCTTAGCCTGTCAGGAGAATGCTGTCTACCTCAACCACTTTACCATCGCAGCTTGACCTGGGTCAATGAAATATGTATATCCAAAGATAGTTCCAGGGACAGTTTCAGTAACCACAGTTATTTTATCTGACCTAGATTTGCGTTCCATTATGTGCATCTATTGAAACATATGGTTGCTGTGTTTCTGTTGTTGTGTTTGGTTTACATCTACAGTAAAGAAACAAAATGATAATTCACCTGAATTTGCTTTTCATCACAACAATTCACTCTATTATGACTGTCCATTTCAAAGGTGAATGTACATTTGTTCTTAACCTTGTCGTAGTAGACTAAAGTAGCGGTCTCCTAAATGACAGCGTAGTAGCTCTGCAGCAGCAGAACCTTCGCCGGGTCCAGGCTGCCACCTTTCAGTCGGGTTGCTGTCTGTCCTTGCTCTCACATCTGGATCCAATAGAAGCGGCTTCCTTCTCTGAAGGAGGGACATATATAAATAGCCAGGCAGCCGTAACCACACTATGCAGCACAGCCTGGATGTTGGTTCATTCGTTTGCCGCTGTGCCTCTTTTGCGCTGCCAGCTCAGATATGGCGTATGATGTCGCCATTCCCCTGCAAGTGTCCCACCCCCGTGTCCCTCAACTCCACCTCTGATCCTCCGATCCCTGGGCTGCGGTGTGGCTGACGCACGTACACTGAATGCTTAACGCACGTCCACACAGCTCTGTGTCCATCTGTGGAAAGTTTGAGTGGAGTGGGGCCAGAATTTAAACACAGACAGGCAGAGGGTGGGTGGTGGGTGGGCTGAAGGTGGCCTGCGTGGGCTAAGGCCTGTGGGCTGAGGAGGGGAAATGGAATATCCTGGTTACAGCTGAACAACTAAATGTGGTGTTTTTATGAGATGTAAAGGCACAGTAACGGTTCCATTACTAGTATAGAGATTATATAACCAGGTCATACCTTTTCCTGTATATATATAGTTAGGTCTGGTGTCCTCATTTAGATGCATGATGTAGAAACAAGAGACATGTCATTTGAGAGGAGCTGTATGCAGCAAAGAGTAAACTATGTGGTTGACTCTTTCTCTCGTATCCCGAGACTGACCCTTGTCACTGTGTGTGTGTGTGTGTGTGTGTGTGTGTGTGTGCGTGCGTGCCATTGACTAAACACATGCCCCTTTTGTGTGGCACATGTGCATGTCCTACCACAGAAGCCCCACCCTCCCAAATTAAAACTTATTCCAGCAAGAGGTAGGTCTGTTCAGCTTCTTCGCTGCAGCCTTTCCTTCCTTTCTTGTCCTCTCGTCTGATTGGGGCTGCAGGAGGACAGGAGAGGAGAGGATGGAGAAGGGGGGCAGCTCTTGCTTGAGTGAGTTTTAATTTGTGTGCTTACAGCAGAAGACGCTGCACAGCATCATAGTGGCGGGAACAGATGCATTAGCGCTGATGCACTCATTCACCTCAGATTGGATATACACACCTCCTCCACACAAATGTGCACGCACACACGCACAGTGACACTTATTATTGTACCCTGGGGTGTTGTCTGAATGGTTCTGGCACTGAAGTCTTTGTTTTCTCCTTCGAAACCAAAGCCTGGTGTGCAGTCAATGTCTGATTGATCAGTTTTATAAAACTCTGTGGCAGACTGGAATGAGCTGCTGAGGGACACAATCCATTTGCGCTTCCTCACTTTGTCGCTTTTGTCGCCTTGAACATATATTGCCTGTTCTGCACAAATACCACCTTGCAAGATGTGTAGGACAAATCTCCCCCTATTTCTGGACTACAAAGAGACAAAAAAGCAAACGCTATAGCAATGAATCTCATGTTGCTTTGAAAGCCTCGATAGTCTGCATGTGTGTGCGTGTGATGTGGTAAAACTGCAGAAACATGGAGGATGTGTTCCAGGGATGGAACTTGAGAATGTCCCCGTTCCCCTCTCGCTGGCCTCTGAGGAGGAGCCACCAGCGCTCGCTCCTGCCCCTGCTCTGCTCTGCGCCTGCCTTTCCCTGCCAGACGCATAGCTTTAGTTTCCCTCCCAAGCCATGAGGGTATCAGGTTTGTTTTGAAGGGGAGGGGGCAGGAGGAAGGGGACAGGGATGAGGAAGGCTGGCATATGTGAGGAGTAGAATTAGGCGGACAAATCTGTTCGCTGGTGTGGGGTGTAAACGGGTTAGCCAGACAGAGAAGGGTGCATAAAGAGATGGTAGGGAGGGGGAAAAAAAGAACAAACAAGTCCCTCCTGGCCCGTTACTGCCCCTGACCCCTCATCCTTAAATTCCGTACCAGCAGCTGGAGTCGCGAAGCGGCCATTTTATGAATGAGGGTGGGAAGGAGAGAGCAAGAAACCGAGAGGAATAAGGGAGAAGAGAGAGCGAGAGGGGAGGCGGGTCAGGTTGTGTGTTGTGTATGTGTGTGAGTGGGTGAGACGCGGCTCAGAGGCGCTTGTGGTGGAGTTGGTTATGTGTGTGTGTGTGTGTGTGTGTGTGTGTGTGTGTGTGAGAGTGTGTGAGTGACTGTTCAGCTGAGGAGGAGCCTGGGGTAGGCCCACACACATACACTCTTGCCTCTTCACAGGCTTTGTGTGTTTGTGTTTTGTTCATGCCTCTGCTGAGACACTATGCAGTCTGGAACAAAGGCCCAATTTGGGCTTTGCTTCCGCCTTAGGCTGCTCACTTAGCAGCTACAGCAGATCAGTCATCACAATGAGGAATAACAGACGCACCTCAACACTTCCATAAATTCTTCCTGCGTTTGAGTTGCATTTGTTTATGCGTGTGGTGTGAATTGTCTGTAAATATCATTTTTCATGCTCCCCCTGTTGTTCCAGTCGCACCATGAAATCTATCCCTCTGGTGTTTTCCCAAGGGCTCACCAGGCAAGTGCAAACTAGTTTATTTGCACTATTATTTCAGTTAAGTCTTCCAGGAAATAGAAACAACAATTTTTCTCCTCCAGGTTGTTTCCTTCCCCTGAAGGTTGGTGTACACATTTATTCATGTTTATTTTCAAAACTGTTTGTGATATCTTTATTTTTTATTGGTAGCCAAAACGGTGTTCTATTTCCTTTTGGTTTCTCACTCTCACTCTCCGTTTCTATTTTTCAAAACCAACCATACTGTATCTAAGCTAGCACAGATCCCTTTATACTTTTTTTCTCAATTGTCTTGGAGGTCAAAGAGAGTTTTCTCCTCTTCTGAAGCAGTATATTACATAGTATAGCCGCCATGACATGAGGCGTTGAGCTGCCAAGATGTATTGATCCCTCACTCACATCGCTAGCCGACTTATGTCTACCCTTAAACCGCCAACACAATGCTGCAGCAACCGTCCTCGGGTCTCTGCAGGGAGTTAGGGGCGTGCAGCTCCGTTTGATGCATGATGGGACCAGGGGGGGTCTTGTGTCAAGGGAGAGGGGTTGAACATTCTGGCCTGCTCCACCCTTTCATTTGTATTTCCCCTAGCACCGTAGTGCTATCCAAATAACTTATGGCCGTGGGTGAATAAGCCGACGGGACCTTTGTGAAGGCAGAGAGGCAGACAATAATTGCCACTGGGAGACTGACTGTGGAAGAGGATGAAAGTTTGGTTCCGCTTGTTTCCATGATGGCAGTAATTTAGTTTAGTTTTTTTTTTTTGGTTGCTTGGAGGCTATTCAAAGCATATACCCTTATTCCTGTTCTATAAACTCTAACTTTTTTATATTTAACATACCAACACAAGACTGAAATTGGTTACTTGTGTATTATCAATTAATAATCTATTGTCTATCTTAATGAGGGCCGGTGAGGGTACGTGAGTGAGGTCATGGCTCGTGCAACTTTCTTCATACAGCAGAAGGTAGCAGGTGCCGTTAGCCAGTCAGTCAGCGCTGGTCGTGTGGCGCTGTCGGTAATGAGAGCTGACATAGAGTGACAGTGCAGACAGGAGGACATGCTGTCACTGCCGCTCAGGGGCATGAGGATGTCCTCTGGTGTTGTTTACTCCTCACTGTGTATATTAATTCTGCTGATCCCTGCCTGCCTCCAGAGCTGCTGTGCTTGAGTCCGCTTGTCACTGTTCTTGTTTCAGATCTCAGTCTTTGCTACTATAGTGCTGCGTCAAAGTCGGATTGGGAACACAGTGTGCTCATTTGCTCTCAAGACAACTCTGTTAATGTGTGTTTTTGCCCCTTGGGAACAGGCGATGCAGTAATAACATGCTTCAGGTGTGCCTGGTGTTGCCTTCATGTAGCAGGAATGTACTTCTGCAGGCACTATGGGGCTGCAAAGAAATATTGGAATGTGCCTTTCATCTGGTGGGTGGTCTGGCTTTGGCACTGACTGTCGGATGTAGTTTTTAAACAATTTTCCAATTAGTTTATTTAGATTGAAAAAAACATGTGTCGCCAACAATTCTGATAATCCATTAATCATTTCAGTAATTTATAAATAAATAAATAAGAAAATATGTATAATACAATTTTAAATGTAATATGTTGGAATTTTTTTCTTAATAATTTCCTAAAAAGCATTCTGGAAAGACATAAGTAATATTGTTCTATTGTAAGGAAATACAAATGTTTTCAGCATTTAAAAAATGCTGTTCCCAATGCTATTGGGAACTTTTATATGTTGTTCATATATTTTAAAATGCAAGCTTGCCAGTCGAGAGATTTAATTTTTCATGTTCATTTGAACTCCTGTACTCTGACTAATACACACTCTTGGTTATATTAGTAATTAATTAGAAGTAATTGCTTGGAAGCGTACCATTTGAACATTGTCTATATTCCCCTATAGTTAGTACCAATTATAGTCCTGACCAGAATTTATTTTTAAAGTTGTTGCAAAATTATTGTTAAAACCCCAAAGAATCAACAGATTTCTCAGTAATGCTAATAACCCTTTTTTTGGATCTCTCTTGTGATGAATTGTGTTCACTTGCTCGCTCTCCCCATCCTTCCGTCAGGTACCAAATAGACAACAGAGGTGTGCTACTACATGATTGCTGCTGCCTCCTTGCCTGCCTTTTCACAACCCCTTTTTGTCTGAGAGCTCAGCAGAGTACAGTGAGGCCCTGCAGTAGTGGGCTAGTTAGAGTAACAACAGACTGTACAGCGCGCACGCACACACACACACACACACACACACACACACACACACACACACACACACACACACACACACACACACACACACACTCAAACTCCTCTGAGAGGGGCCAGGGTAAAGTAATAGTAGCTCTAATCAAACCACCAAGACAAAGTAATGCTTGGACATTTGGCCCCGGCAAAGGGCCTGGAGCCAGAGCCAGAACTTTGATGGCTTTCTTTTGAATGGTAGCTAAAAGATAAGGTATCCCGTTTCGTGTGTGTGTGTGTGTGTGTGTGTGTGTGTGAGTGATTGATGGCTCATTGACTGAGCAGCGTGCTCCCATTCCCTCTCTCAGCCAGCTATACTTTCTGAAGCCAGCCGGCACAGCATTGGCTGTTCAAAAGTATGCGAGTGTGTGCCCATTCATGTTTGTCATTCTGGAGGAAATCACTGATCTTGCAGGTGTGGAGCCTTCCCTCACTTTGGCCACTTTGCAGATACTCATTGTTCAAAAGTAAGGATTAGATAATGTGTAACTCACAGCACCGTCAGGCTCATTTAATATTTAACAGCAATTCATGCAATGTAGTAAAGATAACTATGTAATTAAGAATATAAGTGCTACAAAGAGTTCATTGTATCACCATCTTTGTGGCTTTGGGTACAGTTAAGTACTTGAATCGCCACTATCCTCTTTTGCTCTGAGAGCCGCTACCAGAGAACAGTAAATATGGCCTCAGGTCTTCCATTTGTTGCAGTTTATGATGTGCAATTTGGTCTTCTCAGTGTCATCTTTTTGCAGGTTCCAAATGTATGTCAGATTGATCTCTTCAAGATGGCATAAAACAGGTGTGAAGTAATTTGTTCGGGAAAACCCTCAGGCTCAATAAAACTGAGTTGGAAGAATGACTGAAATATTTTTACGAGCAAAAAATGCAGCTGTGATGAAATATGTATTGTTGTACTCATCAATCTCACTCATCAAAACTAACTTGGCTCACATATTATTATATGAGGTTATTCAATAATAGTTTATGATAGACCACACATTTTGGGTCACGACAAGGGAAAAAGAAAAGGCTTCCCGGACCTGTAGACCTGCATTGTCAATGGATGTGTGTAACATGTCGTGCAGGGTGTCTTTTTCATCACTTAGGCCCCCTGTTGGTGCTCTAATACTGTTGCAGCCCAGTCTGTTGAGCTGTGGGAGGTCTGTAACGACAAAAAGACAAAGACATATTTTTCTGAGGGGGACTCCAAAGTGGGCTGCGGTGTTGCGTGGCCCCCGTCTACGTCGCAACTGAAGAAGAAAGTTGTCCCTGGCCTTGAGAGCAGAGCCGGCGAAGGGGGCGGGGGGCGGGGGGATAAAGCCCACTGTTTTCAAACTGTCTTTATGTCTCTCCTGACTGTGAGTGTGCCACTGCATTTCACAATGGATGTCATTATTTGTTTGAGGGAGAAAGCATGGGTATTTATTTTCAAGCATTTCCAGAAGTTTATTGTTTGACACCGTGGAGGCGCAACACTGCCTGTGGTTGGAGGCAGGCTTGTTCTCTGTGCCATTTTTTTCCTGCCTCTCTCCTGGCATCTGTCGTCTCTGCTATCCTTTATTACTCAAATTTACTGTACTCACACTTTTTTTCTAATGATGAGGCTGCAACATTTTGGATCATCTTCTTGTAGGACATACTAGATGGAAGGGAGTTTAAAAGCTACTGAGCTGCTGGCCTGAGCTGAAGGTGGTTTAATCTTTGTTTTCTAGTCTTTGTGAAGTCCATGCGGTGGAGCAGATCATTCTGCCCCAGTGCCTGCAAACCTTTCCACTCCATGCATACTCCCCGCTGCAGCCCCATTGATTCCGCCTGCGGTGCTATGATGACATTTCACCTTTCCTATGTGCACTGGCTCCTCCTTAATCTGACTAAGAGCTAAACTCTTGTGGCGGGATGTGATCCTGGACTGAACACTGCGTCTGATCATGGCAGAGAAGAGAAAGGTCAGCTTACTGGCTGACTTAAAGACACTTTTTGGCTCCTCCTCCTCCATCCTTCACCTCCACCCTAATTAAACATCACACATGGTACACCTGTCTGACACAGGTATCAATCTCAGTGATTAAAACCTCCCCAAACCGCCACATCCCTTCCCTACAAGTCTGTTTCAATACACTGGTTAACAATGTGGGATTTCAGTTTTTCTCCCAGCACATCTTTTATATATTAAGCAATTATTCCTCAATATGCCTCCTCCTAGGGTCTTTTTCTCTCTCTGTATATCTTTTGCTCCTTCCTCTGAGCATCCTTTTGTTTAATTACTGGAGACATATCACAGTACAGCCCAGCTGGTATTTAGTGAGCTGTCTGCTTGTGAAAATGTCAAACCTAGACTTTCACAATACTAGCATGATGTGCCAACCAAAACTCCACCTTTTACTTGTGTTAATTAAGAAAGACCTGCCAGAAAAAAATGAGAGAGAGAGAGAGAGAGAGAGAGAGAGAGAGAGAGAGAGAGAGAGAGAGAGAGAGAGAGAGAGAGAGAGAGGGAGAGGGAGAGGGAGTAGAAGGAAGAACTGAACTCTGCTCCCACCCTGAAAAGGGGAGGTGAAACATGGGGATATAACCATGGTGTCACACACAGCCAATAGGATGTGAGGACGAGAGACTGCTTAAGGCAGTTGTCAGCTGTCCTGCTCCATCCACATCGGCAGTCTACTTCTGTTGATGGAACAATAAGGCTAGGCATGGCTTCATCCGCAGTCTGCCCCCTCTGAGGCCTTTTGCCTCTGACCTTTGACCCACGTGTTTGTCCTAGACACATATAGCCAAACATGCTACTTCTAGTCCCTCATGTTCTTGAACCCAGCTCTCTGTAGTTTATACTGTTGCAGATTTGCCACAAACACCCTGTTCCTAAACTAAACATGGTCACGAATACATAGGAGTCTGCAATCTGTCAATTCCATGGTTTCCACTGCATCATGGATGTATTGCTTGTGTTTAAGTGAATGTTAGACTTTTGTCATGATAAAATATAAATTCACGCAGAAACTTAAGTTGAAACTCGGGCCTGTATCTGTGCTGAGCCTGTGAGTTAAACTCACTGAAGAGGACATAACCCCCAATTAGTTCAGAGACTTGTAAACGGTAATGTTATTCACTGCATGGGCTTTGTGCAACTGCCATATTTGGTGCTGTTGTTACTGTTTACTGAACTGTGATGGCTTTTTGTGTAATTGGTGCCTTAACATTTACATGGTAAACCACACCAGCTGTTTGATTGTCGCCTACAATAACTTGGAATAAAGGAGATGTTTAAGGAAATAAAGCCCCTACTTTTGGTATACAGGCACAGTCTTTGATGTAAAAGGATCAAGTGAAAACCAGCCCATTGTTAAATACTGCCAAACATTTCTCATCAATGACCCTCTTAGGTCTTATCAGTGTGCAAACATGACATAAAGTCTGCAGTAAATGCCTTTATTTGTCTGTGTTGTTGAGCTAAAGTAGCTGCAAGCGTTTAACTCCCTGTGCAGATAGGTATTGGCAAAACAAGCATGAGGTTTATAATGAAAAGCGAACCCCTAAAAGGTCTCTTTCATGTGAAATGAAGCTTTGTATACGACAGATACTGGATCAATACAATACCGTTTTACTGTGATACCATCTGGGACTGTTGTATCTTATCAGACCATTACACTTGAAAGGACGAGCCTAAAGTCTCAGCACAGGCTATCCAGATCGAGAGAATAGTCTCAGTGTCCCCGTCGAATCAGATGTTAACTTTGGGCACAACTGTCCCTGCTAAACCCGCAGCTTGTCCGTTTTAAAGAGCAAGTGCAGCCTCACAAAAAGGATACTGTTTACCCTCAAGAAACTCACTATGAAAATTAAATTAAGTTGAGGAAAAAGGAAACCCTAAATCCAGATGTCATATTTAAAGTAGCTAATAGGACTGTACAGAACGTCAGGCTCCATTGAGGTGGCAGACACTGAGGCGTATATCCCAAAGAGAAGAGGGAGATGCACTGGAGAAATGGGCTGAGCAACAGTATTTCACCGCAGTCTGTCTGAGTGAGCCAACAACCACCCACTGTCATCTGAAAGACAAGACTGCAGTCAGACATACAGACAGAGACTGCAATGTAAGCTATGTATACATTTTGGTTACATGATCCTAAATATGACCCCCCCTCCCGCTCCATACACACACACACACACACACACACACACACACACACACACACACACACACACGCACACACACACACACACACACACACACACACACACACACACACATATGCAAACAAACACCAATCCCTACATACTCTAATACACACATAAAATGTAACCAAACTGAACTGTAATTTCAGGATTTACATTACACTGGCTATCGGCTCAATAATCGACTAATGGCCTTCTCCGTGTTTGTGAAGCACTCCCTTTTAACCTGGTAGGAATGCTCGCAATGAACACAAACTTTTATCCCCATCAGCTCTTTAGCTCAAGGCAAATGTTGCTATGCTTAATCAGGATTAGGGCCTTCTTGAAGTCAATGTGAAATTTAAGATGTGTCATTTTGAATCCAGACATCATGCCAGCAGGGAGAATGTATGCCGGACGCCGTGCCAGGATGAAGTCTGGGCACCGTGTGCTGCAAAGCTGCAGATGGTCATCTGCAGAAATAGGCCTTGGCATCAGCACCACTAATATTCTGATTCTGTGATGATAGGCTGAATCAAGTTTTGGTACCTAACTATCACACAAGGAATCTCTGTCTCGCGGTCCGCATGTGGGTATGCCCAGTGCATATCTCAAGAACCGATCCACTTCACACTTGGCGGCTGTATTGTTTAGGACCCAAGAACTTGCAGTGACACAGTTGGTGCGATATAGACTTGTGACACGTTCAATTTGAATGAACTTTGAATAATCAAATGAACAGTGTGCTGCGTACTGGGGGTTGGAGCATGTTGTTATTGCGTTTAAAGGCCACAGCTGATTGACTTTGATTTCGATGCTGGATGTAATAAGGTTACTGAACAATTTTTCATATCCCTGGGATCAGCAAGCAATGCAGGCGGGCAGTTCTTGAGAGTGCTGCAAGCAACACTTCTGGGGGAGAAGCAGTTGGCCTGCATGAAAACGGTCACATGTCCCGAACAGGCACGCCCCCAAACACTGCTTGCAGCAATCCCAGAAGCAATGTTTTATCTTTCATTCCATGGCAAAGACAGGACTTGCTCTACTCTGCCTCTGATTGGCTTACCCTAACTCCAACCAATCTACTCATGCCTAAACCTAACCATCCCAATGCCGTCATATAAGGGGAAAAGAATTGGAACTCTGGCAACCAAGCAATCAGCCCATTCTGAACGGCAAATGCACAAGTAGAAGTTGTAAAAATGTGAAATAAAGTACTGTGGTTGCTCGCAACATTACAGAGTCGTATAAAGAAAATGCATTTATTGAAGTGATGTGTTGTTAAATTGTGTTGGGAATCAACTTTGCTCCATATGGCTGGAGGTTCTCACTGGGCAGCTGCCGGTCTGGGGTCAGGTGTTGAACTGTGCCTGCAAACGTCCTGCGCCTGAGCCAAATGAAGCAGTAACTTGTTCATTTTATGTGTACAGTTTATGTTTCTCACCAGTGTAGTGTTGTTAAGTGTATGTGGGATGAATACCAGATACAGTTCATACCAGGGATAGGCAACCTTAGGCAAGAGTGCCACCATTGTCAAAGAGGTTCTTTGAAAAGTATCCTGTTATCAGCATGCCAAATGACCTCTTTCTCAGCCGTTTGTAGTTGCTTATCCTGTTTATTAATGGTAATTTGATTCCCCGCCACCCCCTTCTTTGCTTCTGATTGCCTATTACTCGTTGCCTTTCTTGCAGAATTTGTTCTTCTTTTTTTTTGAAATGTACACGTTGCTATGGATGGGGGAAAAAATTACGGCTCCGTTAGAGATATACATTTGGATGCTTTGTCATAATAAAACGTTTCTTTTAACCTTTTGAAACAACCTTTTTAAAATGGCACATCATGTCAAAGAGGTTGCCGATCCCTGGTTTGTACCAGTAACCAAGCACTAGTCTTCTGTAATTATCTTCATGGGTGTCTCCGCTACATTCACAAGAGGGATTAGAGTGCGATGTGTACAAGGCTGAAAGGATGTGATGGCTTTACACGCTCTTACTAACCCCAACTAGTCACCCAGTTAGCAAAACAGCCAGCCAATGCATCTCGCCAGCCAGGCAGCACAGCACTGCCAGGAATCACACTGTATTTAATGAAGCAGATCTGGGAAGTCAGGTATTTTTAGAAGCCACTTTTAGTGAGAGGAAACACCTCAGAATCTGCAAGGAAAAAATAAAAGCATTACCTGAGTTCTCCCCGAAGTTACATTTCCCATAATAATGCCTATCTTAGCATCTTATGTAACTATGCAGCTTGTCACCTTTCTGTGCCTGCAATGGATTTCTGTTAAAGGCATTAATGTGCTCAACCAGACCAGCGAAAACAACAAAAACATAAAACTGGCGGATCCATTTTATTTTTCACATGACCAAATCAGCTTGAATGCCCACTGCAATTTCTTATCCAACCAGCAATCCAAAGATATTTACTTTACTAAAATATGTCAAAGATAAGCATCAAATTTGAAAGGTCAGAACTAGTTTGTATTTAAAAATGTTGTCAGAAAATTCATATAATATTTTAAAATAGTATTTCATTTGTTTCTGTCAATCATCTAGCAATCAATCAGCCAATCATTTAGGCTTTGATTACAGTTGCTTCAAGAATTACGAGAATGAGTTAATAGGTTATGTTGTTTAATATTACCACACTACTGACATATCTAGATGTCTAGAGTGTATAAACATTATACTCGCGTTCAATATTCTTACATAATGTGACAATATTCATATACTACATTGTATTGTCATGATTGTTTGGGTAACTGTTTTAACATTCCTTTAATAGCTTTTAGAGCATTCTCTACCTCTTCAGTAATAAAAACAAAGTGGTTTCACATGTGACATTGCTGCATACCTGTGTCAATTACCAACAAAGCAACAACAACAACAGCAGCAGCAGCAGCTGCAGAGTTGGCTGAGGCCTGAGGGTAGTGTGTGTGTGTGTTGTGTGTTGTTGTGACTGGATGCGATTGAGGGGGAAATGCCACGCATGCCTGAACACACAGCCAAGCACATAGTTGTTTGAAAAACACATTGATGGTCTTTAGTGGGCATGGGAGTGGAAGAGACCCAGAAACACTGGGACCGGACAGGAATGGGCTCACGCACACCTTTGTGCACAGGACTGAACAGAGATTTAGCCGAGCTTTCCTGAGCCAGCTGTCTGCATGAGGACATCATCATGACGCTGTGCAGTGTTCCCCATTCCAAAAAAACACCCTCTGATCAGCAGAAAGGTCACTTTAGCCCAACATGCACAGTCAGACACACTCTGTTTCAAAAGGTGAAAAACACCACTTTAGATTAGATCAGTCCATCCCGGCACCGGAGACTCTATTGCTGTCGAGGTAAGACGGCGCTGGAATCTCTGATGCGGTTTGCCTTTGGCTGGGAGTGGAGTAAGCATCCTCCCTCTGGCCGTCTTGGCTGATGTGGTTTAAACAAGTGTCTGTAGTGATACACCGGGGGCTCCGAGGGAGGATCGGGTTGCCGGATGAGGATGTGGCCTGATGGAGCTCAGGGAGCTGGGGGGTCGGCCTGTGATCTGGACTGTAGCACCCCTGATGGGCCTTCTGTATGCTACTGTGCGCCTGTTCTGCTACCTTACTGTCTGCTACTCCTCTCAGCTCTGGTAACCTGAGCTCACCGGGCCTGACTCTGCACAGAGTGGGAGGCTTTGCGTCCCCATAGTGCAGTGGATTACTGTAGTGTGCAGTAGAGTGAATACTTTGGCAAATTGAGACAATGTAGAGATACGTTTAATCATGTCCTAATGGATCTATGGCCCCGTTTACATTATGGAGCAAGAGCAGTGTGAGTGATACTTGATGTGCCGCTACTACAGTAACCTCCATCAAAATCGGGCTGTCGAAGCAAAACGTGTGAGGGTTACATTCTTATTTTCCTTTTGCAAACTTTTAAACAATGCACCGTTTCATCTCAACCATATTTACACTCTTGCTTTTAATTAAGCAGTCTTTAAAATCAAACTCAATAGAAATGCAGAAGACGTTAATTCTAGCCCCCCCGAGTCATGTTTTGTTGTTCACTATTTACTGGAATAATTGGACTGAGGCTTGTTGTTGAGTAAGCTATGTCTGTTCAGGTTTTCCTTTAACTTATGATTCATCCGAAACTGTAGAAAAGCCATGCTTAATCACTATGGTTACGACACCCCCTCTCAATGACTGCTCAAGAGAGGACTTGTTTACCATCTCTGCTCCAGACTCAATAACATGTCAGTCATCAGGATTAGAACCTCCCCTGCCCACCTGCTATTGGTCCAGCAGAGAGCTCCCAGTTTAACCCCCACCTTCCTCTTCCCAGACACCCTCCTCCTCGTCGTCCCTCCCCTCAGGCCCCACTGTGAATAATGAATGATTTCCCAACTGTCTGCCACGCTTCCTACTCCTCTTCAATGACGCAGGGAAAGCATACTACGCTTTGATATGTTTTAAAGAACTATTTCATCTTCCATTGGATATTTTTGTATGTTTCACTCGCTAACACCTATTATTGTTTTGGGGAAATTATACTGGTTTAACAAACTCCTTTTATTTTCACACAATACTTCATCTTCAGAGGGGGCAGCGTTCTGTTGGCAGTAAACGTGTCACCAGCCTCCCAATGTAAACAGTGTACTAGTCACTTGCACAGCGTGCTCTCCGGCAAATGGGACATGACTTGCATTCACATGAGGAGCATTGCTGCACTGCAATCCTCTCCCTCTCAAGCACCAACGGCCTTATTGGGTAAAGTCAGACATTTATTTGAGAATCTAACTTTTAACTTGAACCCCCTCACCCATCCACTTGCATGCACACACACACACACACACACACACACACACACACACACACACACACACACACACACACCCTTCTCCAGACAGTGTTGAAATCTCGCCATCTTGTTATCAGATCGAAGCCTCTTTTTTTTTTGGCGATGCAGACTGTGGGGAAAGAGGAGGGATATGGTTTGGTTGATGAGTTTTGGGTTTCTGAACCCTCCTTTCTTGCTGTGTTTTAAGAAGACAAGGTCAACCTGACAGAGGAATGACTTTGATGCTTGCCTCCTCTTGATCCAATGCAGTCCCATATCTTTTTTTGAGTGGTCAGAAACAGGTACATACATCCTTGCATGTTTTTTGCGTAAATCTTCAGCTCTATGTTCCTCATTCCTGATCTCACTTTACAACTCTGTTATCTTGTTTGCTGCCAAAATTGCGTCTTCGGTTTCCGTCGAAATTCCTTGTATTGTTATTGTGATGTTATTGCACCAAAACAAGAACAACAGTATCCCCCTTCAATCCCTTGCGGCCTGAAACATTCTGCAGATTCTTTACATAGCCTAGCGACTGGAGGAAACCTATAGATCAAAAAACAAATAGTGCACAATTGTTGACGCCTCTTCTCACACTGTTGCTGTATTTAATGACGGTTGTAAGGCTGCATGAGCGGCTCAAAAGGATCCTCCACATTGCTGACTCGTGTTGCCCCGTTTACTATTGATGAAATGGACCTGGCCTCTCCACGTGTCGCGGTGCTCTGGCGCACAGCAGGGGCAGGCTGGTGGTTGGCTATGGTGTCTGAGCTGACTGATCAGGGAATGAGCAGGAGGGGGGGGGTGGTGGGGTAACTACAGTAAGAGAGGGACATTATAAACCTTTCTATCCCGACTCCTGGTAGTGAGACTCATTTTACTTTGCAGCTCTAGATCATTTTCAAAGTTTTTGTGTCTGTGGTTTGTTCTTTCTAACAGTTGCATTATGTGCTGCTGATGCTTTATATTACTCCTGCTCATATTAAACATCGACTCAGGGGGCGACAAGAATGATAAGAGGAGCCCCTTGTTAGATTAGTCCCTTTCCTTTGAAGTAGTGGAAACCCACAATGCCCTGCATAGCTATGTGTTGAGAGGGGCAGTGTGGAAATAGTGCCACATTAGGAACATCTATAAATGGAGGTGGTATCCTTGATACCACGGGTTGTTTGGTCACACAGTGAAACCGGTTTGACTTATATGGATTCAAGACCACAGCTCCCCCTCCCCAGCTTTCTTCTGGCGGAAGGTATGCATGTTTGGAATTTCTCTTCATTGAGGAAACTGTTAAAAATGATGCAGAGCGGGAGGGCACCTCCTCCAATGAGGCTCATTAGAGTTTGTCTTGGCTGCCCCCTTTTGGTTGGATTCCAAGAAAATAAACCCTCTTTGATGTTTCTCACTCTGCAAATCTTCAAAACTGATGTCAGCATCGTATTTCCACTCCAAGCACGGCTGTCATGTCAAATCTTGATGGCGTAGTTTTAAAGAAGATCTTTGCCAGAATAGTTAGATAGGCTATTCATGAAGGTATCGCAGAGCCAGTCATCCCCTTGTATGACGGAGCATATACATAGTGTGAGTGGGAAGCTATGCATAGCACAGGGAAGGTCATATAGGTAAATACTCTTCTCACTCAATTCATCATGAAAATATTCCTACTCCTGTGTGTGATTTCAAGGTCTGTCTTTCTTTCAATCATTTTATTTTAAGGTTCTACAAGTTACAAATAACCTCAAACTATACAACAACAACAGAAATAAAAAAAAATAATAGATCACAACCACAACTATATCAAAAATCAGACAAGGACAGAAAACACAAACATACATTATAGTTTGTGCAGGCCACTTATCGAAGGTCATGTCTTACCAGGAGACCGTCACTGGGAATGTCTGTGGGCCGCTGTGTTTTGTACAATACATATTTTTTTTTTAGGAAATAGGGTTTTTCTTTCTTTCGTCACAGCATTTCCCAAACAGACCATTTCTCCTCGGCACTATTAGATTTGACTGAACGTGAATACAAATGGCAAGTTGAGTAACTGTCAGGAGTGAGAAAGATCTTTCCCCTTCCCTTGTGAAACCAAACTGGAGTCGGCACTTTGGGAGTATGTGTTTGCTCCGCAGCATTACTGTTGTGCACAGTAATCACATTCTTCATCTACAGATGTTTTTGTAAAGCAACATTAAATATTCATCAAGAGAGGATTAGCTCAGCAGCCGGCTTCATTTTCTTGACTGATTTACAAAGCAAACCACTGATGCTCCAACACTCGCGTTTCATTTAAAAGCAAATAAACAAGTGGAGCTGCTTTTTCTTCTCCACTCTCTGGCACATGCACACATTGACATATTAACATGTGTACACATGTCACACAAATGCACACTCATTCTTCATGACGCGTACTTCTGTAAAAGTGTCTGTACTGGGGATGGATGAAATAAGGACTCCTGTGGCAAAGTGATACATGTAGTTTCACATAACACACGTGTGTGTGTGTGTGTGTGTGTGTGTGTGTGTGTGTGTGTGTGTGTGTGTGTGTGTGTGTGTGTGTGTGTGTGTGTGTGTGTGCGTGTGTGTGTATTTCCTTGCAATGGCTTTACACCAGGAGGTGGTTGCTTAGGAACCAGGACTTTGTTGCATGCACAATTTTTAATATGCAACAAAAAGGCTTTTATTTTGCATATTATCACAGATTTCTTATGCGTTACTCTTCGACACAGTCTCTCCCAGAGCCACTCTTTATGCAGACAGAGAAACAATCAGTAGCAGAAAGCTGCTTGCCAACAGTTCTTTTTACAATCATTCACATGCACATCCAGGTGCTCTTTCTTTAGTGGACTTGTCTGAAACTAGGACACCGCCGCCTGCAGAGATCAAGATTAGTTAGCATTGGGAATCATCCGCTTTCTACACCTACATCTGCTTTTCCAGGTGTGCTACTTTATAAATAGGTTACAGCATTGAAAGCTAACCTTCAATTTGTCATTTTCATTGTTGCCATTCTTGAGTCATTTATATGTAAAGCTGATAAGGATATCATGAGTGCTTTGTAAATCTTCTAACAACCTCTGGCTTAATTGTTTGCCTTATTACCCGAATGACTAACTTTTATCCTTTCTGTTTCAAAGTTTGGTTTTCAAAAGACACATTATCTAGTGAAAAAGAATGATTTATTATTGGTGATTTTGTAAGCTCTGTTCAATAAGTCAATTTATAATGACTCTCACATGTCTGTCTCAAGCAATGGAAAATGCAGCGTGTTATTGGTAACATATTGTTATGGCTTTTGGTTTCCCAGTGATGCTCAGTAAACAGTAAGGATCTTCTATCATTCATGTTGCTCAAGCTCATTTAAAACACCCCACACAACAATTATTCTATTGATTTCTTTTCTCACAGCCTGGAAGGATTTACAGTACAGTAGTGTCCCTCACGGTATCTGTACAGTCTGTATATAAACGCGTATTGCCTTGCACATATTGAGTCCTTACTCCTTTTAGACCTATTTATTGTCTTTCTGGCCAGAAACTATGCTGATAATAACAATGACACATCATCATCATCATCATCATCATCATCATCATCGTCAGTTCTCAAATTATCAGTCACATTGAATATGAGAGCTTATCCACAATCTGTGCTTCAGTTATGTAACAGTGCCCAGCAGTGCAGCCTGTTTCCACCCAATCAAAACTGACCTCTTCCCCATATTTCTCTGTTTCCTCCAGTGTGCCCCGAACACTGCAAGCTTTCCTGCACAGACCAGGGGGAGTGTTGTCACAGCCAGTGCCTGGGCAGCTGTACTGAACCCAACAACGACATGGCCTGCTCCGGCTGCCTCCATTACTACCACGAGGGCCACTGTGTGCCGGACTGTCCACCAGACACTTACAAGTTTGAGGGCTGGCGCTGCATCACCATGGACCTGTGCTCCCACGTGCACCTGCTCGGCGATATTCTCTTTGTCATCCACGGGGGAGAGTGTATGCCCGACTGCCCCTCTGGCTTCACACGCAATGAGACAAACCGGTAAAGACGTACCCTTCAATTCTAGTTCATGGTGATTGGGAAATGCAACGCCAGTTGACACACTGAATGTACAACATAATAGGAAGAGCTTAACACGTTTTGTTTAATGTTCTGTATCTGAATTTGTAATGATCATTACCTTAAGTGTTTCCCAGAGAGAGACAGAGGTCTTGGTATTTCTTCCTCGCTAATGTTTCTGTGAAGCGGTGTGATTTCTCTTCGTTATTCACACACACACACACACTAAAAGGGTGTATGTTTGCATAATTTAATAATTTGCATGAGATATCCTTGCACCAAACTTCACCTGGCTCTTCACAGGTTGCTTCCTGGATGTTATTTATGCTATTTATTGAATCCCTTTTTATTTACCACATTGGAAACTATTGTTTGTGCTGAAGGTTAAGAACCTTCAGCACATTGGAATGTGCTGAAGGTTAAGAACACGTCCGACTATTCATGATTCAAGTTTAGACTTTCCAGACTGTTTAAAAAGCGTGCAAGGTGCTCAACAGAGTGCTTTGTTGTCTCCACTCACCACTGGTAGATTTTACAGATTAATACTGAATGATTTTAAGGAGAGCCCACTTGAAATATCCACTTGACATTTCCTTTGTTTGACATTCACCTTGAACAAGAAAACTTTTGTATGCAACTTTCCGCCCTGTTTTGTCTCGTCAATTCCCAAACTTTCCATACCGCCTCTCTGCTGCTGTATTATTTGGCCATACCACTGCTGTTTTATCTCTAAGGTCAAACAGTGAGTCACTCTCTCACAAAATTCTGACGAGGGCCCATAAAAGATTAAACTCTCCGTGTGAGAGATGACCTTGTATCATGGAGCGAATGTATTTGACTGAATCCTTTGGAATGCTTGAGAGACAGGGAGTGGACAGATGATTTCAGGGTGAGGTAGAAAAGTTCATATCAGATTTTGTTCATTCTCTCACTTTTTCTCTTCCTTCTCATCCTCTCCTTCCCTCTGCTTCTACTGTAAACAGCATGTTATGCAATGCCTGCGATGGCCCGTGTGATAAGCCGTGCACATCGCCTGTCATCGACTCTGTGGATGCGGCTCAGTCCCTGAAGGACTGCACCGTCATCGAAGGCAACCTGAACATCAACATCCGCCGTGGAAGTGAGTGCAGCTACACAGAAGCACAGTGCTTTTAACACCACATAATCTGCAATGTTGCAGTGTAACTGAGCTCCGCAGACTGTTGCGCTACACTAGCCAACATCACGATAAATATTTAATTTGCCATCAATCTGTCGTTCAATAAGCTATAGAAATCCTTTACCGACTGCATTATACTGACTTCACTAAACTATGCTGCCCAGCAAATAGTATGATTACAGAGACAGATAAAGTTATAGGGCCTGGTGGTCTGAGCGGCTGGAATTCACAGTGAGGGCCAGAGAATCAACATTACATCTGCTTCCTGCACTCTAATCCAATTATCACATTATGCTATAATGCATGCATTTGCTCAGTTGGTAGGGCGCCACACAATCTAATCTCTACACATGATAACACGTATACAACTTAAAGTAGTGTTTATTAGGATATTTGCGTAAAGAGCTAGTATGGGTGGCATAGCAGCAGCACCCGTGATCCCTGTGACATTTCTTAATGTGCTGTTTTGTATCTGTGTCTGTGTGTGTTCATCCCCTGTCCCCAGATAACATAGCGTCTGAGCTGGAGAGCTTCATGGGATTGATTCAGAAAGTGACGGGCTATGTGAAGATTCGTCACTCCCACGCACTTGGCTCGCTGTCCTTCCTCAAGAGCCTGCGTTACATCAATGGGCAGCAACTCATCGACGAGTATGTTCGCACTGTTTGTCTGCACTATTTTGTCTGTGATTGTGTTCGGTGAATTAGAGAACATGAGCTGGGAGGTTGTCCACAACATATCATCGAAGTGACTTCTGGTTGAAAGGGAGGGGGCCTAGAAGGTGGATGTACATTAATGCACAAGATAACAGTGTTTAGTGTATTGTAGAATCATTTTAAAAATGTGTCATGCCGACTGGCCAGATACAAGAGTGTGGCCACAAAGCTAAATGCATAGTCTCTGGTCCATTAAACTGTGGTATCAGCAGTAGTCTTAGATATGCAGGAAAGCTTTTTTGGTTATGGCCAAAGGGGTCATGGGAAATCCTGTCGCCCTTCTTGTTGTCGTTTCTCCCAGGGTAACGTTTCACTCAGAGGAATGCTGTTGAGGATGGCAGACATTCCTTTCACTCTGGAGGTGTTCAGCTGTGTAGCTGACGTACTTGAGTGTTAGCATGACACTGTTTTCTGTTCTCCGCCGTATGAACCCCGGCTGTCAAACAGACACACAAACCTGAC
Organism: Clinocottus analis; assembly: GCF_023055335.1. NCBI lineage: Eukaryota > Metazoa > Chordata > Actinopteri > Perciformes > Cottidae > Clinocottus > Clinocottus analis. The sequence continues at coordinate 10,786,719 of NW_027176218.1, read as the reverse complement.
ACCTATTCAAGTGCTTAATGCTAAAAAAAATAGGTCATTTTAACCACATTTCTGACAACTTCAACTTCCCTGAGACCTATTTACGAACATACCTTTTTTGTTGTTGATCTATATGGGCTGGCTGTAACCTCTTCTTGATCTCCTTTCATTATCAGCATTTATTCGTTCTCCGTCATCGACAACCAGCACCTGCAGTCCCTGTGGGACTGGAGTCAACACAACCTGACGATTGGGAATGGACGTCTCTTCTTCCGTCTGAACCCCAAACTCTGCATGTCTGAGATTCACAAAATGTGGGAGAAGACGGGCATTGCTGTGAAGCCAATGGCGGGAGATTTCAGTAACAACGGTGAACGAGCCAGCTGTGAGTATATTCACATGGACTTTGACTACTATGACTATTGGTCTACGTTTTTGTTGTTAGTGATGTAAAAAAAAAAGACGTGTCATTCAGTGTTTCGGGACGATAAGAAAGCGATGATAGGTTGTCATAACATTGTATGTGTCTCCTTGTACTTCCTGCTCTGTCGCAACAGGTGAAAGTCATATCTTGAAGTTCAAGTCTAACATCACATCAAGCCATACGATTAAGCTTACATGGGAGCGCTACCGGCCGCCGGACTACAGAGACCTTATCAGCTTTATAGTCTACTACAAGGAGTCGTGAGTACTCAACTTGTTATCCTTCATAACACATGATCATACGAAATGTATTCTCCATCGAGTGTTTCTTCTTTGGCCATTAAATCAGAACTTAATCTTTAAAACTCAAAATAAGAGCTATTTTATGTAAAACTAAATTTGAAATGATCACATCTGTCTGGTTTTGCATATTTTGCCCAAAATCACTCCTAATTTTACATTACTGACCACCCCTAATTACAGATGAGCAGCAGAATAATTCCTCTATTGCAACACAGACAACTAAATATACATTACCATAATTACAACACCCATGTATGCTTATTGTGTGAGATCTGGGTTTGAATAATAAGTAGTACCTTCAAGGTAGATAAGCAAAACATGTATAGTTTGCTTTGTAAAATTTCTGGAGGAAATAAGCAAAACCATTGATGAATCATATCTGATAATAATGTTTGGTTTTCATTCCAACAATCAATTTTTATAGTAGATGTCATTTTTTTGTAAATGGTGAACATTTAGATGAATTCTGATTTGTCAATGTACAACTATGTTTTGTGGCTTTGCCAGCCCGTTCAAGAACATCACAGAGTTTGACGGACAGGACGGCTGTGGCTCAAACAGCTGGCACATGGTGGATGTGGATTTCCCTCAGGAAAAAACCAATGACCCGAAAGTCAGTCTTCAACAACTCAAGCCCTGGACCCAGTATGCTATTTTTGTGAAGTCTATTACCCTGCAGGTGGAGGACAAACACATTACAGGAGCAAAGAGTGATATAATCTACATTCGTACACGCGCATCGCGTAAGTCTGACCATCAGCACATTGGCACCAATACTGTAGTTGTTGATTATATCTAATGCTGTTTGTAAATGATTAGAGCTTGGAATGCAACCGTCTCAGTAATTCCTGTAAAACATTTTAATGTAGCAGACTGACTTTGGCCTTATTGCAGTGCCGTCCATGCCCAAAGAGGCTCGTGCATATGCCAACTCCTCAACCAGGCTCATGGTGAAGTGGTCGCCTCCGGCATATCCCAACGGCAATCTCACGTCCTACATGGTCCGCTGGCAGCGGCAGCCTGAGGACCGGGAGCTCTACCAACATAACTACTGCTCCAAAGGTGTGCAATACTCATTCTACAAAACCATAACCATCTTTTTATTGTCTGGGCATCCTACTGTTGTTGTCATCTACAACATTAACCACACTTTTGGGGAAATAACTTAATTTCTTTCTTGCCGACGGTCATTTTAGAGGATTGATACCACCCTAATGTCTGTACAATAAATATGCAGCTACAGCAAACAGGTAGTTAGCTTAGCTTATCAAAATGACTGAAAAGGGAGGGACTTTTTTTTTTTTTTTACACAAAAATAAGTTAAACAATGAGCTCAGCTAACGATTTTCCGTTAATATTTACATATAACTCTGTGCAGAAAATGTATCAAAGAATACGATCAGCAGCTGCTTTGATGATGCAATGGGCTTCCCATTGCTAAACCCTCTTGTTTTCTCCTAAAACAGAGTTGAAGATCCCGATCCGTATCCCAGCCACAGGGTTCACGGACATGGAGGACAACACCAAGCCCACCAAGTCCGACCTGGCAAGGACGGAGAAGGGCCCATGCTGTGCCTGCCAGAAGACGCCAGAGGAGAATGACAGGGAGAAGGATGACCGGGTCTTTTTAAAGATTTTCGAGAACTTCCTTCACAATGCCATTTTTCTGCCGAGGTAAAATAAACCACAGATGTGTTGAAGATTATAATCTCAGCCATACAGGCATCTCCTTAAACAGTTTACAGCTACTGCTCTGGGCCTCCTTTCATTCTGTGGTGGTGGCGATCAAAGAGCTGAGCTTGTTTGACTAGATGGGTCAAAATGAGGAATGAGGTGGCGACGTTAGGAGCGTTGTAGCTCCTCAGTGGAGACGACAGGATCCGAGATGGACCTGACGGGTGTTGAGCCGGCCTGCGGGTCTCAGCCCTTTTGTCAGGCGGTGCAGAGGAGGAGGCCTGCTGAGTAAGATCCAAAGTCTTCTTAGCGTTCTTGTGGCTTTATATTGCTATGGCAACAGTGGCACGGGGATGTTAGGACCCAAGTCGGCAGCAATTTAGGCAACACAAACAAACCCAAGAGAGAGATGTGATTAAAGAGTCTGAAGGGCCTAGTTTGGCTGCACACCCGTGGCTGCTTTTGCTTTTGTTCTTCACAATAGGGACTGACATCTGTGTTGTGTTATCATTTAACTTTGCTCGTGGCGGAGGATGTTTCTCTGTTTAAAAGACTCCCGCCCTCCTCCCACACTCCTTTATTCTCATATCAACACAGTCACAAACAATCTATGCGTTTGTGAAATTGTTGCCGTAACACTGCATCTCCAACATCTATCACAGTAAAATATGGAGACCTTTGATACACGTGTTGCTTTCCACCAAGAACACTCAGTAGGTAGCTTATAAATCCATACGGCAGCTTTAAACGATGCTTCTCAGCCTCTAAAGTTCATTCATTCAAACAGCGTTACGGTGCTTTTTTTTTCTTTGCAACGCTCTTGTGGAATTGGATCGATGTCTTTTGGAGGAAGAATAATAAAACAGCTTTCTGTTGTAATTGAACTCATACATGCCCCCCCTCCCTTCTTTCTCTGGCTGTGTTGATTTGTTATAGTATAGCTGTCTAGGACACAAGCGGATGGCAGGTCCCGGCTTCTGCAAAGGGCTCAAGCTGTGTATGCACAGACTCTCCACTGTAACAGAGCCAGCAGTATATCAAACCACTCCAGAGAAAAGGCTAGAACATTGGGGAGTTTTTTTTTCCTCTTTCTCAAAGGTTCAGGGTTTAGACCCAGGGTGAGGTGAAAGAGGGTGGCTGAAAACAGAAACAGAAAGAAGAGGAAATGTTTTCCAATCTGTCCTCCACCCGGCACTCCACTCTCCTCCTTCCCTTGCACACTCTCTTTGTCAGGGACTTGTTTTTTTTCTCTCTCTTTTCTTTCTGGAGTGAGACAGCTGCCAGGAAATGTACAGTGAATCCATCTGGAATTTAAATGAATTAGGGAAGAGCCCCATCAGCCCTCGACTAACAGAAAGTAAAGAAAGGCAGACTGATTTAGTTGAAGAGAGGGAGGATTGCTGCACAAAGAGGATAACTGCCAGTGTCTGTTTAGGAGAGCTTGTGGTACGATCCAAAACCTGACTTGAGCATTTATTTACTGTAATCGCTTCCTGTTAAAAGTAATGATGAAAGTTATCTCTTCTTTTGTCTGATCAAGAGATTTTGAGCCTGCAGTATGTATCTTACTGGCTACAGGAATGATATGTAGTCAATGCTTTCCTCTCTGGATTTCATTGCTTGCGTGAAGGTACATCTTTTTTTAGCGGGTGAGGTCAGGACTTACTACTGTAGTAACTCACTAGTTTAAGGTCATGCTTCAGTCAGCTGAGCAGCCTTCTCACAGTGTTCAGACTGACCTGCTTAACTTAACACTCTTATTGCACAATCAGAAATTGGATAGCATATGTTGTCTTTCATCTGGCCTCTCAGTGTAGTCTGTCTATCTCTCTGCCTCTTGTTTAATCACTTCTGTTCCAGAATAGTTTAAGATTTACTTCCGTTACAAATCTCTCAATCCAGAACTCTCTCGTAAGTTTCCATGTATTTTTTTTAATGTATTTTTCAATAGTAACAGTAGCAGATTTTGAGTGCAGGACTTTGGATAGGACCACACCATATCACATATAACTGCCAGAGAGGAATGTTGACATGTCAGTGTGACTGGTCTTTCCCACGGATCTGTCTGTGTCTGTCCACTCCTCGTGGAGGTGTATGTCTGCTCAGACACAAAAGATGCTTCACTGTAGCTTTGCTCAGTTAGGTCTCTGAGTTTACTCCCTCACTGTATTACTTGCGCTAGAGCTAAAACCATTTGTCAACAGAACAATTATCAGCAGCTATTGTAATGAGCAAATTGTGATGATTTGCAGCTTTTTGTTGTCTGGTTAATTAAATTAAATACTTTGGGAGTTCTGGAGTGTTAGTTGGATAATACAAGCCCATTTTAGATATCACCTGGGCTTAAGGAAATCATCATGGGCATTATTCACATTTTATGGACTAAATAATTAATCAATTAATTGTGGATAAATCGTGAGATTGATAAATGCTTTAAATAATTGTCAGTTGCAGTCCTAATTCCCAGTATACAGTTTGAATTATGTCTGAGCTCTTACATATGCTGTTTCAAAACTTAGCCACCTAATAATGCAGTACTCATGACATTTCCAAACAACCCCTGAACATTTATTTAGTTCTGTAAAGGCTCCATATACCTGTTGTCACCTGCTGTCGGTACAGCTTTCATTTTCCAACTCACTCCTTTCCTTTGTCCGTCTGTCTCCGCTGACTACCTGGTAGGTTTTGTATGTAACTACAGTAGGTTCAGTGCCCTGTGGCGTCTGTTGTATCTCTGCTGCTGCTGCAGTCACAGCTGTCAGCGCCTGCTTGCCCTCAATAACGGAGACGATGTCCAGCTCCCGGTGGCTCCACGGCCGTTTGATTCAGAGTGTCACAAAGATATAAGCCATGTTTTCTGTCATGTCCGCTTTTTGACCTTAAAGACTTTTTCAATGTTGACTGGGATTCGTGAGAAATGAATGAAGAGTTACTGTGGAACGATCTCTTTGTGTCTTTGTCTTTTTCTCTGTGTTCACCTCGCTATGAACCGTTAGACCTCATCCTATGACGCAGCTCCACACCAGGGAGTATTATTCAGCATTAGTACACATGGTGGACAAATACACACATTCAGCAAGATGCTTTGACTTTGTGTAAAATTATTTTGGAGTTATGAATATAAAAATATTTATTTTGAAAGGATTTCCAGGACAAACAAAATATGTTTTATCTTTTTATTTAATATAAGAGCACTCACTATACTTAAAGCTGTTTCATCCTCTGTATTTCAGGCCCCCAGATCGTCGACGTAGAGATGTTTTTGGTTTGGCTAACAACACACTGCTCTATGACGGTGTTGGAAGCGGGAACGTCACCCTCGGTCCAGGGGATAACAGTACAGATGGCATTCCTCCCATCAGGGAGTACCCCTTCTCAGAGGAGAATACAACAGCAGAATATTTAGAGATCCCCAACCTGCGACCTTTCACTGTCTACCGCATTGACATCCATGCCTGTAACAAGGAGGTGGGGCTCTGCAGCGCTGGAGCCTTCGTCTTCTCCAGGACAAAACCGGCAGGTAAGGAAGTGACCTGGATACAATCTATTATAGAAATGTGGCACAGTGCGCTGAAGCACCTTCTCCTACAGTGCATTGAAGACACATGCTTGTTGTGCTTGTGTGTTTCCCAGTCAAAGCAGATGACATCCCTGGAAAGGTGATCTATGAGAGGAGTGACAAAGTTGAAGGTTGTGTGCTGCTGCACTGGCCAGAGCCCGTCATGCCCAACGGTCTCATCCTGATGTATGAGATCAAGTTCCGTCTGGGGACAGAGGTGAGTAAGGCTGTATACAGCTGAAGATCCCCTCAGACATGTTTCAAGACATTTCACAATTTAAAAGATCCCAGCACATGAACCGAAGGATACTGTCCAGCGTCAGCAGATTCTTGTGCCAAACTCTGCACAGACATCATTCTGCACAGTGACAATAAAGCAGCCAATGAAGTGACAGCATGCAATACACATTTTGGTGACTTTTAAAGTGATGAATCTGCAAGGCCCCATGGCTTAAAATGGTGTGTTTTTAAACATAATGTACAATGCTTAGTTTTATCTACCTGATTGTTCATAATAACCACTATGTGTTTTGTTTCTTCTTTCATTTCAGCCTGAGAAACAAGAGTGTGTGTCACGGCAGCAATACCGCGAGCACCAAGGAGCCCGGCTGAGAAACCTAGGCTCAGGAAATTACTCTGCTCGTGTGCGCGCCACTTCACTAGCAGGGAACGGCTCCTGGACAGAGGGCGTGTTCTTCTACGTGCCTCCACCCAAACGTAAACAACATTTCTCGCACAATAAATACTGTTTATTGGATACAAATCCTGACTTTTTAAATTTTGGTCGTTGCTGATCACGTTTTGTTTTGTGTTTTGTCTAACAGGAGACGATGGTGTTACGTTCTACTTGGTCATCATAATTCCCATTATAGTGACCCTTTTCATTGCCAGCCTTATCACAATTGTCTTCTATGTGAACAAAAAGAGGCAAGTATCTTCATAAACGTGCTATCCACATTGCCGGACAAAGTCTCCTGATAATGTTGTTCTACCTCGCTATGTTCATGAAACTTAATGACCGCAGAATGTCAATTAGAGTTAACAGGTATTGCTTTCATTAACATTCCCCTGTGGTAAAGAGTGTAGTTCCTATACAGAATGACACGTCGCATCCACAATCAGAGCTGCCTGCTGACTAACTTAGCTGTCTTTGTGCTAATAGGAACAGCGACAGATTGGGGAATGGAGTCCTTTATGCCTCCGTCAACCCTGAGTACTTCAGTGCTGCTGAAAGTAAGGATGTAGAATATCTTTCTGCACTACGTTGTGCTGTGAATGCATGTTGTTGACCTGCTGTCCGCTGTGTTGTGCCAGTGTACGTCCCAGATGAGTGGGAGGTGGCCAGAGAGAAGATCACAATGCACAAGGAGCTGGGCCAGGGCTCCTTTGGCATGGTGTACGAAGGCATTGCCAAAGGAGTTGTCAAAGACGAGCCGGACACACGAGTGGCCATCAAGACGGTCAATGAGTCGGCCAGCATGAGGGAGCGTATTGAGTTTTTGAACGAAGCTTCTGTCATGAAAGAATTCAACTGTCACCATGTGGTAAGAGTGTTACAGCCTGAACTGAGTGAGAAAAGCCTGAAATAAAGGCAGATAAATCGTAACAGTGTGCCTGGAATTGAACCAACACATTTTCCTTTTATTGAACCTATATGCAAGGAAGTGCTCTTGGTTATCATTTCCTAATTACTCTGCATAGAATTAAAGAGGAAGGTGTCGGCAGGTCACATGCACTAAGTACAGTGTGCTTTGCTTTACTTCAGCTCCAGCCTCAGGCAGGGTTTAGCCTCCAGGAGATTGTGTAGCTTCTCTCATCAGCGTGATCACAGCCTCATTAACTGTGTTAAACGGATGTTTTTATTTCCTTTTGCAACCTTTTTATCAAGTCTGGCTGCTAAAAAGCTAAACACTCAATTATTCAATTAAATTTGTATGATTTAAAGTAAATAGATTTTTTTTTTTTACAATCTTCTAAGCAAGTTAAAGCGAACAGTTTTTTTTCCTCATATGAATATAAGTTATAAAATATGAACAGTTACACAATGATTGCCGGAAAGGTACAGTGCACCTAAGAGGATTTTGAGACAACTTTACGATTTAATCATTTTATAATGAAAACAATATTTCTTTATATATATATATGCATACATTGTTGCATTGCAGTTAATATTCAAGAAATCAAACATTTTATATGATCAGGAAATTATAAGATACCATCAAACTCACTTTAGACTCACTTCCAATAAACGTTGTTCCAAAAATTTGTATCGTTATTTTCTGAGGTAGTCCTGAAGCAATTTCACCACCAGTTAAATATATCCCATCCGTGAGCATCGCCTGCATTTCTTTAGTGCATTGCGGGACAATTGTGTTCATCAACCACACACAGAAAAATGAAGTCTTTTGTATTTAATTACTGACTGTTTTGGGGATACTTTAACTTTTCAAAACCTGCCTAGAATGTGTCAAATGGATTTGAGACTTTTGACTCATCATAGCTGACCTGTGCTGTATTGTGATTGCTAAAGGTGCGGCTGCTGGGCGTGGTCTCTCAGGGACAACCAACCTTGGTGATTATGGAGCTGATGACCCGTGGAGATCTCAAGAGCCACCTGCGCTCTCTGCGCAAAGAAGTAAGGAGCTTTTCCTGGCACACACATTCACACACACGTTTCAGATCTATGTCAGAGCTCTTACATGAATAGGTGATGGTGTGAACTGTCACATACGCATCCTGTCTCCCTTTTTCTCCCCCACACACATGCACATTTCCTCACATAGCATCCATCCTGTACTTTATAATGTGGAGTTGTAACCAGTGTCCGGTGTTGTGGTTAACTGTACGGTGTTTTTTCACTCCTCACTTTCTCGCCTCACCACCAGAACTCCACCAGCCAGGTCCTACCCCCGCTCAAAAAGATGATCCAGATGACAGGGGAAATTGCCGACGGCATGTCGTACCTCAATGCCAACAAATTTGTCCACAGAGATCTGGCTGCCAGGAACTGCATGGTAACTGAGGACTACACTGTGAAGATTGGAGGTAAGTCAAGTTAATACTAGGCCTTCAGCCTCCCCTCGTCGCTCAATGCTGAGCTGGCCTCGAAAATAAGTGCTTGGATTTCAGTGAGTGCCTGAGGCTGTGGAGTCTTAATGTAGATGGACAGAGGGGAGGTAGGAGGTGAGGGAATGGATGAGCTCTCAGGAGCTCCCTCTTTCACACAAAATGACTGAGAATTAATAGCTTCTTTTTTTCTTCAGATTTTGGCATGACCAGAGATATTTATGAGACGGATTACTACCGAAAGGGAGGGAAGGGCCTGCTGCCTGTCCGCTGGATGTCTCCAGAGTCGCTGAAAGATGGCGTGTTCACTACAATGTCTGATGTTTGGTATGAGAACACATCACTCTCTTACACACACTCACAAGCCTACGATGTGCATGAATAAACCTGCCCTTATCCAGATGGCCGGTAAAATATTCCAGAAATGTCTACAAATTACTGAGTGGAATCACTCAAATATAGTGTGTGTGTAGTGTGTGTGTGTGTGTGTGTGTGTAGTGTGTGTGTGTGTGTGTGTGTGTGACAGAGAGTTTGAACATGCATTTCTTGCCCTCTATCCTCTGTGATGGTTTTGCTGTCATAGCATCCACATAATCTTTTGGTTTCCAGCTGGCTCCAGAGTATTGTAGAATAAGATACATCTGTATTATTTTACTCACACCTTGTTTATACCAGCTTGCACTGAAATCTCAGTTTACAGTCCTGCCACATTTTTCTATCTAAAACAATATTGTTGTACAAAAATACAAGTGTTTACTAGCTCCCTTGCAATTTTTTGTTTCCCAACTCAAAATGTCCCGTGGGTCAGTCCTTAAGAGTGGGCTTAAACTGCTCCAGATGTTCTCAAATGATAGGTTGCAATGCCAGCAAAAACCCACCTCCAGATTTGTGTTCTCTATCTTCTTCTTTGATGGTGTACAGATGAAGTTTAGCATAAGACCAACCCATTATGGGCTCCTTAGGAATCTACAAGAAGGTGACTTTTATGTTGTTGATTCGAGAAACAAATGTGTCTTTGTCTGTCAGCACAAGACTGTTTCAGCCACTTTCATGCGGTGTTGTAATAAAAGACTGTCGAACGTAAACTGCACTCATGCCAGTTGTGAAATTCTGACTAGCAGGAGTGAAAACATAATTTGCTTTTTGTACGTCAAGTTAAGGAGTTTTTTTATGAATAGTTTCATATAATATAATTGCGAGGTAGCTTCAGGTTCAACTGAGGGAATGACATCCTTTTGATTCACCGGTTTGTACGTTGATACACAGCTTACCTCAAGACTTAAGGGCTGCCAGATTTGGGGTTGAAGATGATGTAGATAACATAAGGAAAGGTATCTTCTGTGTGCTGCTTTTCTCGTAATGTTTTCAACATCCTCGGCACAGTTAATACTTCAGATAATGTAGGGATTTAAATTTGCAATGTTTCAAGCAGCATTGGTTATTTTTCTTCGCCATTTGGAGGGAGAAATCCACAAAATGCTGCACATAACACATACTTGTTCGTAATAAATTTCAATACAAGTTAATGACATTATTTACATGAGAAGTGTCTTGAATCTTAATTAAAAGTTTTTTGGGGCGGGGGAGCAAACTGCTAACACACCACTGACAGTTGACAACAATTATTGAGAATTATTTCCACGTAATACAAAATAAAAATACAACTCTGTGCTTAGTGGTGTTAACTTCAGCAGCCTTTAACATTGTCTGCTGTTGCACGCAATGTAAGCAGCTCTTAAGTAGCATTAGATAAGAGGCACAAATGTAAATAAACATTATAACAGTCATGTTTCAATTTTTACCGCAGGTCATTTGGTGTCGTGCTGTGGGAGATCGCCACCTTAGCAGAACAGCCCTACCAGGGCATGTCCAATGAACAAGTGCTGCGCTTCGTCATGGAGGGAGGACTCTTGGACAAACCGGACAACTGCCCCGACATGCTGTAAGTCTCCCCGTATCTGTGATCAATAACTGTGGGAGGTTTATGTTTCGACACCCTTGAAGGGCCTCGCGCGGCCTTCCTTCCCATTAGTATTTTGTCCAGCGTCTATTTTAAGTTGGGGTTTGAAGTGTGTAAGATATCATGTGGTGTGTATGCTTAGAAAGAGCCAAGATGAGGCCCGACATTAACGTCACAGGTTAAATGTAGTCTGTTGACAACATGGGCCCGGTGGTCAGCTGGCGGTCTGAAGCCTCCTCACCCGTCAGCCTCGGCCCATAGAAGGGACGCCGCCACTCGTGGGTGGCATGAGCAGGGAGATGATGTCTGTCTGTCAGCAAAGGGAGTGGGAGAGACAGAGAAATAATTCATTAATGAATCATCTTGGCTGTAAGAGAAGAGAAATCACAGCACAGCCTGGTTGTCAGCAGGCAGCGCTGCATATATGCATTTCTCCCCTCTCCCACTCTGACCTCAATAAGAAGGCATTCTGCTTTCTCCCCTCCCACTCTCCATGGCTGACCTCACCTTCGAAAGAGAGTGCGAGTAGAAAAAAAGAGGGCCGAATGTTGTGCAGACACAAACCTCTGGTTTCTATGGCAGCCTGACTATTTTGTCCTGATTGCAGGAGTGTGTGGATTGTGTTACAAAGGTGGTGGTGGTGGTGGAGATGGGGTTAACCTCCTGTTGTGTGAGCAGCACACAGGGATTTCAGGCCTTTTGCCGCTGGTCACCTTCAATGTAGTGACTCAATGGAGAGTTCCAGAAGACTGCTGAAGTGTGGTGAAGCCAGAAGTCCTTACAAAGACTGAATATAAAGAAACAAGAGGAGAATGCGGGCAGGATAACAGACAAGAGGGATGAGTCATATTTGGAGAGCCTTGAATGTCGTCTCCTTGTACGGTCTTTCCCATGGTCAGGTAGCTGTGGGTCACTGATTGGATTTCCCAGGTTTCTGTCTAGAGTTTCCTATCTGGACAAAAGTGCATTCTCTCTCGCAGGGTTGGGCCAAAATGAAACTCAGACTCTGTGATGATATTAAACAACATGATTTATTGTGGAATGTGTACGATCACTCACAGTCCTACGATACTTCAAGGTTTCACCACATGGGCATGTTGCATTTCTGAAGTTTTGCAGTTCTGTTGCAAGTGATTATTTAACATTTACTGTAGATGTTTGGAGACCGTTGTGTACTCCACTTGGCCTGAAAGTATGTCTGTTTCAGATTTTATTTGAGTGTTACAGTTTTTTTAGGCTGGTGAAATTTCTTCTGTCTAGACTGCTGCACATTTTTTCATAAAAGCCTGACTGCTGCCAAATTACATTTTGAAAGCACTTTTTTTTCACAAGTTATTTCCTGAAAATAGCTATTTATATATGTGACACAAACGTTCAGACGCATACATAAGACTGAGCTATATTTATATATATGTGCAGCAGACACATTAACGGGGGGAAACATAGACAAAGCACAGCTTAACAAAGCTATCAATATAAATGGAACAAATACAGAAAAACAAAGCGTGTTAGAGAGCACAAAACAGGCAGTAAAACACTTAATTTTAAAATATAATTGAATGTATTGAATTGAATGAACAGGTAAACAAGAGATGTAAAAAGAAAAAAACAGCTGACGATACACAAACAAATAGATGTTGTTTGACCTTGACTACTTCTTTCATGCCAGCTGAAGAACAAGTATACACATAGCTAATGCGCCGCTTTGATCTTGTTGCTAACATCATTGTTGACTGGTAAAATCTACTGAGTGCATTCATCTTCATGGCAATAGTATGTGTCTGTGTGTGCCAGGATTGGCAGGATGCTGACAAGAAGTTCGAATTTACTGCAGCGTTTGTTTTCTAAATTTGCATCAACATGCCTCGTGCGCAGCAACAGATGGTGGAGGAAGAGTGCCGGCCCGGCTCCAAGCATTACACGTCTTTTCATGGGAGGTCTTTGCTGCCTGGCTTTGGATACTTAGCGTCAGCTTTAAGACACTTGCTGCAGTGCAAAAAAAAAATAAGCCAGAGTCGCACCCCCCTGCTGCTTCAGAGTGTGCGGCGAGGCGCATGCACGGGAAAGGTTCTTCCCATAATTCTTCTGTGCGGAGGGGAGCTGGCACCCGGCTGTAGAGACTGTTGTAGACTGCAAAGAGGCTACTGGAAGGGAAGGAAAACCAGAGAGAGGGAACGGCAAGCGCAGAGGAGAGATGACTGAGGTGTTTGTCAGCAGACCTTGGAGAGTATTCTTAGCTTGTTTGTGTATAATTGAAGTTGTGGTGTGCGGTGTAGCACCACACAAAACTGTAATAATTCTCTCTTTTATGATGTTGTTTTGACATTCCTAAAGCTCGGCTGCTGGCCTGGCAGAATAACCTTACATGTAATTTACTGTGCTCCTGAGTACATACGGCATTACTGATCCTGCTGTATGTGTTGTAATGTCATCCAAATTTTGTATATCTCATTTGAATTGGCATGTTCACTAAGAGTACCTGTCTGCAACGGACCTGTCGGAAATTGCTCAGCAAGCCCAAGAGATAAAGGCCTTTTAGTATATATGAGCTGTTTCCATCAGGCTAAAGGTACATTCACAGCCACTTGTATCGGAATATTATATACAATTTGAAACATAATTTGTTTTATGTGGATGTGACACTTTAAAAATATGATATATTGTACTGTCTACAAAGTTTGTTTTTCAATCTTGTAAAAGGCTTTAACTTCAGTGTCTGCTGCCACCTGCTGGTGAGAAATGTGAAGTCTTCCTCCTCTAAAGTTGTATAGGTTCATGTTTTTCCTAAGTCTGTCTTAACACAACACTCACATGCCCATATGTACATTGGAAGAGTTGATGTAGTCTGTGATGTAGCACAATTAAACTCTGAGATAGTATATCCAAAGTTCTCATTTTGTGCAGACAAAGCTTATATGAGGCAAAAATAATGCAGCAGTCAAAGTGAGTTAATTTAACTTGGTGTCAAAGTAAATGTCTTTTTAGGAAGAAATGTCGAAAAAGCTGAACCTTTTCTTTTAATGACAAAAATCACTAAAGATCTACTGTACCTTACCGACCCTCTTCATCTTTTGTGCATCACTTGTAGGTTTGAGCTGATGAGGATGTGCTGGCAGTATAATCCCAAGATGCGTCCGTCCTTCCTGGAGATCATCAACAGCATCAAAGATGATCTGGATCCTCCCTTCAGGGAAATGAGCTTCTTCTACAGTGAGGAGAACAAGCCGCCAGACACCGAGGAGCTGGACATGGAGGTAGAAAACATGGAGAACATTCCACTGGACCCTGCATCCAACAGGCAGCCCGCTGCTGCTTCTGCTGCTGCTGCTGCTGCTGCTGCTGCTGCTGCTGCTGCTGCTGCTGCCCCCGCCGCCGCACCTTCTTCGGCGTGCACAGGAGGCACGCCGCCCCCTGCTAGCCAGTTATCCCCCATGCAAGGCCCGAGCACTCCATTATTGGGACCCATGTCTCCCTCTTCCCCGGGGCTGGTGTCCTCAGCCTTGGCGTCTCCAGGCCAAGCGTTGGACAAGCACTCAGGACACGTTTCGGCCAACGGGCCTGTGGTGGTACTACGGCCCAACTTTGACGAGTTGCAGCCCTACGCACACATGAATGGGGGCAGGAAGAACGAACGGGCGTTACCACTGCCCCAGTCTTCGGCCTGCTGATATCAGACCAGCCTCTCCTCCTCTTACACAGGGTAACACAAACCTCTCCTCCATCTCTTAAGGAGGGATGGATGAGGTAGGGACTGACTTTCTTTAACTGTGTGCCAGTAGATTCCTTTAAGGTCGAACATAAACTCTGAAAACTGAGAAAAAGTAAAGAAACCTGATAAAGCATTTAGGAGTTTGGTGGCCCGGTCTCGACACTGGGGAACTCCTTCCTGTGCCGCCTGTGTTTCAGTCGTTGTTCAAAAGTCCTTCGAGAAGGAGAACAATGCAGCATGTATCCTGACATACAGATTTTGACTTCAAATTCATGAAAGTCTTTTTTAGCATATCTGCCAGCAAATCCAACAGAAGAGCACTTTTTTCCTGATGATTTCAGAGAGGATGTTGTGGATATCTGAGTGTGTATTTATACAAAACACATGATTCTTTCTATAATATGGCTCTATTTCTAAAAGACTCCATCAAAATGACTTGTTTGCACGAGCAGGCCGGCTCAATAAGAAGGTTTGGACTAAGATCATTGTTTCTTTTTCCTGTTGGTATTTCTATCATCTCGTCAAAGTAGAAGAGGAGGGCCTATTGTGTATCTGCCAAACTATTGCCAAATCAAGCTTTTTCTTCAGTTTCATACAGGCCTCCCTTCTTGTTTCAGGCGGTGATTCAGAGTTGCAACGGTCTGGTAAACAATAGCTTCAGACTTCATGCTCACCGTGAGTACGAGCTGCTCCTGGGCTAGCTGTGCGTGTCGGGTTATCACAGGACAGAATGCAGTGTTACTGTTGAGAAACGCTGCATTCCTTTCTGCAGTCAAGGTTTTCTCAAAATATGCAGCATCTGCATCGGGGGTGGAATAAATTTAGCAAGCCTTAAGATACTTTTTATCAAGTGAATTGCATAAAGATTTAGAAAGGCCTCTTTTAATTCAATTTAATTCAATTAATTGGTTTGATTGGTTGATTTAAAATTCATCTTAATTTTTTTTTTTTTTTAATCCTTAATTTTTTTATAAACAAATTTCACTGGTTCTTCCGCTTCTTGCGTCTAAGGATTTGCTCGCATGACTTGAATCAGCCAACTCTGAATCACAGCCTCAGTCTGTCTTTGTTTTAGTAAAAAAGAAATAAGAACTTCACAATCAAGAGATGCGACTCTGCCTCCACTCCATATATTCAAACCTTATCTGACATCTTTTGAACTGTGTGTTTCATGTGGGAGGTGATTGTTTTCTCTGATACTGCTGTTTAAATTAAACTCACCAAATATTCCACGACAGAGCCCGAGACCGGAGACAGAAAACAAAAAGGCGTTGGATCAGATTTTAGTAGCCTAGAGACGACTTTTAAATCTCAACTGGTCTGTTTTAAAATAGGCATTGGTTTCTCTACGTTTCAAACACATTTAAGGGTCTTACAGTTGAATTTTAGACTGCAGGATCATTTTTATACAAATCATTGGTTTTGTCACTTTTTTAAACCTTTTTACAGTTTAAAATGTTTGCCTCTATGTCTGTACAGAACAAAGCTGCTATTTTATTCTTTTTCTCTTTTGGATGTTTGTGTGTGTATATGTGTGCGTGTGTGTGTATATATATATATATATATATATATATATATATATATATATATATATATATATATATATATACATACCAAGTCCTTCAGGTTTGATATTTCATGGTCTCCACTACAGTCTATTTCTTATGTCTTCAAACTGAAAAAAATCAAAAAAATAACAAAAAATAAGATAAATTTAGATATAAAAGCATTATTTTTTTTCTGTTACCCAAAAGTTTTTCTGGAACACTATTTTGTTCATTGCCTTTTTATTTTATGAAATCGTTCCTTGTGTATTGGTTTCATGGATGTCTATATTATTATTATTATTAATATTATTATTATTTGGAATGGACACCTTAGCTCGATGTGTGAGTGTGTCCCTTCTGCACCTTTTTTGTACGTGTTGTCTCGCACTGCACCTAGCATTGCCCTCTAGGTGCAACTCAATCTCAGGTCAAAGTAAAGGCTTTGCTCTCTCCACACATTCGCATAATCGTCCTCTACTTGTCTCCAGTTGTACCTCCCTCCCCCTTTCCTCCCCCATCATGTTTAGCCCCCTGCCTTCCTGCCCGGGTGCCTCCTTTCGAAGTAAGTGCACAAGATATTTACACCGGATCTGGTATTTTAACCCATCCATTTCTTGCTGCCCTTTGAATCAATAGGGCTAATTGGGTTGTCTTATTTGCCTTAATTATACCAACCAACTCTCAAAATCAGATTTTTTTCCTCCTTTTTTTAAATTACTTCAACACTCATGTAACGCCACTTCTGCTAATGCTACTTCATCAAAGTGAAAACCATTGTTATTGTGTGTCTTTATGATCACTGCTTCTGAAACCAAATAAAGGATGGGTTAAAGTCCAGGAAAGGGAACACGTTTCACTGGCATGAATGGAAAAGGTTATTAAATGGAGGCTGAATAGTGAAAGTGTTTTGAAGGATTCTCCTCGTCTTTTTGGAAATGTTGCATTATGATTTTTTTCCCCCCTCTCTTTGAATTTTTTTTTTTCTCTATAGGAGTGTTATTTATTATTATTTTTTTCTTTTTTGTGATACCAGTTTAAATCACTGTAAAAATGCCCCATGATTCAGTATAGAGTTGGATTTTTTTTGTATGTATTTTCTTTGGTGTCATGACTGGGGGACTTAAAAGGTTTTCTTTTTCCTTCAAGTATATATCTACCTCACTCTTTTTAAATGAACGTCTATGTAAAACAAGTACATCTCACTTTCATCAGTTTGTATAGAAACCTCATCTGGATAAAACCCATGGGGATCTCGATGAACCTCACAAAGCCAACTTAGACAGGAGATGGAATATCTGTGTTGTTCAGTCCACTGATTTCAGGCCCAGTGATTTACAAAAGTCTGTTTATATCTCTGAGAATGTAGAGGAGAGGACTTCAGTACAGTGTGCTTTAGTTCTCTGCAGAATCCGTTCAAATTGGTGTCAGGTATATGACATAATTACGTCAAACTACACTTTCATTTGACTGGATACAGTGTAAGAAGTCTAAGCGCAGGTGCAGTTTAAGAGACCAGGGCACAGCAGCAACATCAAATATTCCATCTCCACTGACTAACAACCTATTTTCACAACCTTAAATCCTCAGAAAACCAAAACGTTAATTTTCTCATATAAAATGCATTCGTATTGAAATCTCAACTATTATTATGCGGAATATTTAAAAAGGGAAAGTTGTTTATTATTGACCTCCAAGAAAAAAAAGTGTTGACTGCAAGGTGACAGCACAACTCAAACATCCAGATATCATTCACACTCCCAAATTATTTTCTGTTATATATATATATATCAGTGCTGTGAATATAACAAGGAGCATAGAAATAGCAGCCATTCTTCAGAGAAAATAGACAGTTTCAATCATTTGTAGGTCAATATTGGATTACATTCTGCCCTTTTTGTTACCTTGTGAACTCCTCCTTTTAAGTGCACACCATCACTTCCCCTGTCCAAGTCTGTTTTATGAGCTGGATACCATGGGAGTAGAGCTCTAAACATTTCTATGTTATGATTTTTGTATCATTACAATGCCTATTTCTATTGCTTCTTACACTAATGCTGCTGGTTAAAACAGTCACCTCGGTGGATTTTATATTGTCATTAAAAATGTGTGAAGGTGGCGAAGAAGCTTTTACACCTCCAAACGTCTCATACAAACTTCACTTCTACTCACAGCGGCAACTTGGAAAGTGCTATCTTAGTGCAAGGGCTTCTGGGCTGGAGGCATAAGGTAAATAGAAAATTCTTGTTGAAATTAATACCCAGAAGCAATAAAAAAAAATGGAATTATAGATGGCATAATGTGATATCTGGGTCCTGAATTTAGGTTCTTCTTATGCATTTTATCTGTGCATGATTTTAAGATAATCAAAGAGTGAAGTTGTGGTTGAAAAACAGTCAGATTGCTGCTGAATATCACATTAGTACAGAAATCACCACTGACAAGCAAAAATCTTGTGTAGTTACTTAACATATCTGTGCATTTATGTTTTTCCATTTGGATGTATGTAATGATAAAATACAAAGTTTTAAGTTCTGGGAGTAGACGTTACATTGACCTGTTGTGAGGTGATTTACTGGTTACCATTAGATCACAAACCTGTCATAAATACAGCATTTAAATAAACGTGGACATGTAAAGGACAGGGATGTTGTGTAGATTACGGGTAGTCATGGTTAAGACTAAACCACATGATTAGAAAAATATGATAAGTCTAGGTTTACAGCTTCACACTAGTTGCTTTTTTGCATTACCAGATTTAAGTGGAAACACACAGTAAATAACTTAAAGAACATTCAACTTCCTCTTCATCATTTTTATTCTTCTGAATGCAAACCTCAGGTTTATGGAGGATGCATCTGTGCATTCAAACTGCAATAATAAGTTTGAGGTTTATCATTATCAGGCCTCTGTTTTTATGATTTGCATTCCTATACCTACCGGGGGTGGGGGGTTTGATTTACTGCTATTATTTTATTACAATACTTTCATAAAATCTCTGTGTTCATTACCTGATTGGGGAAAGAAATAATCAAAAAGCTTCACTAGACTGTCTTTTTCCAAGCTCTGTAACTGAGGCCTCAACGGTTTTTTTACACCTATAACTGAGATGGGGTGTTTTTGACATGCCATCTCCAAATGTGTACCTGAGAATTTCTTGTATTTTCTTTTTTTCTGAAATTTTGAATAAATAAATGAATGAGAACATTTACTGTTTGTTCAATTTAATTCCCTCTGAGGCCGCAGTGGCCAATTTACATCATTCATCAGTGATAAGCCTTCATTGGGAGATCTTCTTTGCTTTGACCGCTGGCTTGAGGAAGTCCGCTGTCATCCTCTCCTCATGCCGTTTCTAAAGAGTCCTCCAGCTGGGACAGCATAGTGTGAATGGGCGTCTGCAGCAGAGGTATCATCTGGCAGCTGAGGTCAGGCTGCCAGATGAGGGCGTGTGGATGAGTGCTGCTCTTCTCTGACCGTGATACAGTAAGCAGTAAAAAGCAAAATCACACGGGTACCTGAGAGGAGGGCGGACAGCGTTATTTAATTTTGCTTAGTGTCTGTCATCACTGTGCAGGAGCAGATGCCTACCTGCCAACATCTCTGGAATAAATGACATCCGTCCTGCTTGTTGGAACTCTTTGGCGACAGCTCTTATGTTAACAACCGAGTCCAGTTTCACCGGTCCTTCTTCCACACAGTAGTGACTTTTAGAACAGAAACAGCATACATCTTTGCCTCTGTATCCACTGTTCTTCCCCATTTGCTCCAAAAGGATGGCACTGGAACCTCTGGTTGTGCGCAGATGTACAACAAGATTGGGACCACACAAACACACAGGGTGATCTGAGATGTTTACCTTCTCGTTCCATAAGCAGGGTGTAATTATGCATTGTAACAGTTAGTATCTCCACCAGGGCTGTTGCTAACATTGAAGATGCTGAGGTCATGACCTCCTTTTTCTGGGAATATTGGAGGTATTTTTTTACTGTTTATAAATGAAAGCAGCTAACAGAACTACCTGTATAAACAATGCTGAGTACCTCTTAGCCTGCTGCTCCCTTTCACTGATTTATTGGACAGCTTGTTTGGCTAACAGCTGACAGTCATGAAACCACCTGTCACCAGTTTGAATTTATTTTAGGACAAATTATATCTTAATTAGACTTGTTTTAGGTTAATATGTAGAGGATATAAAGGGATATAAATCAGAGGAAATATAAACGTATATCATTTAATTGAACAAAATAGGTTTTTAAATCCTACTTGTAGTAGTAGTAGTAGTAGTAGTATTGTTTTACAAACATGTATTCATGAGTGAACACGTTCTGCTATACCTGTAACCACCACTATTTATTTTTCATTCATAACGCAGTCACGTTAACACAGTCGGTAGGGACAGATAGTTACTACGCACTTGATATCAGGAGACTGGAAAACAACGAGGTTTATTTGAGCTCCGGCAGCTCTGTTTCTGTCCGCTTCGGGGAGCTGTTCTCCAGACAATAAAGGACGAGAAGCACTTGTGGAAGTGATGTATTCAGGTGAATTCTGACATTCAAATGACAGGTTAAAAACAAGTCACACATGTCATTAGCCTGAAGACTGAACCGACGCTTCTTTTTCACGCCATTAAAAAAAGCACTCATATTTACTCTATAAATTTTATGACATATAATTAGCCTGCAATTACTACAACATCTTTAATGTGCTCTTTTGTTTCAGCTGAATGAATAATTTAGTGGTTCTCAAATGTGGTACGTGGAGGCAAGATTTTAAAAAGAAATATCCATTCAAAATCCTTTTAAAATAGTAATTTAATAAATATTCAAAAACATAAGTGTAAGTTTATAAACTGAATTATATATATTCTATATTAAATCAGACCCTGATAGCACAGATCTTTTTTTCAATCAAAAAATGTTTTGTCCTGGTTAGGGGGTACTTGGCTGAAAAACTATTTCACAGTGGGGTACATCACTTAAAAGACCGAGATCTACACTGTAACATCTAATATCCACATAACACATCTTTATAGGAATTTTCAGGAAACAGAAACTACAGCCTTCAGAACAATCGTTTAGACCGATGTCCTTTTCCTCGTCTCTAAACATATGTTTAGCATTAATTTAGTTCTGTTTCAATAGCACATTTGTTTTCACAACATCCTTGCTGCTGCTTGGAGATTAGAGGGCTAATATTTCAGACAGTCCTTAAACGCAACACAACATCTGCCAGGGACACGAACGCGCTTGGGGCGATCCTGTGAGGCAGGACACGCCCTCTCCTCCTCCTGCACTTGTCAAAGGGCACTGATCGCAAATTACATCCCAGTCGTGCCCACAGACGGACACGCAAATGACACCGGGACAACCTGTCTGCTAGAGTATTGAGCTCCAGATTGTAATTTTTTTTAACTCACTTTTTCTAATTAGATGCCACAATGTTGCCTTTCAAAAGAACTTTTGACAGCGATAAACATCATCTGCAGGAGCTTAACAGCAGACTTTGCCAATATCTTTCCAGAACGAAGCAGCTGGAGCAAGAAAATACGTATCTTATTACTGAAATAAATAAACTTAGACAAGGGAAGATGGCGGAATGGGAGCCGAAGTACAAGGCTGAGGTGCGGGATCTGAGGAGAATGGTGGGGCTGCTGTCGTTTGAGAAGTCCCAGGCCGAGATGGAGAGGGGGAAGCTATGGCGGGAGTTGCAGATGGTCCAGTCTATGTGCAGCGAGCAGACTGGGGTGTGCAAAGACATCAGTGGTGAGCTGAAAAGCTACGAGAAGGAGCTTCAGCACGCTCACAAGACCAACGGTGAACTCCAGAAGCGTGTATGTCAACTAGAGAACGAATATAAATGCCTGGAGGATGTGCACAGACAAGAGAAGGATCATCTGCTGCGGCAAGTGGAGTCCCGGGTGGTACCCATCATTACGCAAACTTATCGCGGGCCACCGGCGGCCTCCATGGAAGAGGTGCAAAAGTATGCCCGCGGACTGTCCGATGGGTGGATAGAGACCGTTGAAATGTACCAGATGAAGGTGCAAGATATGGAGCAGTCGATTAAAGCAGACCAGGCGAAGCTAAGTGATCTGCAGAGAGAGAAGATGCGGTATGCTTCAGAGTTGGATAAATTACGCACAGAGGCGGAAAAACAAGGTCAGATTCAATTCTGTCTTGAAGAAGAAGTGATGCACATGCAGGAGAGATTCCGGGTGGACTTCAGTGAATATCAGGTGAGGAACAGTCCATTATAGGACAGCTCAGATTTATATTTCAAAGGGACTCAAGTGAAGCCAGAGATTATAGGATCTGCATTTATGTGTTAAAGTCCCAACATACATAATCCATATGAAACACCTTTAAACATATACAGGCAGAATAATCTATCCTTTATCACAGTGAGCCATGCAAGTGGGGGAGGGTATATCCTCACCTGCCACACCCACTTTGCCTACAGGCACATATGCAGCTGCAAGGGCTGATTGTTAAGGATAAACAATAGTCATTCACAATCTAAGATGAAATTTAAAGCAGGGAAGACTACGATTCTGGTTTCAGCCCTTTTTTTAAAACCATACACATGCAAAAGATGTTGGCTTTGAAATTAATGCAACTCTCCCCACCTCAATACATAATGACATTACCAACATGAAGTGGTGCGTGACAAGTTTGCGTGCCACATTTGACCTCAGTATAAAAGGATTGCATAGCTTGATCAGCTAGACGACGCTCTACTCCCCAGTACTGTAGCTGTTGGATTACACCAGCCACTTAAACCAATTAGCTGTCAGACTGACAAATCCTTATTAGCCTCCCCAAGATGGAGCCCTTAGCAGGTCAGTCAATTACAAATGACTGCACGGAAGGGGTGTATTTAATATTGGAACAACAAACACATTTTACACAGGTAGAGTTAACCCCATGTGGTAAAATTTAAGTGAGCTTGATATCTGTCTAAGAATATCACATGTTATTGGAAAAGGCTCATGCACAAAGTACAGAAGCAGTCCATGGATTAGGTCATTAAGTGGTCCAAATGATAAGTGCAGTCTGTTAGTAAGATCAGACTTGATTTTGACTAGAAGTGTTCAGCCTTTCCGCATAAGTAGTACACAAAAATAAGATTTGGGTCTCAAAACAGACAAAACCCAGATTAACAAAGTTACCAAAACTGTAGGCTGCAGTAAAATAACAAGGGAGCCGAATTATTAGAGTATTTCTCAGTTAAATTGATATGGAAAAAGTAAATACACCATATGAACACACCGCAAGCTTGTGCCGTGGCTTTGTACAGAGTGAATACGCATTGGTTTTATTGTCCTTTCTTCTCTCCAGATGATTATTGAGCAGCTGGAGCATGAGAGGAATATGATGTCAGATGCTATTGCAGAAAAGATGAGAGAACATCAGCACCTTCTCCAGGTTAAGATGGACCTGGGCATGGAGGTGGCTACCTACAGGTGATGAACTTATTTGTTTGATCAGTTGTCCAATCAAAACAGAATGTTTTTATATTGTCACATTGGTACTATTACGTGTTACTAATAACATTTGCTCTATTCCATTCAAGTGTCCCAGTGAGACATGAAATGGAATTCGGCCCTCTTTCATTTTATTATTTACACCTGTTATGGAGCAGAGATTTATGTCAAAAGCTTTTTGTAAAAGTGCTTTAACTGTTAATCTGATGAAAACTGAAAACATCAGAGAGTTTCTTAAAGGGGAAGTTACCCCATAATGACAGGGTGGAGAGCAATTTAAGGGACACGTGAAAACTGTCCGTCAAATACCGACGCTTTGTCAAGCCCCTCGACGTCTGATACTGCCGCACACCTTTAGGGTCTGTATTGGACGTACCGGGCTTTCAAGTAAGTATCAACAATATCTTTGCATCATGATTAGACGCTCAGAAAAAATGCAACAGAAGTGTGACGACGTAGTATAAAGACGAAAAAACCCGCACAGTGGGAGGAAGTGAAGGTGAGTGGGTCAAACAAACAAGACTTTCAACCAGGAGATTTGTGTTTGTGACAACTAGAAGGGATTTTTCTGATGATTGATTATTAAGTTTACATAGTTAATTTTAGCCGAAACATTATCTTTTTCTACGGCTAAATCAGCAGTTTTGTTGCCTAAACCTAAGTATTAGAGATTACATCAACCTAAGTATTAGGTTTAGGCATTATATTAATTAACAACAAAGTACAGCCAGTACATTAAAAAGAGTTTTTTAGTGAATGAGAAAAGTCAGCTAAAATAGGTACATCCTCTCTTTTCAGTGATATTTTAATGCTTTCAAGAAGAGATTACTGGATAAACCTAGCCCCTTAAAGCGACTCTTAGCTTAATTAGTCATTTAATTAAACAGAAGAAATCAGCTGCTTCCTTCCTGTTGACACACACAGTCATGTACCATCTTATGAACACCACATGTGCTACACATGCATTTTGAACAAAGTTTAAACTTTTGCTGTGGTTTATTTTTCAGTGTTTATAGGGGGTAATTATATCTACCATTTCATATCCTGAAATAACATGGCATGTCTCCTTACATAGACAGACACAAGGTCACAAACTAACAGACTATTTTTACTAAAACTATTTTTATGTTTGAAAGTACACTCCAGTTCTTTTTAAGCTATCCTTGTTACATCATAACTTCTAACCGCATAGTACACAATGTTATTATTTTGTAAGGATATAAAAAACATGTATTAGTAGGAAGCCAATTCCAAGAAAGTTCTTTAGTAGAGTATTTGCCTCTATATGGTTGATTCTCTGCTGGCACATCTGGTGTGTTTTGAATTTTTTGAATAGTCAGAATATTTACGTAGAGACATGGCAGCAGCATGTGTTTGTGTGGGTGTCACGAGTCAGCTTTTGCTTTGGGATTCGTAGGGAACATGGACAGCCCTGCGTTGTAACTGTTATTTTTAGGTCAGTCTTTGGGAAGGCAGTCTCCGGAGAGGTTGTTTCTTTTTCAAGAACGCTTGTTAGCTGTTGAATCTTTGTTGAAACATTGCCAGGGAAAGGTGAGCAGCTAAAGCTAATTATTTATGATACCACATGAGAGGCTGGTTATCTTATGTTTTAGATGATTACCACCTTATCTGGACAGGTGCTGGGTTCAAACAGTCTTGTAAGCCTCTTTCGTTTAGTTTGAGGGGGTGGAGATGGCAGAGCTGAATGATGTACATCGTCCTGTGAGGTATTTGTCTTTGATCTTTTTTTCTATAAATGGTAAAAAAAAAGAAAAAAAAGAAGTGATTTTATAATAGTCTTCAAATATTTTTTGTTTTGTTTCTTGTTTTTTTAGGGCTCTCCTGGAAGAAGAGAGAGTGGATATGCAAGATGCTCATAAAAGGGGGACTCAACATCAAAGAGAAAGAATAATAGGTACTGTATCTTAAATTATTTATTGTTGTAACATGAAGTGTAAATTATAAAACTACCTTTACAGCTTGATATTTAGGGAAATATGCATATGTTCCTTCTTGCAGATAGTTAGATGAGAAGATCAATATGATGTTTTCATCTCTTTCGAAGAAAGCAAATAGCGTAATTTCCAAAATGTTGAACTATTCATTTAAGTATCTACCTAATTATTAATTAAATATCTCAGATATAAGGATGCCTGCCAAGCCCTACACTCCAAGAGCTTCCATCTTCAGCAGCAGACCACATATGAATATCAGGAACACGCCGCCGGCTTCACACCTGAGAAGATCCCCTGTGCCTCCCTCCGGGTCCATAAGTCCCTCTAGGATCATTCCTATTTCAGTTGCAAACAGAGCTCGGAATCAGAGTCCTGCATCCAGAAGGGACATGGTCTCATTCACCAAAGCTCGGGCTGCCACCTCTGCCTCTGCTACCACCACCGCCAAAGACAAACAAACAGGCCAGAGTGATTACCAAACCAGACAACATGTTCAGAAAACAGCAGCCGAGGAGAAAACTGTCAAAATCCAACAGGTCTCTCAGGGAGAGAACCAAGCGAGTCCCATCAAGCCACCCGCTACTGAGACCAAACCAGTGAAAATGGTGTCACCAACAATGATGCGCCTGAGCAGGAAACAGGAGACAGAAAGCATAACGCAAGTGTCAGATGAACAAGAGCAAGATGAAGTTTATGGCGAGGAGTTCAAAGATGAAGGAAAAACAGAGTCTACGATGGGCACAAGTGAGAGAAAGTCTGTAGAGGAGATCGTTGAGAAAGCGATGAGGCCAGCAGGTTTGGAACCTATGGTTTCCCCCTCGGGGGAATCAAAGATAAGGTATCATGTGAAGAGAACCGAGCAAGATGATGGAACGACTAAGACACAGATCGTGTTGGAGTCCAAAGTGGAGGAAGAGCTGGATTTTTCTGAGGACTCTGCACTGGATGATCTACTGAGCCATGGGGTTAAGAAGGTGTCACTGGAAGACATCAAGTACACAGCAACAGGAAGCATGATCCAGAACCTGCTAAGTGGCCTGCAGGGAAGCGAGTACTTGGAAAATAAGTCTGTCAATGTGGAAATCATTGAGGAACCAGTGGAGTCTTACAGTGAGGAGTATGAGTTTGAGAAGAAGTCCAAATCCAGTTTTTATGAACCCTCCTCAACATATTTCCAAATCGAGGAGCTTGAAAATATTCCTCACGCTGCTGAAGTTCAGAGGAGTGATGGTGATGCCATAAAAACCTCCATGACAGATACAGACCATCGCAAGGATGGATCCGGAGTCCAAGAGTCAACGAGGGAGAGTGAATCTTCATATTTCTCCCATAACCAAGAGTCTGACGAGTATTTTGTCTCCACACCAGATGATAATCTTTCTGAAACCGAGGAGGGTGGTGGCATCACCTCATATGGCCATTACGGCATCGTCGATGACTTGTCGGATGAGCGGTATTATCAAGATGAACGTCTTCTCTCGAAAAGGGTGATTGTAGAGGAAAGTGACGAATACAAGTCAAGTGATCCCTCGTTTGTCAAGGAGAGTTTCCCAGAGTGCATCATTGAAGAAGAGGTTTGTGTGTCCCCTATAGTGCAGGAGTCAATGCTTGAGTTCCTGAGAGAGGACTCTTTGGAGCCCAAAGAGCAACTGAAGGGAGCTCTAGAGAAGCTACAAAGCTCAGTGTCGGGTCCACTCAGGGAGGAGTTGGCCTTCCTCACAAAAGTAAGTAGTGATGGTTCACAGACTTTGGGTGTTGATGTCAAAAAAGTACAACAGTCAAGCGACAACGGCACCATGACGATAGTTGCAGAGCTGAACGTTTCTCAAAGTCTGGAAGACTCAGGGCTGCTGGAGTCAGGAGATGATCTATCTGAAGAGCAGATCTTGGCAGCGCTCAGATCTTCTAATCAAGGGCTTGAAAAAGCCTTCCAGGGCGGGGCAGGAGGAGGATACAGCTTCAGAGTGTCCAAAGAAGAGGATGTTGTGCAAGGTGAAGAGTTTGAAGGCTTTGCTAAAGAAGAAGGGTCTGCGTCTGAAATCACTGAGAGGCACATACAACTGGGGCCATCGGAGAAGTCCTTCACCTTCAAGAAGGACCTACATGGCAGCTGTGATGAGCCCTCAGAGCAAGAGCTGCAATATCAAACCTTGGGAACCTCAATTAAGATGTCTCAAGAGAAAAGAGTTGCAACAGTTTACCTTGAAAGTCCAATAGATGACTAAAGAAATAATTTGGTCAGAAATATTTTCAAGGCCAAGTGCTTGCCAATGTTACTTGTCAAAGTGCACATTACAGAAGTTATTCAGTCCACCGATGGCTGTAATACTGTTTGCAGACACTGTACGCAGTAAAACAATATATATCTAATTGATTTTTTCAGCAGCAATTTCTTTTGCTGAACCTACTTAACGTGTGTCACCTAAAACATGGTGTACCTAACATGCGGTAAGCTAAATTCAGTTATTATTCTGTTAAAGTGACCAGATTAACACTTTTTTGTGGTATTAATTGTGGCATTTCTGCTATTAAAAGTGTGAACTAAAATGGGCTGGTTTAAGTTAGGACAGCGCTGGAATGGTCGTTACCTTTACCCTATTTAGATTTCTCTATTTTTGTACTAACCTGTGCTGTGCATCTTAAACAGCCCACCCTGCAGTTTACAACATCCCATCACACCTCATATCTGCCATGTTGTGGAATTTGTTACAAGCCAACATATGACAGTAGGAGTTATGATGTGCTGTGAACTGATTCAGATTGGGCCTTCAATTTTTCTTTTGACTACGGCACTGCTGCCAAATAAAAATAGTTTTAGCATTTACTAGATCCTGAAGCAGCAGTTTAGTTGAAGCAGTAGTCAGTGAAGTGCACAGAATATAGTGAAGCTTGTAGCTGAGGTCAATATGGTGGGGCTGGTAAAATGGTAATTTGTCTTAAGAATTGTTGCAAGTTTGAAATCAAATTGAATTGCAGTGAATGTGACACTTAAGAGTGGTTGTTAAATGACTGAGTTACATGATTTATGTAATCAATGTTTGTAAAATGTGTATCTTCATAGGGTCAATACCATACATTTGTCAAATTCTCTGATGGCTAAAATTTTGATTTTGTGCCTGAGATTAGGCATTGTGAATTATACCATTTAGAACACCAAACAAGTGTTTTTAATTAGAAAAGCCAAGAGTAAGATGAAAGCATGAACAGCAGTAGTATATTCTTCATGAATGAAAAGGATTCAATGATTGTGTCGTTAAAGAAAATATATATCACACTTGTTTTGATGTCTCATCTGCTTGTTGACATGAGGGTTATCACAGAGTTGGCTGGAAGTATTCACCTTTGTTGGAACGTACGAGTGTCCATGACCGTGACTATTTTTGGATTGTCAGCTTAGTGGCATTGACTGCCCTTTAGGGTTTGTTGTGTTGTGCACTAGCTGCAGAGGCAAAAAAGGTCCACTATGATTACAGTGTGTGTTACATGTCTTGCACATCTAGTCTCAGTGGCAGACACATGTACACCATGTAACTATTGAGTAATGTATTCACTCAGCACTGTCACGTTAATGAAATGTGCATAAATGTAAGGTTTAGCATGCATGCCATGCCTTTAGAAATGTGTTAACTGTGAGAAATCTACAAAATGAAACATCAATTAAAAAGACATTTCATTTAAGTGCCCAGATACAGCATATACACAGTACAGTCTCATCTGCAAACTGCAGTAATTTAAACCAAAAACACTATTATCAATTGTGGCTTAATAACAAATCATACTTACTGTATATGTATGTACAGAGTGTATCTAGATAATGTGCAATTTCACAGCATAAAAATGTGCAGCATCAAGAAAACTTGTGTAAAGAATGTGTAAAGCATGAAAGGGCCAATAAATATTGATCACCACGGATAGTCCAACGTCATTGCTTTTATTAACATAATGGTTTCTTTTGAACAATTGACGAATATCTTAAAACAACAATTAAAACACATGTTTTCTATTATGAGTACGAGTATTTTTTTTAGAGAATTTATATTAGCTGATGTATAAAAAGACACAAGATCATGTAAAATAAGTGTGAATGAAGAGGATTTTCTTATCCAACAGACGTACAAACTGTTACTGTGACATTCAAAACTTCATTAATTATTGGTAAAAACTTGCAAGACTATTGTACTGGCAAAATAAAAACAAACATTTCACGAGTCAGACATTGAGTTTTGATCATTACCACTGCAGGGTTCAACTGAAGATGTGTGACGTTTTGTTTTCCTTCTACTTTTCCTGTGTTGTCTCTCAGCCACCTCGGGTGCCCTACAAAACGTACATGACATGAAATGCAATTTTCTGTCTTTTCAAATCATTATAATACCGTAAATACAATCAGTGATGATTAGGAATGTGTCACCAAATGTATTGATACATTATAATAATGTAATTAGTTCAGCAGATTTACCGCGCCAGCATGTCCACTGCTTTTTGTGTTGTTTTTGTCTTCTTGTGCTGAGGACCATACAACAGAGTCTGGATCTCCAGGCACTAAAATAAAAATATTATTATCTTGAAATATATAAAAATATTGACAGCAGAGTGAGTGGTCAGTGGAAGATGAGCAGTGCAACTCATACTTGGAGGGGAATAAACACTTCCTAGCAACACATAAAGGCACTAAACATCCCAAAATAACCTCTGTTGCAGACCATGGTTTAGAAAACACCTGTGCTGACCATTCGGGAGTGTCGGATCAACAAGGGGGATCTGCTAGATTTATTACGAGGACTCAAAATCAACAACTAAGAAATCTGAGGTAGTTAAAAAATGTTAGATGCCGCCTGAGCCATTTTCCACCCTACATTAATTTTGGTCCTATAAAATGAGATGAATAAGCAAATGACTTTTGCTCTTTGAATAGAATACAGAAAACTTTATAACATAAACACATGGAAATGATAACACAGTGTGCGCACATATACAGTTGCACAATGGACACGATAGAAGCCAGTCATTTCCAAAATCGTCATGAATAACAAGATGCGAAGAGAACTTTGTTAAAAGTAGGGAAAAAGGGAGTAAAAAGTTCCCCTCCTCACTAGGGAAACAAAGTAAAACCCTCGGTAATCTGGAACAGATTCATTTGGCCTCCTGGATGTTTTCAGTGTTGCTAAGGTTGATGTAATGGAAGGCCTTTTTTTCAGCAGCACTTCAGAGGAAGCAGGAAAAGTCAAGTGTATGGCTCTGTGTGTGCACCATTGTTCTCTATGTTTTCTTTTTGTACATCTGAAGTTCTGTATCTTCTGTATGAGCGAGGTTTCCTTTGGAAAAACAAAAGTTATTTTGTCATTTTGCAGATGGAGTCATGGTGACAGGAAACAGATTTGTCCTGACATGCTCAGTGTCAGGGTGCTTCAGAAAGGTTACTTGTCAGACGTGGTGTGGAGAGAGTGAGCCCTGATGCACCCTGTCAGTGGGACCCTCTCTCTCCTTAAATGTCATAACAAAACAACATAGCAACCAGGCTCCTTTACTTACAGGCACGCCATGACTTGTATGAAGAAACCCCCCATTCACTAGTGTATTTTAGTATGTGTGATGGGCTGCAGAACTGAGCTCATACACCAAATATGTGCAGTCACACTGTAAGTGGAGGAAAACATATTACACAAGGAATAAAGTAAAACAGTAACAGAAGAGAAAAAATTGTCAAATGAACTAAAAGGCTGCTGTTTAATCAATGTGTGTGTTTGCTGAAAGACATAGGAATGTCACTTTTGTTTCAAAGGACATAATGGCATGCCACACTAATTGGGGTCAGTGTCCCATAAATTGACTGCAGTTAGCAAACAGCTATTCTGTGTCCCCAGTGTTGTTGTCCATCTGTCTGGCTCCATCCAGACTGAGGAAACACAAAGTCACTGTGTTTGATATTTTACACCGGGGAGGGCGGCTCTGCACACCGCACCCTTCCAAGATTAGCAGGCGACTCTGATAGCACTGAGCTTTAGGGAGGCTGGTTGAAATAGCTCACCTCAATCTGACAGGGACTCTTTGTGTGTTTATTTTGAACTGGCCTCTCACTGGTCTAGTTGACCCGCTGACTCCTGACCTTTAATTAAACCCTCCCAAATCCAGCACTTTGGCAGGGACAATGTCATGGCCATCATTTCTAATATGCATCTAAAGGTTGAAGCCAAGACAGACATTTGTTGTGCCGTTTGTATTCTGTAACTTGTGATACCTTTCTCATGGTCCTGTGGGCCGGCTTCAGTCTGCCCTCACTCATCTCCACACTTCCTATAAGCTGAAGGGTGTCGGCTACCTCAGCACTCAAGTCACCAAAAGTAGATCTCTTTGGAGCGAGAGAAGCTTTCTGGATATCCACGCATCTCTGAAATGGTACATTGAAAACAGATAAATCATCTTTCTCCATCAGGGCCGACCTGGTAACGGGAGCCACATCCTGTTAAGATATGTGTATGCGACTCTTTGCTTGGAGGAAATGACTGGAGTGGTATAAGTGCATGTGTTTGTGCATGTGTAACCTCTTGCTGGCCACTGAGGAGGAGAAAACGACAGAAATCATCCTGGGCCGTCAGAAAGGCTGGATCCTGTGGACCTGCAGAGTTTTTATATGCACTGAGACTCTCCTCAAAGTAGGAACCTGCAGAGTCTAAACCAGCATGGAAAAAAAACACATGAAATATGCAGGTTAACTTGAATTCTGGCAATAGTAATAGTTAGTATGACATAAATGGCAATATGATTTTGAGATTTAGTTTCCAGATGTGATGTTTTTCATAGCTACCATGAAGCATTATTTTCCTTAAGACAGTTGACATGGGTGAATCATACTGACATGACTGAACTTCAACATGTCTGTAATGAGACTATTATAAGTCTGGTTTCCATAACACCCTCTTTTAACATTTCCCATATAGGAAGACAAATCCTAGACAACCCCTTTAAGCATATCACTCGGGCCTGTTCTGTGTTTGATAATAAACTCACCATTGTGATGTGGCTCTGCTGCAGCAGAAAGGATAAGGGCCAGGCTGTGGGAGATCTGAGCCCCCTCTAGCTCCTCTGGGCTGTGACTCATAGCAATGGCATGAGCCTAGCAGAAACACCCACATGAAATACGGCAGATCACGTATCACCAAAGAAGAGGTGTGGGAACGTTACCCAATAACAAAGCCTGGCACCATGTTAAGAAGCCGTTGTGTGTTTGTATACAGTATGTTGGCTGGTGACTGATATGCCCCTCACCTTGATGAGATGTTCTATGGCTTGGTCCAAATGTCCGTTGTCCTGTTCAATAGCAGCCATATCCCTGTAGACCGAACATGTCTTCCCTGGCTTACCACAGTCCTTCAGCCATTGCAGAGACTTCTCACACTGGCTTAAGGCTTCCTCTGGTCTGTTCTGTCCCCTATAGAGCCTATAGAGCAAGGACATAGAAATGGAGAGATGGTCAGAGACGGAAAGACAACAATAAAGACAGTGTCCAGGTTAGCCCACTATAGGAGGCAGCAGTTACTGTTACAGTAGTGATCAGAAAGTGTCCATTTCAAGTTGATAGTCTATATCTCTGTGTTTAAAAACATTTGCTCAACATTTGACACTATAACCAATACACTATAGACTATAACCAATACACTATAACCATTACAGATTTTAAAATGATATCGGATTTATTTATGGCATCACTTGACATTACCATTACATTATGAGCCTGGTTAACAATACTGAAGTAACTGTTTGGTTTCCAGCCAGATCCAGCAGCGTGGGCAAGGCTTTTGGCTGATGGCTGCAGTTGAGGCCTGGTGTAATGCAGACTATATTAGGGAAAGCTTGCACATTGCCCTTTATAAATGCTTTGGGTGGCATCCTTTCACAAGTATCTAACTGTCTCATCTGGGACTGAAGGTTACACTGCAACAACTCAACATTAGCTACAGCCTCTCAGACTCTGACAAATAACCTATACAGTGTGTTCAAACGCTCATTCTCCACCGCCACACTAATACAATCACAGGCGCTTTTGTTTGTTTACAGTTTCTTTGTGAACTTCACAATAGTTGTGCAGAACAAAATAAGCATCAGAAGCATATATGGGGGTTTTAAAACTCAAGATTAGTGTGAACACTAGGCATAAACTTAGCAAAAATATATGTCTCTTTTAAAAGACAGTCACTTCCTTTCATACTGTACTATAGGGTTGCTTGGGCCTCTACAGAGCAACAGGGTGAGTGTGTGGGGGCGATAGGATGAGACGATGACTGCAATAACCACTGCAAGGACTCTAGATCCCATCAGGCTTCTCTACTAACAGCTTTAAACCATCTAATGGACTCTAAATTTAATTCAGCTCTCCAGTCAAGGGCGAGGGGGCTTTCTCAGAGGACGCATCACTCACTACTATACAATCTCTAACTACATTGTTGTCACAGGAAACCCCTTCTCAGTCTCCCACATCCACACTGAGCAGACTATGTGTTTTATGAAAAACACTTCACTTACAGAATCCACAATGAGGTAAATCTGTAACAGCATCCCATTTCATTTAAGGCGTTATGTGCCTTCCAGTATTATGAGTACATACAGTAAGTTCAAGCAGGGGAATCCTGTGTGGGAACCTAAAGTCTAAGCTTGACAGTATTATGTCACGCTCACATCCCAGGGCCAGGTGGATTTGGATATCCATGGCACCGTGGTTAAATGCAAGCAACACAGGTTACAAAAACCCTTTGATTACTTTGACTTTTCCCATGTGTTCGAGATTATCCTAACATGCTGTGATGGATAGAAGGAGTAGGAGTAGGAAAAGGAGTGCCCCGCCCATAAGTGTTCATGAGGCAGGCACTTCAGGACCTTTTAGGGCAGCAGTGAAGCAAAGCTACATTCCAGCATAGCTCTGCCTGCATGGACCAACAGAGACAATACCCCTCTATCCTCTCATTGACTCTGCATCCTTACACACTTCCTGCAGGATGGTAATACGCCACATCCCACTGAAATCTACCAAGAGTCCACAGGGCAGGGAATTAATACAATTAAGGATTTGTACATGTGTTGCCAGGCAAGCCACACAGCCCTCTTTTGTAAACGTTTCCAGAACATAGTTGACGTAAGTTTGCTCTGAGCTTTCGCTCGGAAAATGATACAGTAGGCCAAACCAAAGTGAAAACAGAGGGACAGAAACATAACAGCCTTCTCCAGCAAATGTGTGTGGAGCTTTAAACTGATGGTATTCTGATTGATGTGGCTTTTTATTGAGTGCCTCAGGAAGATGTTGATAAAAGACTATGGAAAAAAACACTGTACGACCTCATCAGTCCAAGGTAGTGACTCTCCATCACGGCCATTTACAACCAAACCCCTGCCGGTTTTATTTTACCCAACTAACAAGAGACAATTTTAGAATGTGAGCTACCTTTCTGGAAGAAATACAGGCAGACACTGGATCCTATACATAAGAATACCTGTGGAGTTTGGCTAACTATAGCTATGTCGCTGTGCTGTGTGTTTATAATATGACAGTGGAGCATACATATACGGCAGGAAAGGGAAAAAGGGCATCTGATTACATCAACAGCACTAATGTGAGATTAGTTGCACAAAAATGGTGAACATAGAGTACAATTCAATCAATGTCATGAACATGATGAGTAAGGGTGGAGAGTATATGGGAAATGTATCATTCTAAAAATGTTTTGTTTTTTTAAATACATTTTGTTGACTAATATGTAGATTTATGACAGCTGTTATGAAGAAGTGAAGAGAATAAATGATTTTAGCAACTATGGCCAACTCTGAGAATTTAAACCTCACAATAAATATCCGATATGGCTGATCATAAGTGTGAATCTAAAGCCGAGCAAAATGCTTAGACCAGAATCTAATGGAGAGCCGAGCATACTTTATCGTTGCAGGCTTTATGGGAACATTACCCTCCATCACAACAATGTTGACTGACTGAGCTTTGAAGCACACCAAATTCGTAGTCATCACATTACAAAAGAGATTTAGTAAGCTTACACACCAGCCAGAGTCTGCACATTTTTTCAATTACACACATCATGTCAACAAACTCTGACCCTCTGAAACAGACCAAGATTGGCACCATTTACAAATTCCTATCAGTGTAGCTAACCTCAGGCACTGATAATGCTCATTCACTGTAGACGCTGCAGAATTTATTGCTTCAATTTACCTTGCAAGAGGATTTTCAAAACATTGGGTCATACATAAGCTCGCTTGTAAGATGGGGTCTCCTGTAAATATACTGTCATCCTACCACTGTCTTGTTTTTGCTTTGACTGGTTATACAACGCATTAGCAGGTTGATCTCGACCCAGGTAAGAGTATACTTTATTTACCTGTTATGCTGCTATTTTCTCCCACAGTGATGTAAACTATAACTAGTAGCTGCTATTTGTATGTTGCCAGGCCACACTTCCCTTAACAGACTATCAGTCTCTCCTAGGTCTAGTGTCTGTGCTTGATGTCTCGACCATGATCCACTTAGTCTTTAATCTTTTCCTAAGCGTGTAATACTGCACATGGGACCTCTGTTGTCAATAGCACCCCCGGGTTACAAATGCATATTGTAAAATGGTAGACACAAATCAATAATAAGAGGAAACACACCTCTCTTACATCTGTGCCTCTGCTTGATCAGTGACTGGGTGAGTGCACATGCAGAAACACTTCAAACCCAGCAGGTCTGTAAGCTTCATTATAACACTGCTGAGTGGTTGAGGCAACAACAAGGTGGAAATCCAGATTTTTTTTTTAAGTTGTTGTTTGTAAGAGAACAACAAATACTGGTATTTTACTGGCATAAGCAAGTTAGCAAAGAAAACATGTGAACGGTTGATTTCATGCCAGTTTACATGAATATATCACCATCTTGTGGCCAAACATAAATGTAAGGCACTGTATTGGAAATTGGAAGGGTTTTAGAAAAACACATCAGTTCTGTCAACAATTTCAAAACAAATGTAATACCTTCCAGGCTCTACTCCCCTCTGAGCAGCCTTGATACCTTTTAATTGGTAAAAGCACAAAGTTTGGCTGCAAATGCTGCACTGAGGTCTTATTTTGGCAATATATCTGCTGTGTTCTGCTACGAAGAAATTCCTAGAAATGTATTTTTCCCCCAACTGAACCTGAATAGACCATTGGAGATTTCCAGCTCAGTCTTCATCTTCTCTTCCTGGTTGATGCCACTGAGTTGATGAAGCTCCTCAAGAACTTGTTCTGCCTCCAGAAAATAGGTTTCTGCCTCCTCAAGAGTAGAAAAGAGTCAAGGAATGTTTCAGCTTGGTAATTTGAGCTAATGCTTCCATTCAATCGCACACATTATTGTAAACCATAACATGTCAAGGATATTTGGCTGTAAGCAGTGAAGCACCTCCCTGTGTAAGGTGTACATTCAGGAGACACATAAGAAGCTCCAGCTTTTCAACTCTGGAGGAGGAGATGGAGGAGCAGAAAGGCAGCAGCTCTCTGGCCAGAGCCGAGTGCTCCAGGGCCTGCAGTCCCCAGCCTCAGGGAACAAAGAACCATTATTGAGTGTAAATTAAACAGCATCTCAGTCTCACCAATTAGCAATCCTTTCATTAGCTTACTGAAGCAAAGAGCAAGGTAAAATCACATGTAAAATTATCTCTAAACACATACTACAGCTACATGGACTGATCATTTTGAGCTGAATGAAGTGTGTCAGTTTTCAAAAGTTGTCTTACACTTTTTAACACACCTGTCTGAGGTAAACATGTTCCTGAATGTCATATCATGCAGTAAAATGTACACAGTATTGTCCCCTTATTATTACCTTTGAACTGGAAATACGCTTTAGCGAGTCTGACATGGGCCTGGGCTAGTTTCAGATGTCCATCCCCATATACCAGCCTACACAGAGCCACACAGCGCACCAGGTCCTGGATGCAGGTGTCAAACTGAGCAGATACAGTAAATAACTGTCAGGATCACTTCTCTTGATAGCCCACTGAACCATCCATCAAAATCCATATCAATACATATGTGTAACAGTTTGAATCAGCATTTATAAATTCATAACAATCCTTAATCTGGGTGTTGACCACATGAAAATGTTATGTTCGAAAACAGGTTAATTTGCGTGTGTACAACTGAAATGATAAGTCAATTTATTATTTGTCAGTTGATTACCAGAAAATTAATTGCCCATTAATTTGATTATTTAAGTCATTTATCATGTACAAATAACCAGCAATCACATGATCCAGCTTGTTTGGTTTGAGAAATTGACTGATTTTCCATGTTTTATATCATTGTAATTTGAATATATTTGGGTTTTGGCATGTAGGTCAGACAAAACAAGCTACCTGTTTTGACTAATGTCATGTGTTGCTCATGAAAACATCTTATTCTGTCTTTAAAAAAAAACTGGATGCTTCAAGTCCTTATCCTTGTTTTGAGAAACTTGGCTATGCTACCAGTAGTAGAAACTAAGATACTGTGGCATGTTAACTCCTTATCCACCTTGCAGGTCATTCTCTACTGATGAAGAAATTAACTTTATTAGAAATTAGCTGGGATGTTGCTCAATCATCACACAAAGATGATCAGAAAAACCTAGATACTATGATCATGTATCCAGGGATATGAATAATCACATTTGTTGTGTTCCATGTAAATGCCATATCGCCAAAACCAGGATAACACTCAAACCAGCATGCTAATGTGTAAACCTGGTCAGTGATTAGTATTAGTTGCAGCTATAGTAGTGCACTCAGCTTCACCTCCAACAACGCTAACAATTATTACTATTAATGTGTTACTGTACCTACCTCTTGATTCTCCTCATGTGCCAGAGCTCGACTATCAAAGTATTTGAGCTTTTCTTCAGGTGCCATCATAATAAATTCCTTCTGAGCATATCCTGTCTGATGGGAATTCAACACATCCAAGTAGCAGGGAGGAGATGCAGTCAGGCCCCTGTTGGTGCTTCCTATGCTTTCAGGGGATCTACAAGTTTGGTCAAACAAGGTAGGTCAGTGGAAAGGTGGACGTATTTGAGGAAAACCCCTTTGTAGTATTTGTGAAACTCCTGAAAACTTACACAGATAGATACAGATCGCGACACAGTTAATACAGTTATAATCCTATTTTTGTCGTTTCATCTTCTGTTCAGTTGGTAAGTACCATCAACAGCTGCATGCGCTGGGTTCAACAACATGTTAAAAAGAAGAAATCACTCACTCGGCCGTACGCTCGGAGAAACTGGGTCGTGTCTTGGTCATCGCGCGGACATCAGCCATTCTTACAGACAAATGACATGTGTGTTCTCTCTGTTTTTGTTTCCCTGGTTACACGTCGCTATCTCCTCCAGTTACCGTAAACGGAACGTAATTCACGTGACCACACACAAACGCTAACTGTTAGCCACTCTCGTCTTTTTCACCGAAAATACCATCTGAGCTTAAGTTATTGTGCCTGAAATGCGACTCAAAGTATTTTAATTACAGGAGCTAGCCTCCTAGACGCTGTTATGAACTATGATATCGTTGCGGAATAGTTCCCATCAACAGAAAAGCCTTTCCTCAAGTTAACGTAGCATCAACGCGGTAAGAAAGTGGGGTGCATTCAAGAGCCGTGGTGTTCTTAAAAAAAAGAAAAAGAAGAAGAAGATATGTCTGAACAGTGAGATAAGTATGACGACAGTTTATAATACAACCGAGAAGCGTATGTTTTAGGTAGGTAAAACTTGTTTAACATGTAACGTTTGTTGCTTTACTTGATCAAACCAGTTTGATTGATAGCTGTTTATCCCCTGTTAGCTGGGTAGCACTTGTTAAGAGTTTTACAATTTACAACTATGAGTTGAACTAAATCAGAATAACTTGAAACATCAAGTTAAACACGACACATGGAATAATATGGGCCTGAAAGCAATTACTGCCTGATATTTAGGCCCTGTCCTGAAGAGGGTTTATGTGTCACAATGTAGTTTCAAGAGGTTCAATTTGTTTTGTTTAGTTTCAGGTTTTGGTGACATAATTTGCAAATTCCTTAATGTGTATTATTCAAATTACTACACAGTAAACCTATACCTGGGGCCAGGTGGTACTCCAGCATAAAAAATATGGCACAAAGTGGGGGGTTAATGGTGGGTTAAAATTACCTTATCATTATAATGTTGCCCCAGGGCCTCGGAGCTGGTTGACTTTCAGCCTTACTGAAATGCTATGCAATCTAAAGTCTTTTAACACAAATATTTCGTTTTATTGTGTTTTCCTCGTATTGCTCAAATTCATGTGGAAACTCTTCATGTTTTGTACATATGAATTGTAGTATTTTAATATCTCCACAAGATGTCAGTAGAGTAATACAAGAGTGCCAGTCCCAGCTATACTGTGGTTTTTAATGTTGGTTTTTAATGTCACGCTCAAGGGAGTTTATAATTTTGAGAGATTATAATATTGTTTTGCTCTTTTTAAGAAGGGATGGCTGGGATGTTGGCCTCTCCTAAGGGCATGCACACTTCAAAGTGTTTCAACTGGCAATATGAAAACCCCAGGGCCGTTGTTGTTTTTTTTTCGGTGTTATCCAAACTTAGTACTTATCGGACCACTTAGATTATGTTTGCTCAGGCCTTCTTTTTGGCACCTACTCATGACAGCAGTCTACAAAATATTTAAACTTCAATAAAAATGTTAGAATGCCATATCAAAAGAATCATTATTAATAGAAGAATATGCAATATTGCCAGTCAATCAACACCATAGATGACTGTAACAATGACCAGCTGTTCAGAGTCAGCTGCTAATAGGTTATTTGTTTTAATTGATGGGCGCTCATTGGACTGAAGTCTTGGTAGTGCACAGGTTTAGAAGTGTCACTCAGACAACATAGTAAACGATGAACCTGAAATACTCAAGAAGTAGATTTGTGAGTAAAACAGCAAATGTTCCTACAATGCTTTCTAATTGGTTGGGATTTCCTGAAACTACACAAAACAAGTTATTTGCTAACAGACAGTCTTTTACCCAAATCCACTTTAAATAAAACAGATTAAATATTCTACATAGCAACATGCTTTCCCCTCTCTTTAATTATGTATTATATAACAATATGTTTCTGATTTATTTCAGTGCTGCACAATGTTCATTCATTTTATAATGTGCATTCAATTTAGTAATTGAGTATAGATCTAAACTGTATAGATGGAAATGAAGAAATGTAATCTTTTTCAGGATTGAAACAAAATATTGTTTGAAAAAAATATACATTAGAAATAATTCTTCCAC
Source organism: Clinocottus analis (assembly GCF_023055335.1). Lineage (NCBI taxonomy): Eukaryota > Metazoa > Chordata > Actinopteri > Perciformes > Cottidae > Clinocottus > Clinocottus analis. Next base: position 10,745,765 of record NW_027176218.1, on the reverse strand, counting down.
ATCATTCTGTATATTCATAAACTTAAATGCTATATGCCAATTTAGCAAGAAGAGGAAATGTACATGTCCTTGTGAAAATATCCTTTCTTACATCAGCGCCCAGAATCCATGCCAAATAAACAAGAAGTAATGTTTCTGTGGCTGCTTTGAGAAATTGGTCTCTGGAGAGAGCTTTCTAGGTTAATTTATTCTGTATCGGGCTGGCAGTATGTTTACTGTCACCACTTTTAAACTTAGGGCAGGGCACATTTTGTGTGCAAGACTGCCTAAGATAACTTCGTATGGCTCCTTGGGATGGCTGCTGCCGGTTGATTCTGGCAGGCCATGAGACGACCCGTTTATTTGTTTGTTTGTCCCGTGAGTTTTTGGCTGGCCGTTCAGGTCTCTGTTTGGCCCCAGTCCCTGTTGGGCTTCTATTTCTGAAACCCAAGTGGCTCTTAATGAAGCTCGTAGGGTTGGCATGGGCCCTCAGCAAACGCAGGCCTGATCAGACCCTTCTTCTTCTACCTTGGCAGCCACACTCCATTTGCTCCCTCTGGCTTCCTAATTTAGTAACGGTGGGTAAAAATATGTGCTAACGAACAAGGTCTGGTATGTCAGGCTGGCGTCCAGAGAAGAGGGAGAGAGGGGAGGAGGGGGCGGAGAGGAGGGTGTGTGTGTATGTATGTGTGTGTGTGTGTGTGTGTGTGTGCACGCTGTTTTCACAGCAGGCACCCAGTGACAGGGGTAGAGTCACTCAGACCTTGCTGACATCTGTGTGTTTGCATGTATGTGTAGACATTCAAGGGAGCGTGTGGGGGTGGATGATGAGAGGTGGAGGGTGAGCACTTAAAATTTCTCACCCTTGCCAAACGCTTCTAATCATTCTTCTGTTGAATTCCAACAATACTGTGAGGCAGCAAGGTAAACCTATAGTGTACAGTGCAAATGGAGATTTGATCACAAGATCACTTTGATCATTAGATCACTGAAAGGGGTGCATTTTCATCTCGAGTTACCATCTAACGGTGTTTTACACACCTTCTGCAGGGTTCAGAGTCTGGCTTAAGGAGGCTTGCTTTTCAAGTTGAAATTTAGGCGCCATAGCGTATCATGTAACGGTGTGTTTTGGTTATTTTAAGCCCAACTGTTGCGTTCTTTCATTAAAACATTAAAGTGGAAAAGCAGCAGCAATTGTTCACGATAGCTTATGTCGCACGCACACTCTGTTTTTAAATATCCTCTCTACAGACCTGCAGTCACTTTTACTTTTGAAACAGTTTTCTAATAATGCATACTTTGTAAAGGGTGACGAGCCATTACTTTATAGATAAGTAAAATGCCCATTGTAGAATAACTTTTGGGTTGCTTGGTTTTTACATCTTTGGACATTTTAACAATATGTAGAGTGAACAGACGCATACATTGGGACACGTACATAAAAAATAAATACAATTGTGTGCTGGTGTGTAGCCTCCTCTGTTCAACTTGCTTTTATTCTTTTTTTTTCTCATTTGAATTAATCAGTTTGGCCTCTTCAATTGATGACTCCTCCGCCACTCACTTTCTGGAAAAGAGCTTCAGACCATAAGGTATAACTTAAAAACTATAACACCTATACTTAATTACACCTCAGTGAACAGTTTGAGTTTTGTTATATGGTTTTGAACTGATGTGTTGCTCAATGCAAATGATTCCTGTCCTTTTCAGCGTCTGTGAGGGCTTACTGGACCTGTAAGGTAACCCTTTTACATGTGAGCTACAGAGCTTCCTGATTGAACTCTATGTATACTGTAGGTTTAGCTACTGACCATGCAGGCAGCGGAAGAAAAACATGTTTTTAATGTATGTTTACCCTATTCACCTCAGACTTTCAAAGATCTCCATTTTCCATGGAGCTGTTCCAACAAACATTAATGGTGAATAACTTTAGTGAAGCATTTTCAGTGAAAGACACAAGAGAACGGGTTCCAGTAAACTTTTTTCATAGTCATTTAATGGCTCTGAATGTTTTATTCTGAAAAAAAAAAAAACATTATTAAAATGACAGGCCTGTTTTGAAATTACATTGGAGTTGGCTCTTAAAAAACATATTACAATGTGATGGTAAATGAGCTTTTAATTCTTTGTTGGGAGCTTAGAGCACCCACTGCCTGAATCTGTGCTCGCAATTACTCCATTTTCATCTGTCAAGACACTCGACCATAGAAATCTGCCCTTGAGCACTTTATCACTTGCCCTTCCTGTTCACAGTTTAAGAGGCTCATGGCAACCTTGTCAACTTCACTTGTAAAACCAAAGTTGTAGATGAAAACAGAAAACCTCCTTGTCTGTTGGAAGGCAGCACCAGCAGAAGCTCAAAATTTACAGAATAACAGCTGCTCGATTAATACAAAAAAATAATAACATAATTAGTCAAAAACTGTGTCTCACAAACTAATTGCAGAGCGAGTTTGGGTGAATTCCCTCGATCTGTGCGCTGAACTTTTATCACATAACTGCGTAGTCACAGTAGGGCAATCAAACCAGGTATCAAACCACACTGCCCTCAGCTTGGACAGGAACAGTGTTATTGACATGCAGCACAATTCCCATAACTGGGGACTAGATTGGCTTCACTGAACAACACAATTTACGTTTTTATTCCTTGATTTAATAGTCATGCATCATTATGGGTTTGAAGCCATAAAATGTGTGTTTCTCAATATTTTAGTCTCAGTATGACAAAAGGATAAATCATACATTTTTAAAACTCTTTTTGGAACTATGTATCAGTTTTATAAAGACATAATTTGTTGTTTGATTGTTCCCACGTAGTAATAAGCTAACGAGGCAATTGTCAGTTATCATAATGTCTTGATGAACAACTCTACACAGCTAAGTGCTTTACCTCTAAACAAGAAAAGCAAGAAAGCAATTTATAGATCCACTTTTTAGATGAACGCACAAACTCTGCCCTATTTGGAGTAGGTTTTGCTTGTCAGATATGTCACAGTTATTTGTTAGTACCACAAAGTAGCACCTACCTTTTTATACAGCTGTCCCCACTTCCTGTGCTAGTTAACCCGCAGACACCCACCACTCAGCAATGAACATCAGCCTCTGATAAACACATGTGTTTACAGTAGGAACTGACACAGCAGACAGTTTTTGATGTGACATATTTGTATAGTCTCTTTGATAATTAAAAGATAATCATTAAATTGCTTTTTTTTTCCAGCAATTGTAGGAATTCTGGAGTTCATAACATAGGTCATTACCTTTTTTTAAAAATCTTTGAGTTCAATGCATTTATTTTCAAATCAAATTCCAAATTTCATGAAAACAGCCACAATTCTCTACCTGTTAAATTGCATGAGTGGTTTGCCACTTTAACAAAGTTATCCTAGTCGGATTCGCACTACTATGCCAATGTCTTCACAGCTGCTGCACTTCAGATAAAGCATGTTATTTGCACAAAGAATAAGAAATGTGTTTTAGTACCGTAATCAAAGTATTTGTGCAAGTAATGCCGCTGTAAAGAAGAAGAAACAAAGCCCAGCACTTAAGCCAGGCACCCCTTCCTTTGAACTGACTGAGGCGGTCCACAGCAAGACATGATAGTCACAGTGCGATGAGATAAGCTGTCTTTCCATGCAGCAGCATTGCTCCATGCCAGTGCTTTGTTTAACAATAGTTTTTAATTCAAATGTGAATTGTTCTCTGCTATGGCAGGGACTTAGAATGGCTTAAACTTGTGTTTATTCTTACCCAAACCTTGGCCTAATTTGAAGCATATGCAGAAAACAAATCTACTATTGTTTCACCGCTAAATCTTCTTCTCTCCTTTCTATTCAATGTCAAAATCAAAGATTACGGAGAGCTTTGGAGGTGATATATTGCCATTCTTTGTTTAGACAATAGCACACTAAACCAATAACTGTGTTTTGTGTGCTGACAGCGTGTACGTCCCTTCATAATTGCAGTTTTAGCAACACTGTGACAGGGAGATATGTGTATGGGGGAGTTTCATCTTCTTCCAATGGCCCTGCAATCAAGCTTTAGCTGCTAAAACATGGATCAGAAACTGTTTGCCAGACATTTTCAAAATGATTTAGAGGGGTTTGTCTGTAACTCTGGCCTCTCAAACAATCAAACACAAAGATAGCAATGCCAATGACATCCCTTCAAATGATGAGGGGATGGTGCTGCTCCTTGTCTTTTGTACACTGTAGTCCAGCCTTGCACCCCCTTGTTGGAGACCTGAAGGGGAAAAATTTGCAAGTTGCCCATTTGAGTGTTGCAATTCACAGTTAATTGAGCTACAATGGGGTCCAACATAAGCACATTTCACCTGCTTTATAACTATATGTGTATAATGTATGGTTTCTGTTCAGGAAAAAAGAGAAACTGAGAGCCACTTAGCCTAAAAGACGCTTTGCAGTTTTATGAACACTCGTGTTTTTCATTTCACTTTGCGTAACATATAATCTGTGATGCACATTTAATGTCCCAATGATTCAACCAATAATATTTCAAAGGACTCATCAAGATGAGAAAACTTTGTTAGTATTGCACTTTTGTATGGTCACTTTGAGCAGAAAAAGTATGCCCTATGCTTAAAGCTGAAATGAATCACTCACACTTAAGACGTGGTCAAACCCCACATTTAACCCCTAGCCCGATAACTATACATCAAAAACAAATAGAAACAAGGGGAATATAAATATCAAAAGGAGGGGTGGTGTCATTTACCTTTGACTATGAATGTGAATGAGAAGCAAAATGTCTGCCTGTGGTTCTTTGACCTTTGTGGCTCCTCTGCTGACTAGGTTCAGGTAAGTGCAGGTTGTATGATGCAGTGGTATTAATAATGGAAGAAAGGCAACCCCCTCCCTCTGGCTGCTATGTGGGTCAGAGGAGGCTCTCGGTGGATGGGAGAGATTGATGAAGAGCACCAGGGAGAGCGTCGGGAGCGCCTACCTCACAGCGTTGCAACCCAAGCCGCTCCCCCTGCACTTGTTCAGAGGCCCCCCTCCTGAGCTGCACCGCCTGGCGCTCTTTAAATGACCTTCAAATTAGCCTTATTTTTCAGGGCTCTAAACCCTTCCGGGTCCTTCCTGGAAGGATGGTGAGTCTTGTTCTCACTCTCTTTCTCTGCTTTTTCTGTTGTTGACTACAGATGGAGTAGAAGACAGAGAAATTGAGCTTGTGTAGCAAAGGTGAGTGATTTTCACTCCTGTTGTGTTTGTGAAGTGAGCTGTTACGTGTTCGCAATATATGCAATTCCATTCCAATAAAGGACACACAGACATCTAAGCAAATGCAACTTTTTACCCTTTTGTTTTCTTTCAAACATACAGTATTACATTTGTGACATATCTTCATTTCAGCATCTGCAGACAATGATACATGTGGTGTTTTGAGAGGTCCGTGTGCGTGATGGTGGATGGGAGTCACAGTGGGATCCTTTTTCCACTACAACATCACAGAACAACACTCTGTCAAGCCATCCATCCATCACTCCAGCTGTGGTTTATGTACACACAGCAGGTCTTGCTGGTCCTCGGTCCAGACCTGATGCAGAGCTCTTGATTATCCACTTGCATTAAGAGAAACACCCATCTCTAATGGAACTAAATGACTCATACGCTGCAATTTGCAAGGTTATGCTTTGACACAATTGCCATTTGCAAGGCTTTGATTTATTAACTTTTCCAGGAATTTTTAGGATGTTTTTTTCCCACACTTCTGTTAAACCTAGACTCTCATCTCTAACGCCTGTGACAATATCTGAAGGGTAAAGAAGCTCTCCGCAAACTCACCTGACCGATCTAGAATACACAGCTTATGCTAGAAAAAAACTCTTGATCACGCAGAGAGTGAAACTGTTAATTGATGCTTAGCTAAATCTACCTCTGAGCTGTGTAAACACCAGCAGCCTTAAAGGTGACCTTCTACAGTACAGGCATATGTTACACCCTGTTGGGAAAAGCTTTGACTTTTTTCATTTTACACTGGGGTGAAGACTTACTCCCAAGAAGACAATACACCTCCACACATTACTTACATTATAAATGTTATTTGTGAGCAGCAATTTGTTCTCAAGAGCTTTCTAACATCCTCTCCTTGTTTTAACTGACCTTGTGGAGAGTAGTGCATGGAAACTTTAAACTTGCTACTTTCATATGTAGTGATTGCACACCATTATGCCATCATTATAAACCTCTCCGGAGGTATTAAATAAGAATAAATATTCATTTTCACGATAGATATAACAGGTGAATAAGCGGAACAAAATTGAGATCAAAATTCAAAGCAATCTCTTTTCCTCTGCTTGCTTTTGCCAAACATTTGAAGTTAATTCTCCAGCTATTAGGATGGAAAATCGACAGGCGGGATTGTAACTCACATGCAGCATGAGTTGGAGAGAAAACATCAAGGGGAATCAAGTTGGAAAACATAATAAGTCATTGTGTTAGCTGTGTGAAGTGAAAAAGATGGTGTGAAAATAGGCAGGAGGACAGCCAGAGGTGGGGCATGACTGATGGGCGGCTGGGATGGGGGCTTGTTGCTCCAGAAGGGCAAACCTGGCCTGATTGATTGGCTAGTATCTCAGAGGCCTCATGCCTATTTGCTTATGATGCTGGAATGCTTTGGTAGCATTTTGTAGGAGGAGTAAAGACAAATGATAAAACGCAGCAAATGTCCTGTAAAATGATTTTACATTACTAATTTTACAAAAAGGGAGAATTCCGCCATGGAAGAAGATTATCATAATGATATTGTTTAAGGCTGTAAGATGTCGGAACAAAAATAGTTTCAGCACTTCACGTGGTAAATGAATGTTCTAATTATACAGAGGTGGCAATACTATAATTAAAAATATTATACAATATACATATGCACATATCTGGAGAAAGTGGCGGACATTATTAAACGTCACGCTAGAAGCTCTGTGAGACTGGACTTCGGCTGACTTTTAACTTAACATGTGCACAATCACAACATGCTTAAGATGCAGTTTAATGTCTACCATGCTCAACATCAAAGTTTGGATAATTGGCGGAAAATACAATTGAAATTTAGACCTGATGATGGTGCAAGATAAAAAGTTATCAAGATATCAAAGTTTCTTGAATTTTCCTAAAGGAACAAGTCTGCACTACATTCAGCTAATAGTTAAGATGATTCACTAAACCACAAAAGTCAACTGCTGGTCACCAAAGTCAGTAAGATTCATCCTCTGGGCACCATGACCAGGACTGATGATCTTTACAACTATCACATGGAAGTCCATGTGATAGTTGTTAAGATACTTCAGTCTGGCCCAAAGTGATGAACCAACCAGCCAACATTTCCATCCTTAGAGCCATGCCGCTAACATAGCTAAAAAACATGTTTTTTTGGTTTATTAAGCTTTCCTTTTCGTCTGCTTAATTTTTCTCTCGCAGCATCACTCCTTCATTACAGTATTATAATGAGGCTCATGCATTCAACTTCATTTCTAATCTCTCCAGTCTCTTCTAAATGGTGGATGGCTCGTTTCCATGAACTGCAACAGAAAGAAACACTTACTTCTGGAATGTGCTTCACTGAAGAGCTTTTCTCCATCTGGATAGTGGGATTGCTGTTTCCTGACTATCTAATATCTATCCAGAGAGGTTATAACAAAGAGGGGGATATCACGGTGCATTATCCACAGACATGGTATAAAAACAATCATGGAAATGTACTGAGCACTTTGTGAGAACATGTCCAGCTGTTTGGCTGTTTTTAAGGAGGAAAGAGGATACATGCTGCTTCCACGTTGCACTTTTCCCTCTGCTTTGAACTTACTTCAAACATTAGTCAGTATGTGCTTAGTGTCATGCCAGCCATGTGGATGGCATATGCTAACATCGCAATCGAGCTGGCTGGTTAAAGGTGTGTGCGGTGACCAGTAGCGCTGGGTTATGTCCCTGAAGTGTAACTTTGATGTAAGGTGTGGATGCCAGTGGGTAAAAGGTTGATGACTGAGGTAAACGTGTGCATGGAAACAATTCAGACGCAAGCAGTGTACAACAGTAGGCACATGAAAGGCCCCTTTGTGGGGCTCTGCTACCTTACAGATGGTCAGCTTCCCTCGTCCATTAAATAATAACCATGTTCCGAACTCTCCGCGGGCCAGATGTGCTGAATCTATGATGCTAAATGGAAACAAATCAGCCAGGCTTTACTCTTTAATTGAGCACTGGAGTGTTTATTTTCTTGAGACTGTCATAATAGACTCCAAAATTCCCATAAAACTCAACTGTGAGGGCAGATTAGCCCATTTAGCACCTCTAGACAGCATTTTCCACATGAGACGAGTCTTAAGTGCAGTTCTGCTGGTGGCAAGACTTCCACACGGGACTGGCCACATCTTTAGTCACTTCTTATTTCTGCTCTGTGATCTTGCACTTAGAGGCACCCCTTGTAAAAGCAGCAGTCGTGGGGAGGTCGCCCTGACATCTTTATCATAATTGCCCTAAATACCCCCATTAGAGAAGCTAGCCAGTATCCTCAATAACACTAGTCATCCCTGGTAGCACTGGTGCATCTAATTGCCTGGGCCTTTTTTGAAAGATTGCCTGACATCAGCACGGGTCCCTGTGGGCTGGCCCTCTTCATTCTCTGCCCAGCAAAGCATATCGTTATCGCAGCCAGCAAAGAGACCCGGCCTCCCTGCTCCTGGATAATTAACTGTCTGGCTTAACTGCATAATGGAAAAAAAGGAACATTGGAGGTATGGTAGTTATTCAAGCAGGCCTTGGAGAGGAGAAGTATAAGACAATACTGGGGTCATTCATGCTCACCATTTTTCAGTGGGATGGGTGGTAATGTAGAGGGATAGGAAGTCATTTTGTCGACTGGTTATGGAGGATTGGTTTCATATGATAATTAGGCCCATATGCTAATTGTTGAAGAAGCTTGATGAATTCCTTCAGCCCGGCTCTCCACTCCTGGGCTGGCTCTCTCTTATCAGCCGTCCCCAACGTCCCCCACTTCAAAGGCTCAAACCATCTTTACATAGCTCTACTTTCATTCTGTGTCTTTCTGCTTCACAACAACAGTCCCCATCAGTGTGTACCCCGCCTTCCAAAAATTGAAAAAAGACAAGAGCCGCAACAGCGGGAGGGGGAAGTAAAGGGGCGTCCGCCGTAGTTTGACATTTACAAGTCTCTTAGTAAAATGCGTGATGCACATCCCTGCAAGTGTGTGCGCACAAGTGTAATTAGAACACGGCAGGCATGTGTTTGTCTTTGTGTTGTTGTATAGTGGAGGTATCAAGGACAAGTGCATTAATGAGCACCTGGAGAGGAACAGCTTGTGTCTCCTGGTTAGTGTGACCGCGAGCAGGGCGCAGACTCCTTCACTGACTCAGATGACGTGACTGATGGAGGGGGAGGTTTCTGTCAGATCTGGGGCACTCCCAGGAGCTGCAGTTTGTCTCGGCTGACAACGGCACTCACCAAAGGGGCCCCCATCCCACACATCAGCTGGAAAGGCGAGAAAAGATGTTGTCCTTCATTCTCTACTTAGAGTCCAACTGCTCTCCCTTTACAACATATTTATATTGTCTTTCTGGATGTGCCTTTTCTCTCAATATCATTTTATTTACTGACAGTGTGACATGTTTAGCTGCAACAGCAAAATGTCAAACATAAATGCATATAACGTGGCATTCATGACATAGGTTGTATCATGAAGAAGATGAAAAAGGATCTAACCAACACAGTTTCAATCTGGACTTCAATTTATAGAGCTTCTATCAAAAGCTTAGCTCTTATGACACAATTTGGTATCTGCACAGCAGATGGGTGACGCCCATAAACTGTCCTATTCACACACATAGATTAAATGTTTTTTTCTGTATTCTAAATAGTCAACAAGTGAATTTCTACTTCTGTTCATCTCCAACAGTACAAATCAGTTCATGTCATTAAACTTTGTCCAGACGGGGCCGAAATAAATATCCCCCAAATGTCATATTGATTCTCTGTGAACGGTAAAAGAACAAAGAGATGGAGTCATATCCTCAGTTATATATGGATTGAACAGGATGCATATGGAACAAGAGATATGAGAAACCAGCTGGATTTCTGAGTTTAGCATTGCTTGAAAGTAGACTGAGATACAGAGTCCGGCCCAGAATGAAATGGAAAATGTACAGTCTTCTAACTCACTTCAAAATTACCATTCTTTTGTGCTTTGATATTCATACTAACCGTCTTATTACATTTGCTCTCTAGTATTACATTGCACTACTAATAAAATTACATTCAGACTGCTAATAGCATTACATTCACTGAAGTGTCTCCCATCCTCATCAATAGCACAACACAATGCATTGTCTTGTTCCCTGCAGTGGCTCTGATATGAAATTCAAACATGTACAGGCATGCGTAGCAATAGTTAAACACTGAAACGGATGGTTTAAGCTTAGATTTGTTACGGTGCATTTCTCATTTAGAACTATTCATCATTCAACTAGGATATTTCAGACTGCTCAAAGACTCATTATTGTCCTTGAAAAAGCAGTTGACAAAATAGGCGCTCTGAAGCTATTTATCATCTTTATTATCGTTATCTGCAGATCATTTTTCATCTATTTGGTAAGCTCTTATTGTCAGTTTTAGCTTAAAATTTTCTCAGAGAAAATAAAAATGTCATTATTCCATGACAACTGGGCAAACTCAATCTGCTGATAAAGATCATGTATTCAAATTGTCATGTCCTAAACAACTAAATGGATATTGCCTTCGTGAGAGTATTTTGTCAACAACAAGATGTTGCTCTACTTTGTTTTTGTATAATGAGGGGTGGCATGAAAAATCATGACAGACATGTAACAAGTACTTCATTGTACTCCCATTGAAGTTTTACAAGTTGTAGTCAGTGATGGATTTTCCAGATTCCAGTTAGCTGGTGACAGAGCTGCTGGTTTTAAAGGTACAATGGCCCCTCTAAAACAGCTTTAAACACATGATACTCATTAAAGCAGAGCATCTTTTCAACTGTTACAGAAAAATGAAGCTTGGAAAATTGGAGCAGCGTATCACACAGTCCTTCTCTTCTCTGTGACTTCCTGCTTTTATCAAAACACTTGGCTTTGGTGAACTAAACTCTAGAACAGGGAGAAAAAGGCTCAAAGCGTTGAGATTGCATTCTGTTTTAACCAGAGCCAGACTTTTTAAGTTTTCCATCCAGTCAGAGGTCGGATCTACTTTGCCTGCACTGCATTGTTAGTATGGTGTTTTGAAATTTCCTGAACTGAATCTGCAAGAAGCATTTTGAATACTAACCATGTCCACATACTTGATAAGGTTATCAATACAGTGCTTCCTCCGAGCAGTTTCTCCATTGAAAATCCCCAGCCGAGCCCACAGGGACATTTGTGCTTGTGTTACATCTGTCCATGTTTACCATTCTCCACCTCAGGCTCTTTCCACTGAGAGAAAGACGCTGGCTGGGGTGCAACTCTGCAAATCCCACCTGGATGTGGCATTTGTGACAAACAACCTAGGGGCATGGCTGCCACCCTTTCTCTTTTCACTCCCGGGCCCTGGTGCTCCTCCTAAAGCCCCTTCATCACTGTTCATAAGCTCCCCAAACAACCTCTAATTTGTGTCTTGATTAGTGCCATATAAATTGCGGTGTGTTGTTTCCCAAGTAACTCTAACGTGTGACATGGCTGTTTCACCGCATGCTCTCTTTTTCTCTCTCTTTCACACACATGCACGCTCTTCATCACTGTGATAGCACATGAGGGGGAAGATATAGTTATTCAGGGAATTATCTGCCTCATTGGTGCCATATCTCATCCCATGCTTTTTATGCCAAATGGCCGTGTTTCCATGGAGCCTGCCTATGTTTACTGTGACGTGCCATGGCAGAGCCTTTCCTGGTACAGAGGGACTTAGAACACAGCAGTGGAGGGTATTTCAGTCCCCGTTTGGAGTTTTGGGGCTTACTTCTCCAGCTCTCCCCTCTCCTCCCACCTGCTCTCCTTGCTGTTCCTTCACTGGGTGCCTGTGTGGCTGTGCTGGTGCTCCTGGCCCTGTTGTTGGACAGACAAGGCTAATTGAAAGGGAAGGCTGCTCTCTGCTGATCAGCTCTGACAGCAGTGTCTTGCCAGAGGTGGGTGTGCCACCCCATGCTGAGAGTTTTCACAGCAAAATAACAGTGCTGTCGTGAAAAACACAGACCGTGCCACGATTACCCGGGCAGCTTGCCAAAGGAGCCAGATGAATTTGCGGACAGAAGAAAGAGGGGAAACCCACTTTGTCTGCTTTGCGACTTCAGGGAGGAGAGCTGTGCCAGCATTTAGTGCAAAATCTCTCATTTCATTCAGGGTTAGAATGAAATGAAACCACATCTTTTTTTCTCTTTTTTTTTAACAAGTGCAACAGTGAATGATTGTGTTTAATCACAGATGTACAGTCTGTCATTTTGTGTTCCTCTCCAACCTTACAGAATAAAATGAATTGTTCACTCAAATGTAATATTCAGTAGTTAACAACTCGCCCGCTGATCATTAAAACTCCACCAAAGTTAAAACACAAAATAAACATAAATAAGCTTTCTTTTAAACTATTGAAGAGAACAAGCAGTCAAAAGTCCAATATGTACTTTAAATTTGCCTATAAGTTCATGCACATGTAGGTTTATGATTTTTGCGATTTTATTGGAGCTGAAAAAAGCTGAGGGCTGATGGCAGAACTATAAACATAGAAACTGATATTGATGTATCATAACTGAATTGTCATTTCCAAGTGAACTATTCCTTTAAGTCAGACTTCAATCATCTCATCCAGCAGATCATTTTCATTTGCTTCAGGTTCTTAAATAAACATAACCTCTTTTAAACTTTTGTGTTGTGTCTTAGCCCGCTGCAGGGCTTTCCCACTGCCCATATCAGAGGTGCCATGATCCAGTGTGACTTGATGCACCAGGACAGGTTGGAACCCCTCAGCAGGCCCGCATTGGACAGCTGTGATTACTGCTGACAATAATTTATGGTCCCCTCTGATTGAAAACATGAGAGCTTGAGATAGAAAGGCTGGTGCGGAGTCAAGGCACCACCTTAAGATATAAAACTGAGGCCACAGCTGCTGTCAGAAGCAGGACTCCTGCCAAGCTCTCCAGGCCTTCTGCCCATCCAGACGAACACAAGCTCTCATTTTGCTTTCTTTTCTCTTCCTTTATACTTTCTTTCCTCTGTCTCTTTGCTTGATTTATAATCCTCCTCTACATTGTCTCCCTCACAATTTCTATCTAGCACTTCTCTCTATTTATTCTGTATTTCAACTTCATGAAATATCAACCTACATGTCCATCATAAAATGGAGGTACACTTGTGTAATAATTGTCTGAAATGAAAAAGGAACAAATACTTATCCTCCCTGTCTGATCAAGTGTGAGCTTTTCCGGCCCTGAGATTACCATGCTAATCCTAACAATAGCAATGTGCAGCTGGTTTGAACAACTATCTGCACCATTGTTTATGTTGTCATCCCTGCTGGATCGCACTCATGAGGAGTAACCGCTTGAGTGGATTTGCATTTACTATTTCAATGCCATATCCAGGGATGAGGATCTCTTCCTCAAAAAGGATGTATGTTCAGGGTATTATGTTCTATTTCTAAAAGAGGCCTTGAACTTCACAGAAGGGGGAGCAAAGCTCTTGTGGATATGAAACTGAAATTAATCAATCTCTGGATTGAATTCAATTATCTTAATGGAATCAGATGGGATGAAATCTCAAATACACTTGAGTAAAAATATTTGCTTTTAATGGTGGCCATAGCTCAAATTCTCTCTTTGATTTTTGGTTAGGCTAAATAGAAAATGTATTGTGTCTTTAATACATGCTCATATGTCATTCATTTGGCTTAGAAGTAGAATTAAAGCCATCATACTTGTACGATGTTTTCAACTTTGTTGGAATTCTGGTTTACAATGTCAGAGGTTTGTTCTATAACTTGCCATGTCTTGATATTCATCTCTATGACCTTGTGATACTTGATGTAATTGGTGCCATTTTTCTAAATAGTCTTTGTTGTATTCTAGTAAAGTCCAATTTAAGTTATCACTCTGAAGTTTTATACAAGTCTGTTGGTTAACTGTTGAAATCACACTCAGAATGTGTTTTCTCTCAGAGAAAAAAGCCTCAAAATTATGTTGACGTGATTCATTAAATTCAAGGTTCACTGTTGTTCAATACAAACATTTGTATTTACGTGACTACAGTAATGTAACAAAAACCACTATGTATTGACCGAATGTAAATGTATATAAACGGTGCTATTGGTGCACTATGGTGATACACATTTAACTTTAGATGTTAATGTTCTCAGGATCTGCATACAGCTGTATCAATACCATATATGGCAATGATCCAAATGGTACTATTTGGCACTTCAAACAATGACAGGCTATACTCTGGAGAGTGGGAGGAAACCATGTTAACCCAGATGAACACAGGACCGCTTACTTCGAGGAGTCAACACATGGACCTTGTTGGTAGACCGGTGACAGTTTGTGATCTCATACAACAAAGACGTATTCTTTCACAAAAAAAAATGTTGTGGCTTCAACTTAATAATATAACATAACATAGAAAATGTTGTTGTATAGCTTGTTTGTATTTTTAATCCTGATAATGAATATACCTATATGATACTATCTTTGAATATGAATAGTATTGAGCCTATTTAAAAAAAATAAAAAAATAAAACTTGGTTTTACAGACATTATGGAAAAAGTAGGCTAAACTTTTAAAGAGTACACTTGAGTTTTTAATTCCTTTTCACATTGACAAAATCACATTTATTTTGTTGTTTCTAATTTATTAATAATGTACTAGCATATCTTGTCAATAATATGATGTAATCATATCTTTTGCTCATTTTACGTTCTCTATAACATTGTGATTTTTTATTATTCGATAGGTAGAGGCGTCAGATAAACTAAGAGGGCTTTCTGTCTTTTCATGCACTGTGATATTATTTATCTTTGCTATGTTGGTGTATTGTTTTTAATTGAACAAACTAAAATAGACTCAAACTAAACTAAATGTTTATGGCTGTTTACGTCATTTTTCTTAAATGAATATGCAGGGTAATAAAACTCTATTTTGTCAGTGTTTTATCGGCACATAAGCTCAACACAACGGCTGCTGATATATAAGTTTTATCTCCATGCTCCTGATTACAGGGTCAAACGTTGTGCCTTTTATGCCTGAAGATGTATTTTTTTCCTAATCTCCTATGATTATCCTTTGCCACGAGGTAGTGGTCATTAATTCCTCCTCCTATAGTGACTGACAATAATTCCTGCACTTTGTCCCAGAGACAGCACAACCATTCATCACGTTGTCACCTCTCACAAGGGACTCGATGGTGTCCATTTATCCAGTGGAATAAAAAAATGTATACCAGCATCCGTGACCATGTACGATAAACTAAGTAAGAAACTCCACAGAGACTTGTTAAAATGGTTCTAGATAACTTATTAATGATATTTAAAATATCCATTATACTATTATAGAAAATGCCAAAAGTGAAGCGCTATGGCAGGGTTTGCAGTTTTTTTCAGGGTGGTTGTTACCGGTTGCTTGATATTTTTTAGCTCAAAGAGGGCTGATACTATCAGACTTCCTCTCTCTTTTTCCCTCTCATCTCTCTCTCTCCCCCTCCGCCTTCCTCGCTCACATTCACTCTCTGCCACCTGCACACACTCGCATAGGCACACATCGATGACATAAAAAGACTGCTTTCTGATGAATAAATTTGTATATTTTAGAACCTATCCCTGTTTCAGCAAGTATTCTCCAGAGGCCCCGGCTTCTCCTCTCCTGAGTTCCCCTGCAACCCAGTGGAGTCATTAGTCTGCTTGCTGTGTTGAACTCTTTAATCATCTGTGTGTTACATAAAAAGAGGACTATTCCTCAGTGACACACAACGGCATGCTCAGCTTGGTTGGGGCTTGCTTTGATGTGCATAGGCTGTTGTGTTGTGTCTGTGCTATAGGCTTCTTCAGGCTCAGTTTTTCCATTTCTCTGTGGAGGTGAGATAAGATGTCAGTCTTCCTCTTGTTGCACTAAAGATGTGAGTGTATATAGTTTGCTTCTAAATGGGAGCACTGGGCCTTTTTGAGCAAACGTCCTTCTCCAGTGTAGTCCCAGGTTTGTGCCTCCGCCTGTGGCGCCTTGGTCATGTTATTTTTCTCTTGTGTGATAGTGAACTACTTGCATGCTTCTGATGGATGAACATATTTACGTTATTTACACTTTTTCTGTGGTTATGTTATAACCACAAATGCTGTCTGAGTAAATTCGATTAAGACTTGGACTTCTACTCTCTCACACACACACATACACACACACACACACACACACACACCCGTGCGCACATATACATTCTGCATCAGTGTCCCAAAGGGACGGAGGCAGGCGCCTGCTGCCATGGTATCAGGTTGCTGGTCGGTCAGACACAATGGTGAGGAGTTGCCCCGCGGCTCGGCCTGAGAGGGCAGAACAATGGAGCCGCAGTGCAGACGGAGCAGCAGAGGGCACGACGAGCCGATCTGTCAGCCTGGTAGAGCTGCATTGGCTACACCGGCCCCAGACCCTCTCTTCGGACATACAATAGAGAGAGGGAGGTCAAGAGCTTGAGGAAATGGAGGGGAATTCCCAGCATGCTATAATAAAATGGAGTCCTCTATTTCGGTGACTGTAGGAATAGGACACAGTTAGGCTACACCCAGAATACATCATAACATTCAACGATTACAGTGAAGTCATTTCAGCGGGTCAGCATGCAGCTGGAGATAATCAATTCAAGGGTCAGTGCCTCACTCTCGTGGACCATTGCTCATTACTTTTGCATAGAAGTAAATGGCATGTCTGTCTGACAGCTGAACTTGTACCATCAGACCATTGCCATGCTCTCTTTATGGTTATCAGAACTTGTTCATTTAATATGTGGTTGTAAATTACATTTTCAGTGAAGAAAAAAACGTTTAGAATGCGAGTCGCTTTCTCCATTTCATTTGTAACAATGTGAAGGATTTTGTGGCGCACATCTAAATAGGCAGTGCAATATGTTGAAAGATAAAATTGAATCATGTCAAGGCATGACATCCAATAACGATGAGTGTGTCTGATCTCCTCCACCAGTTACAGGAAAAAGCATATCACTTTAGACCAATTTTGCTACGAGTTCATGCAGCGCCGCCATAATATCTCCATTCTCTCCTTTTATCTGTCGAGCACATGTACACTGCCCCAAAGTGTTTAGGGGGACTAGGCGGTTAGACGGGGCTGTGTGCAAACTGAGGTCCTGAAGACGGCTGGTGACTAAGGGGGGCTAGTGAAAGCCAGATTTTGTTAAAGCTCTTAATAAGGCACAGTGTGATATATAAGCCCGCAGGCGGCAAAGCTCTGTGTGCAAACACTTCAGCAACTCGTGTGATAGGGCAATCTGTGTATGGAACAGCGGATGGCCTAACAACTCTGTTATTTCAAACACGACCCTATTTGGCCTCTCTGATATCCTTAATTTGGTAGCTGAATTTGATATAGTGCTGCAAATATTTGCTTAGGCACACATTAACTCTGTTTGCCTGGTATGTTACGATAAACAAACCGCAATGGTGTACTGAATGTAATAAATGTTAAACAGTGCATGCAATTATATACTTCACATATCTGGCCCTCCACACTGAAAGCACACTTTGTGGACCTGAGCTCTATTTTGACAGATCGTTATTTCCCTTCCTGACCACCTAGGTTTACATTTAGAAATGAACTGTTTATGAGATGTCATGGGTGGACGGCAAATTTTAGCCCATATTTCAGTGAAAGGGGGAATATATATTTTGATGTGAAAATGTCACCGCTTCAGGGAGCAAAGGATACATGGAAATGCTCAGAGAAAAGAGATTCATGCAGATGCTTTTGATCAGATTATGTAGTGCTTAACTGTTGGTTGTTGTTGAATGCTTTGCTGTGCTTTCTGCTTTGCCTCTTTTCTGAATATTTATTTTATTAGGATATTAGAGCCACAGACTCCTCCTCAATGGATGTTATTTTGTGCTCCTTCTATGTCCACAATAACAAGTTTGATCTCCTTTGTGCATTACCTTTGTTTGACCTCTCTGGTCGCATAAAAAAGGTTTTCTTCCTGCTACAGTATCGCTAGTTATTTCTATTAAGTCCATAACAACTAGGAATGTTTTTGAATTGATAGACTTTTGCAATAAGACATCATTCTCTTAGTATCATGGAGATAGAGAAACATTTAGTTGTTTGTTTGAAAAGGCTCCACTTACCTATTGTTTCCATGGAAGTTATATGCACATATTGTGAGTTTATTTGGACAAAAGCATCAGCCAAATGTGTGCAATGTAATGTCAATAATGTTTTGATATTTGCCGGCGACAATAGGGGCCGGAGCCATTATGTTTTCGGGTTATCTGTCAATCGTTGTTGTTTTAAGTCTCTACAAGGCTCAACATAGTATAGTTTACACAATATCAAAAACGCCTTGAGCTCATTTTTTGTATTTGGCACAAACATCTGGATTAAATGGTGAACCAATTTGAATCTGATTAGATTGATGGTTGCTTAAGGTCAAAGGTCATGCTCACTATGACCTCATGACAAGTTTTTGGCCTTTGAATGTCACAATTTCACACAAGTGACTAATAGGATGAAGTGATGATATTTCAGACACGGACGTGCAACTTCACAGTTTGGCGGAGGCTAACAACTAGGAGTTGATCATTAATAAAACAAGTTCAGCTATAAGTCAAGAGTCACCTAATCACACTGAAATACAATCTCTCACGTAATACTACTGATGTGATTAATTACCTCACACTAAAGCTAGAAGGAGTGTGTGTGTGAGATCAGTAGAAAGTGGGGCATCAGCGGTCAGCTGTATTTGGATTATAAGTCAACATGCTTTCAGCTGCGCTTCTTGCTGAATCAGCCTTTCTTAGTAAGGATAGTGAATGATCTTAATCCTCTATATCCAGGTAACCTTCTCTGAAGGAGGAAGAGTACAAGAGTAGCGCCAACATTATAGTCAAACAACGTCTAGATAAAGACCACAACATATTTATGCAACTAGTATACGTAGGTTGAAGATCGTTTGGTTTGTATAGCTCTTTTCCTCCAGCACCTGCAGAAATACTAGCATGCCACAGCTACCATAGAGGAAAATGAGTAAAGCTTCCTTCATTTGTGTTGCAACTTCTTTGTGGGAATACATACATATATGCCATGTAGTTTCAGAGAGACACCAGCAGTTTCTCTTACTTCTTGATAGTTGTTCTGCAGCTTTCTCTCAGGATGGTGACAGCTTGTAGCATTGGTGTGAGAGGAGGAGAAGACAAAGCACTCTGTACTCGGAGTCGTGTGTGATTAATGACAGAGGTGTGTGTTGCACTGGGCACCCTCGGAGCAGCTACAGATCAGTCTTCCTGTAAGTCAAATCTGACACTCACCAACCCACCGCCCCACCTTCTACCCCCTCACCAGCATCAAACCCTCAGCTCCTCACAGCCAAGTACAGCCAGCACGACATCACACTCATAAATCATCCCAAACAAAGCATGTTTAATCTGTGACGCGCAGGCCTGACACGCAAATTTATTACCTGTTGTAGGAAAACTGCATGTTGCCCCACTGAGTCAAGCCTCTATTTACCTTTGAAAAACCAGTGAAATACTGGAAAGACAAAGTCTGCTACAAAGAAAGCTGATGATGGCAGTGTATTTCAGGCTGAAGTCAGGAGACAAAGCCCTGCTTTACTCAACCATCCCGCTGCCTTTTCATGGCGGATGACATGCTTGCACGACTTTCTCGACTGCACTTGCCAAAAAGATTTAGGGATTTTTCTCAAGCACATTTGTAAAACATGAATACCAAATTATCTCTTGTGGATTAGAGTTGGATAGCTGCTCTATGCGCTGGTATGAGTCATAATGCTTAGCTAGAACTGGGCACCTACCTACAATTGTGTGATATGGTAGGTTTTTTTTTTTTAAATCAACCGGGCAGTCGTAGAGCAGTGTGAGGGAATATGCATTTAATATTATGCTGGTCTTCAAAGGCAGCAGTATAGAAGCAATTTAGAGAATCTGACAGCAAAAACAAAAGTTAGGACGAGGAAACATTTCAACTATTGTACTTTCTATTAGGCCTCATTAGTGTGCCATCTATCAGTTAAAAAAAAAGTCTATGGTAAAAATGAAAAGAAAAAAAGAATCAAATAATTTGCATTAGACTGAAGACCGGATTGTTTTTCGAAAGGCTGCCTACAGGTGAACAGTGACAGTATATTCAGATATCTTTAGCTTTCGTGCTATCTAGTCTGACAAACTGAATTACATTAGCGTTAGCTTGATGGGGAATCGTTGCTAAAATGCCAAGAAGAACTGGCTGAAAGGCAGAAATTACAGAGCGGTCTCTCCCACACATTCCCTTTGGCAGTCTCCCTTGATCCTGCTCGTCCTCAACATGTCTTTACACTGCAAATGGTGGGAATGAGAAGTGATGGCACCTGCTGACTGGCTTTTGAGATGTCAGAAAATCACACACACACACAACAAGGTTTTTGCTTATGATGCAATCATCGTCAGAAAATCTGTGAAATTAGCCAACAGTAAAATGCATAATGATCCTTATGCCTCATAGAATATCAACGTTTTACCCCCGAAAAGCCAGAGAAGGCATCAGGAATGTTCTTTTTTTTAATAAGTGTGATCTCAGACATTTATGGCTTTTACTTTCAAAAAAAGCAAGAAATTACAGAAAGTGTCTCATTCCATTTTGTTCACAAAATAAATGTGTATTTGTAAGTATGAAATCCGTTAATATCTCCCAGCAACTTATGACATTGTGAATTATTTGAGTCATTTCAGGTGATTAATTAAATAATACTTGAAATTAGGGACAAAATGAATAATGGTAAGAGCAGTTTCATTCCTGACCTTGTTCAATTTTTAATGAGCTCAGTACAGCGGAGACTACATTTTATAAATGGAGCTATATGCTCATGTGAATATTGGAGATAATTAAAGAGCAGATCTCTGTACATCTGCAGGAGGAAAAGGGGGGCTCATCAAGCAAACTACTCCAACCTGCAGTTGATAAGCATTCAGCTGTGTGATAAACAGAGAGAAGAATACTTTATGAAACCCGAGAGACACTACTCTCAAGAGAGATCATCAACTCATCATAAGGACCTTTGTGCTGTCGTTCCCTGCCTCAGGAAGAGCACAGACGCTCAACAAAACCTACTGCAGCGCGTCAAAGTTGTACAGAAGTGAGGTATAAACAAGATGAAAAACATCACAGATCATTTGAGAAGTTGTGTCTGTCATTAAACCTGAATAACAAATACACTGAAACGCCTTGGTTTGCAAAGAACATTTGACTGCAGTTGACCAGCAAAGCTAACTGGATACCTCTCTTCTGAGCCACATTCACCGCTGATCTCATAGCTCAGTGTTATCTGCTCCACTTTCCTCAACAAACTCACATCAAAAGGGTTTTCATTTCAAGTGTCATTTGCACACGTTAACAGTTGAATGCTATTCTATGCTATTGGTTACTTTTAATTAAAGTGGGTAAAGAGAGAAGAGATCCAAACTGTGAGACATGGAGTATTTTTAGATCTTGATCTTGAATATGCAACATATTGCTGTGTTCTCCTCATACATTACTTCGTTGGAAAAGGTTTGTGCCTATTAATATGATTAAAATCACTGGAGATGGAGAGTTTTAGCACTTTGAAACCATCAATTAAATTATTGAACACATTTTTAAGAATGTTGTTGTAATAACCATTTTAGATGTTTAATATGTTTCTATTACTACTTGCAGATGTGATTATTAAACTGATGCTTCTGGAACGAACACTGCAGAGTATGTAATGAGTAACTTTATATTTCAGAGTCGTTATCTCAAAAGTCACTGAGACCGCAGGATGGCATTTGTTGGCAGTGTTTGTCGCAAGACTGAATGTGTAGTGTGCCGCGAGTGGAGGACCAGGGATCGGTGAGACGTGTTGAGGGCTTTTCAGAAAGACTGTTTTAATGAGCTTCAGATAATGAAATGTTATTTCAGAGCTTGGTGGTCAGACTGCTGTCTCAGAAAGTTGTGTGACTCAGTGATCTGTTTGTGCTTTTCTCATTTACAAAATAAACATCTATTTCTTTCCCCGCTATCGTATTGTAGATCAAACTTGACTTATATAGCCTAATAAAGCTCGCTGCATGAGACGACTGTTTTAGTCCCTTTTTTAATTGGAGAGAAAGAGTGTCTGGGTCTATTTGTGGTCTGGTGCAATGTTGGAAATGCCAGCTGTCGCGCATCAAAGCCCTGCTGGAACAAACCGTTATTTGGCATGCAACTTGTTGAAATGCATCACTTACTATGTCATACAAAATACATTTTTCACCAATAATAATTTTAAAAAAAGACAATGTACCTCACAGGGATATTTGAAGAATAAAGTTTTAAAATAATGTAATTAACATAATAATACCTTTCATTATGAAGATCTATTTGACGATGAAACTTTTTTTTTTCCAACCAGCCTTCTGAGGGAGGAAGGAAACATCTTCAACACTTTCTGGGGTTTTGACTGACAGCTGTGGCTGTGTCCAGAGAGCGCTGAGCTAAGCCCCGTCACATAACGCATGCCCGACATGTCTATGTCCATCTGGGGTCCTACCTTTCAAACTCCTACCCCCCTTGCTCTCTGCCTGCAGACAGACCAAGGGACAAGCAGAGGAACAGCGTGTGAAGACGGGCCTCTTCGGGCTCTGAGGGAAGCATCCAAAGCCAGCTGGTCTGGCTTTGAGGTAAATCAATGGACAGAGTGAAACAAAGGCAGCCGAAAGAAGAGGAAGTGTTGTAGACTGAAAGAAAGGAAGAGAGAAAGAAACTTGTAGGGGGAGTAATAGAGATTGAAACAGCAGGTTCTGTGAACAACAACAACAAACAGGTGAGACAAAGGTGTCAGGACAGGTCTTGACTCCTTGCACATGATGGAACTGTGATGCCAATTAACGCTTTTGTCGTTTCAAGATTCCCTTTTTTTAATTATAGCGAATCTAGTTCAAGATTGTGTCTTTTGAGTGATTATGTGGATTTGAGAAATGATCCCACCACGTCGACTGTAAGCGTCACGTTGAGGTGAAACTTAATAGGCTGATCATGCAAATCACAACCGTAGTGTTGTTTGTATTGTTTTGTTATAACATCACTGTTTTGTTGCTGGCATCATTTTGTGAAGATGGTAGGCAGGGGTGTATGTCGACACAAGATTGTTGCTAAAGGAGATGCTGAGAGCAATTTGGATCCACACTGTCAGTTGGCATCAGCATGAAATCACTGAGAACCACCGCACAGCAGAAACTTTACTGATTGAAAACACTCCAAGGAAACAGCTGGGGACGGATTCTGTCTAATTTTTTGTTGTTGACTATCGTTACTCACAATAACGAAAGTAAAGAATTCCATGTATTTGTGAGATGATAAAGTGTGAGCAATGCTGTCAATTGTTTTTATTAAAAATATTAAACGTTCTTAAATAATGCAATATTGCAAATATGCTTTCAATTTCAAAACAATTTGCAGATGGATGGAAAGATTTTTAAAAAAAAAGAGCTTATTTAATAGAGCTCTCATTTGCTGTTTCAGCAATTTCAATGGTGTCTTGAGAAGGGACATTTCGATGAATGTAACTAAGCATGAGGGGCTTGGGCAGGGACATAGGTGTGAAGAGAAGTGATCAGAGTGTCCTGTTACTCCTGTCGGCTGCCAATATTCCTCCAGGTTGTTGCATTTTGAAATCAGTGCTTTTGTGTCCTATGGAATACAATTTTATACATCTACATAATAAAGGAAATACATTTGTCATAATTGTATCACAGTATAATTATTTACCTCCATATTCTTAATTTCATTTGGTATTTCAGGAGGCGCAATATACTCATTTGAGAAAAATAAAAAATATTTCCCCAGTTTTTCCGTTGTGAAGAGATAATTATCTCTGTAATTCTGAGAAAAGTTTTCATTAAAAAAAAAATATATTTCTGAACCTAAACTTTATTTCATCCCATATATACACATTCAATTTTACCTCTGGAGTTAACGCATTGTCAGCAATTTAGTATCAGTGGGCTGCTGTAAAGCATCCAGGGAGCAAATGGGGCTCAGTGTCTCACTTAAGGACACTTTGACATACGTAAGAGCAGAGGATCAAACTGCCAACATTGTCATTAAAGGAGGCTGTCCATGCCAGGATTAACAAGATACCTCACCACCCTACAGCAAGCTCTCATTTACTTGAGAGCTTGTTTCATGTCCCACCTGTTTAGGGTAATCTAGTTTTATATTAGTTTGGGTTTGAGGCATTGGGAGTGTCTTTAGGTATTGTGGTATTGTTATTGGTTTGTCGATTTTGCACAAGTGCCTCAGGGCTTTTCCGTTGTGTAAACGTAAAGCTTCAGGGATAAAAGATGAAGTAGCTGAATTACATTCGGTGTTGCCATTCTTTTCTCGAGAAAGTAGCTAGCAGCCCGAGCTCCAAAAGTAGCAAAATCTAGCAAGAAAGTCATGAAATTGGTAACATTGACAGCCCGTCCATTCAGTCTTCCCTCGAAAGACACTACCCCACAATTATCCTTATGAACATAAAAAACGAACATGGCTATTATTAGTACTCACAGCTGTTGAAGACTCGGCTAATGAGTAATGAGTACACAGCCAAATACAAGCAGAAAGGAAGGCCGGTACAGTATGTACACGGGCAGGACGTCCATCCAATCATTGCATTTGGGCCAAATTAAATGATGATACCAGTTCTGCGACAAACAAATAAAAAGTTATGCATTGTCCTACAATGGCTTAATATGAAGGGCTGATGTGGGTGTGAGAAGCAGAAGTGAATACTACTAATCAAGTATTACAAGTAATAGGTCATTATCCTCAACTGGCAGAGATTGTAATCTCCTATATCTCCACTGGCCTGTTAAAAATGATGTGTACATATATGTGTGTGTGTGGATGTAGTGGTAAGTAATACAGGAACCGTGTTGAACGGGTATTACAATCCATTATGGGCAGTTGTGACACCTTGGCCTAGAGCAATGAGGAGGATGAGGAAGACTTTTCCTTTGGGACTGGGACTAACTGGTGAAAAAGGTAGCACAATACACCAGGGACCAGGCTATACTAGACTAATACAAATTAGCTACAGACAGCAGGAGCCGTGCTTTGTGAAAACTCCTTCCCTTCATTAGTGAGCATGCAGTGTAATATAACAGGAAGCCATTAGGATGCCAAAATAATCACGCACTGTTTTACTCTTCAGCAGGAGCAATGTTGCCATCAAGTCCGTGATTCTGTTTGCTTTGGCTGCTATTTCTAAAATAGAAAGAGATGTGGGTATATTAAAAAAGTAAGCGAGTTTGGCAAGTGACTCTTAGTATTTAAACATTTTAAATGCCACTTGCAGTAATCAGTAAGGTGTCTTTAAAGTTCCATGACCTAAATGAGAAAGTTATATGATATAGAAACACTCATTATGGAGACAAAATGACCACATTTGTGTTTGTAATATCATTAGAGCATGACTGGATTTGTACAGAAATTATTACGATTTTACAAACATTTATACAATCTTAAACTACAGAAACTTTAGGCGTTGGAGAAGTACAATATTGATTTATAAAATTGAGTGGAGTAGAAGTAAAGTACTAGAAAATTACTAATACTTGTGTATAGTGTGATAACTGGATTGTGTCACTTTTTCGCACTGTATACACACGTGTGAAACAGGTAGACCTATTAACTTGACATTTCTTTATAAAATGTGCCCTTGTGCATGTAGTGCCTCCATCTAAACCTGGCATCACATGCCTCCCATTCATATTAAATACATAACTGAAACAGAGGATGATAATTGTGCTCAACTTCTATCGCACCTGCTTCCAAACGCCAGTGTAAACAATCCAATGAGCCAAGCAACCCACTTCCTCTGATCCTGCACGTACACGTGACATGCTCACGTGCGAGTCATCCAGATCCCGCCCCTCTTCTCTGATTGGCTGCTCAACAGACGCTGAAGCTTCGCATTGGCTGCGGGAAGTGCTCTTTAAACCAAATTCCATTGCTGTTGTCTTAGAGATGTGACGTCAAATGTGTCTAATGTGATGAGGCCAAGCCAAGTCAGTTGGGAAAGTAGTTGTCTTAATGTTAAGTCAGTCTTGAAGAAAACACATTGTACTTCTGTAATTATTGTCTTTGATTTAGATGGTATTTGTGTTTTTGTAAGTTCTTTTTGCCAAAGTTTATTCTGTTTTATGCTGTCACTGACTCATCCTTAGGGCTGTCTGGAACACGGTTGTTGTTATAATGATTATGCACGAGTCAAACAACAGAACTACATTAAAAAATGTAGCATATATACATACATACATACATATATATATATATATATATATATATATATATATATATATATATATATATATATATATATATATATATATATATATAAACAGTAAACATAGACATAAACAGTAAACTATTGGCACGACGTACGTGGCTCAGGTCTTTTTCACTTTATTTGCTTTTTTACGTTTTTATTTACATTTGTACTACTTATTCTAATGTTTTGACTGTGGTTTGTGTGCGTGCGTGCGTGCGTGCGTGTGTGTGGAAGAGAGAGAGAGAGAGAGAGAGAGAGAGAGAGAGAGAGAGAGAGAGAGAGAGAGAGAGGCAGTTCGTCAGATAAGGGGAGGAGTCTCTCGCTGACAAGAGGGAGACTGGCTTTTTCTGAGTTTGTCAGCTCCCCCTAAAATAGCAGTCAGCGTGTAAATGTGAACTGAAATTACGTTTATCCACTGGAGCCACCGATATAGAGTGTCTATACACGGCGACTGACTTTGGAGTAAAGGTGAGTAACGGAAATAGAAACAATGTTGCGGAGTGTGTGTGGCAGCGTTTCTGAAGCTCCAGTGAGTGAGAGCAGCGCAAGAGGGAGACGTAGAGAGGATTTGGGAGACGCAGACGTTATCTATCTCTCTATTTATCAGTCTTCTCCGGGGTACGAGGTGAATACGAGACAAGCTACGGATTGCAATGCCGTGGTACTCAACAAAAGTCAGGTTGAATGATCAGTTAGGTCACACGTAAAACGTCCAAATGTGTGTGTGTGTAAAGGGTGCAGTCAGACGCGCGCGCGCTGTTGATATCAGTCCAATTTGCGAGAAACTTTTACGGGAATCATCGTCGACGGTAATACGCTGGTGACAAGCCTCGCTGTCTATTCTTAAAGATAGTCAATTTGTGAGTTACAACTCCCTCACCTGTAATCTTGGGATCGAAAGTGCGGGTTGTCAAACTGACTTTGTAGAACAGGCGCATCGTTTGAGTAACATAGAAATCAATGTGTTGATAATAACACCGTTGATCCATCACAACAAGAGCAGTTCACAGTACTAGAAGTTCTAGTCTGTATTGAGTTTACAGCAAAGTGGATATATGCACATTGTTACAACTTCTACAAACATTAAAACCTTGCCAACACCAAATTCAGTCCACATTTATGTATTATAGTTAGAGTTTCAGCATTTTGGCGCTCGTCAGTTTTGATAATTGCTTGATTTTGTGCTGAAATCTACATGGTCAGCCTGTCCTCGGTGATATGGTACACTTTCTTATTGCCATACATGTTGTTACCAGTGGTGTCTGTATGCCTGCAACATACTCAATAACAAGAGGAGTTGCCAAGCACAAGTAGCTGCATGACATCGAGCCTTAGTTCATTTTATTTTTGGCACTTTAACCCGATATACAGATAATCAGACCCTTAAACCCGATGCTGCATATTTCTGGTTATAAAGTCAAAAGTTTCATTCAGAGACCATGGGGGAGGGTTAACTGATGGTTTCAAACTGAAATAAAATCAGCTGAAATATTTCTACTCGGGTGAATAAATGTGACATAGTTTGGAGCTAATTATTGTATTGATTTCCATCTGTTTATTTTTTTTAAGAGACAGACTATGGGATTGTGCACAGTCCTTTTCGGGAAAGCTGTAAGGTCAGTTTGGTATCAGCGCATGAGAGAGGATCTTTGCTGTCTGGTGGTTCTTTGAATCTGTGGGACTCTTGTGACCTTAACCTCTCGCCAGAGTGGGCTGTGGCCATCAGTAACCTGACCTTCTCAAATGTTTTCTAGTGTATGCTTACACTATGCACGTCTCATTAATATTGTACAGGAGGAGTCAATTATATTCAGTTGTGGCAGAGAATACAGCCATAACCTAAAATTGTGCACTATTTACTTCTCTTTTACAAGTTAATTCTTTCTTCGGAAATTGGTTGGTTGTTTGACGTTTGGCAACTCGTAAACTGTGTTTTGTGTTACTCTACAGATCAAATACAATATATTTTGTAGATCGGTAAAGCCAAACTGCATCAGCATCCATAGAAGCTGTGTATTCAGTGTATTGTTTACTTACATGTATTTCAAATTTATGTCTTTGCCATTCTCCCAGTAGTACATTATTTACTACTTAAAGTATGCCAGTTATCAGTGTGAACCAGTGGCACCTTTTATTGTTAAAGTAATTCTTCAGGGACATGAGTTGTTGCATCAGTATTAAAGCATGCTTTTATTTTTCACTGTCCGTTTAACGTTACCGCCGCTCTGACGGCATGTACATTACCATACCAGCTGGTTGCCTTTGATTTCTAAAGCAAAGCAGTAAAACACCCTTCAATCTGCAGTCATTAGCATCTGTACTGCCCCTGGCCTCGCTAGTAATGGGCCTTGTTGCTCATGATCCACATCACGTGAGCTCTTATGTCTAATGTGTGGATGAGGGATTCTTTCAGCGCTGCTGAAATGAATATCATTTGAACAATTTATGTTGCATATTCGTCAAAGGAATGAATATGATGCGTGTGAAGGCAGGCACAGAGGGAGCCATCACACATGTATCTCTCGTAGATATAGTGAACTGTTGCTCTAACCTCAGAGACCCCAAATGTTCTACCTTTGCCATTGTGCAAACACACACAGAGAGTTTTGATAAAATATCTGTTAGATTCCACCCTATCATTTAATCAACAGCCTGGTGATGAAGTTAAATGGATGGAGGATTTTACACGATGACTACCACTGTTTATTAACTGCTTTAGCCTTGTTACATGGTATGTTTGTGTTTCCCTGCATGTCTCTGTAAATGTGAGTAAGTGAGTGTTAGCGTCTTAGCACAAGTTCTCAGTGGAAAGGGAGAAATGAGAGGTGGTGACGGTGTGAGGAACGGGCAGCTGCAGCATCTTTTACTGCACTCCTCATCCCACTTCAATCTCAGTGTCTCAGCTTCTCCTTCCAGGAGAAATGTGGAGTGTGTGGGCGAGTCGGATCTGCAATTAACGCTGGTTGTCAGAAAGAGAATGCTGGCGTTTACACGATGCCTCTGAATCACTGAGTGAAAGTCTATCTCCTCCACTCTCCTTCTCCCAGGACATTTTTCCAAGGAGGACAAAAACACCAGAAAGCTGAAAGCCAAGGATGTATCAAGTGAAAAATAAGAGATAGAAGCCGAACGTTCTTGGTCCAATAAAGAGGATAGTGTTCCTTTCATTGTGTGGTTAGCCAAGATGTTCTTTTATGCTGCAAAATGTGCTCGAACATTTACAGCGATTATGGATAATAATGTTGTTTTAGAAATGCGTTTTTTAAATTTGTAACATGATTGTGAATCTTTTTTTTTCAATCTTTTGTCTTTATTTAATTAATATGTATTGTTGCCTCAAAGTGAACATTAGGTGCTGTTGAAATTCCTGGTGAAGAAAGTGTGCATTAAATACAGTTTTTTTGATTGAGGTTGTGGCTCTTTTTAGAAACTTAAATGCCAGAAAGGTTGCAAAGGTTCAAAGGCAAATGTACTTGTACTTTCTTTCTCTTAAATTAATAATGGTCTTTCCGTTTTCTTTGTGCAGTGACTTTAAAAACTGGTGTTTTCTAAAAAAGAAAAGAAAAGAAAATTAAGATCACTCAGCATCTTTATAGCATGATTCATTGTTTATTGGAGCTCTATCATCAATATGGAGATTCCAGCGTTTTCCTGTGAGACCTGGAGGTTGGATGCAGAATCTTGAGCCTGGCAGATAATGTTTTTGACCGCAGTTAACTGTAGACTGTCCCCTGTAGACGAAAGAGAAAAGACTTTTGTAAACAGATAGCTGGCGGTTGGTGTACAGAAAACCAATAATCAGATCGTAACTGTAAATTTAAAGCAGGAAAACAAAAAATATTTTTAACTCAAGAGACCCATTTCTACATAATATTCTTATATATAGGTCACTGTGGCCCTTGGTTAGCACTCGTACCTCACTGCCAAGAAGTCCTGCGTTTAGTTCCTGTGTTTGCATGTGCTGCCTGTGTTAAACAACATCTGCATGAGCTGGGATCATGAGCTGTGGGTCTGGGTGAGAACGAGTACTGACAGACAACATCAACTTGCTAAAAACTAATTACCGTTTTACATAGGGTGGTTGAATCTAAGTAAGGGAATGTTCATTTAAATCTTAAAATACAGTGTTTAGATTTTAATACAGTTTTAAAAATGTTATAGGCAATTGATAGAACTCATATTAAGGTTATTACTTCCTATATAAATGTTTTTTTTTCACTTTCCAAATGTCTATCTAAATAAATGACATGGATACTGCAATAAAAACATTTAACTTCAAACATTAAATAAGTAAATATGAGTGGCTGTCAGAAACTCTATTGTTTAAGCCCTCTAATAGCCTGAGGTAAGCTCTGAGGGTGAATGTATTACTCGCCGAGGCACTGTTTGTATAGCAAGACTGCTAGCAGTGACCTTTCAACTGTCCTGCCCTTGACTGAGACCTCTGGTGGTAAGCCACCCTGTTTGGCTCACTCAGCACATGTGCTGCTGAGCAGGACAGAGCAGCTTAAGGCCGCACCGTCTTTTCCTGTCGCCCCTGCTCTTCCAAACGAGGCTAACTGGAGGTTTCTTCACCTCTTCAACCTGGACCACACAGGAGAAAACAGCAGGAAGATCCTCAAGCAGAGCCGCGCTCTGAATCTGCTGTTGATCTGCTTTCGCCACTCCAA
The DNA here is from genome assembly GCF_023055335.1 of Clinocottus analis. Lineage (NCBI taxonomy): Eukaryota > Metazoa > Chordata > Actinopteri > Perciformes > Cottidae > Clinocottus > Clinocottus analis. The sequence goes on along the minus strand of NW_027176218.1, from coordinate 10,714,600 downwards.
CCCGCATCTGTCTCTCACTCCAAATCCATACTGGACACCGACTGTGACTCAGAATACACTTACACAAACACATGGTGTTACGTAGCCACTGTAGCAACAGTAGTGTCCTAAAATAACACCGTAGTTACTTTGTGTTGTTAGTGTCTATTTGTAAAGCACGATACCATTTCTTTTGAGTTCCGTCAGTTGCTGGCGACTGTGTTGAGTTTTGACAGGCCACGTTCTCTAATGAGCAGAAAGAATAGCACATGCACACAATGTGGTTTGGGAGGGTAGACTGTGAAAGCGTGCAGTGAAGCAAAAGGGTGATGACTTTGAGAAGTCGAGTCATTCAGCACCCTTTTAAGATGCCTCATCCTCATTTTGCTCTCTGGAGTGCAAGAAAAACCACAGTTTCACACTGCATCATCTCAAAAGTGAGTTGGTCACATTTACAGGGCTTACACACCAAACGTGTGTGTCCTGTGGTTTGGTTAGTCCTCTTTTTTAAGTGTTTTTTTCCTATTGTTGTTTACATGAAACAGCCATTTTCCGTCATGGAGATGTAATACCAGCCAAGTGACTGTGTTGCGACTCAATACTCTGGTGATGTTAAGTTGAATCATGTATAGAGCAAAACCGATAGTTGAAAAGGAAGTTAAGAAAGACATCTCTTTGCTGAGTTGCATTTTAAGTGAATTTTAATGAGACTCTGAAAAAAAAACATAAATCAAAGGAATATATTATAATCTAATTTACTAGATCAAAAGATCTCCCATGATTGCTAATATACCCCACTGTATTGAATTCCTGATGTTCTACTGTAGATCTTAAAAAGCATCTCTCACTGGAGATTTATTTTCTCTAACTTTGAATAGAGCTGAAGTAGAAGCATCAGGAACAAACAATTGAATTATGTGCAAAGTAAACTTTCTTCAAAGTCTGGTAAGCTCTGTGAGATGAAGATGTTTACACCGTTATCAAGAGCTAAAATAAGATGATTTGAAACATTTAATTGAGCCTCCTATCAGGTTACGCAATATAGCGAAAAGAGTCCTTGGAGAAGCGTTCACCAGTGGCTGGTGTAGTAAATACAGCTGTGAGAGCTTGGTGTCACATCTCGGCACAATGACAAAAAGTCCAGTAGCTTTTGGAAGGGAGAGTTGAATCTCCCACAGCTTGACCGGCTCTATGGCCTCCCGAGTCGCAGGAAGGAGGTCTGGCCGGTGATATCGTTGTTTTTCTGTTTGTCTGAGAAGCAGAACCCGGACAGCTGGGGGGGATGTGATTCCTCCCATTATTCTGCTGCACACAAGCCTCATGAACAGTGAGGGGAAGTGACCCAGCACCCGCCGCTCTCTGGAAGAGCCCCAGCCCACCACAGGGCTCTGACTTGCAGTTCAAAGTTGTCTTCCTCTCTGCTGTCGGGGCTTAACTCGAGTGGGAACGCTGCAGCGCTTCATGCACGTTCTTTTTCAGCAACTTTTTCAGTCTTTTTGCTGTTATTCACTCCACTGAGGTACAGTTTGTTGTGTTTATGTTGTGTTTTGATTCTGGGTGATAACACGAGTGAACATTACTCTTCACTCTTGAAGTGGACACGTTTTCCAAAATCCCTCTCTCATGTGTTTTTGAATTTAGTATAAGTTAGACTTTTAAAATCAAGGACAATTCGAAAAGTATTGTCATTGCATCTCTAGATCCCTTCTCTCTGTGGTGTGACTGCGTTTGTGAGTGAGGTGTTGAGTCCGCCCGCTGTTTGTGCGTCTGCCCGTCTGTCTCTCCCTTTCTCCCAGTCCACTTTCCATCTGCGTGCTGTGGGCTGCAAATCTCGTTGGAAATGGCGCAGTGTTTCCACCAGTGAGCTGTGGCCAGCCTGTATTCATGTCAGACTGTGTTGTTCTTGATTTTCTTTCCCTCCGCCGCTCAACCTCTCCAACAAACAGAGGTGTTCAGAACTGAGTTCAGGACCAGAGGCTATCAGCAAACAGTTTGACTGAAAAGATTCCTGGAGAGGCGAGCAGCAGGCCCTGTGGGGTCTCTCCCTCTCTTTCCCTTACTCTGTCTGACTCCCTCTCTCACCATCACACTGTTTGCACACAGTGTTCATGTGACAGCTAGCACACATCATCTGATTTGGGAGAAACCGTAGGCTGTAGCTGCGAACATGTTATTTTGCTCAGTGAATGCCGTTTATTGATGTCAATAGAGATACAACATCTTTCAGATTTAAAGTCAGTTTTCTCAACTTGTATCAGTGATGAAGAAATTACGATATGCCGTGTGCATCATTTGTCCCATCTGCCTTGTGAAAAAAGCTTTCAGGGATTCTGTTATTGAAACTGCTGTTTACTGTTAAACACTCAGAGCAGACTCATTAGTCTCTTAGTGTGACCGTATGCAAACCTAGTAACATAAAAAATAGACAAACATTTACAAATGCAGTTTCTACAATTTCTACATATCCAGCCTGAATGTGTCACACTGTTTTTGTAGAAATGGATAAGTAGTTGCTTTATTGGTATTTTATTTATTTTTTTTACATGAAATAGAATGTGTGAGTAGCAGGCCTTTGTGAGATCATTAACAGCCTAATTCTATAACATGGAATTGTAAGAAGAAAAAAAAATCAATGCTACTTCAGCTAGCCTCTTTCCCTGTTATGACTCATGGTCATCCTCACTGCTCAGATTGCATAAACCTTTTATGTAATGGAACACTGTGGGAAAGAGACATCGAGTGAAAGATAAAAATGTGGAAAGAAAATCAAATATTTATTCTGCGCTTTTTAATTTTTTTTCCATTAACGGCAGACATTCTCTGAAGGCGGATAGTAAATATAATCCTAAACATATGGACTACATCCATGTGTACCAAAAACTGTTGTCTTTCTCCGGCGCTCAATATTTGTTTAGTTAAATCTGCCTGCTGATTATCAAACACTGGGGGAGAGTTGAATATCTGGAATCTCAGTGTCTAATCTGGATCCACAGTGCTTCCAAAGATGTGTTGAGATCGAGTAAATGCGCTGCTGCTGAGACACATTATGCATGACGTCCCTAATATCCTTACAGTGTGGATTCCCCCTGGAGGAAGATCTCGGTTCATCTTTTCTGTTTACCATTTCTGAGTTGCGGCCTGTGCAACATCAAAAGGCTGCCATGGCACTTAACGCAGCTTGCAGGGATCCTTGGAGGGTGGGGGACTTAAGCTCCCTATGGTGCTGGCATTACTATTGTTCCCTGGTGAGAAGTCCATCTGATGATAGACAACCATGCAAATGGACACATGCCATCAGACCACAGCACTACACTGTAATGCTACGCAAATTTATAAACCTCGAGGACCATGCATGCATTCATTTTATTTATTCATGTGTGTTAGTGTGTCTGTGTCGTAGTGTTAGAAAAACAGAACTTTCTTGAGATATTTGCTCCACCAGTTTTGCAATAGTGGACTGCGAGATTCAGACGTCTAACAAGTGCCGCGTGCCACAGGAAGTGCTCATCCTTAAAGAGTGCTGAATGATGCCGTGCCATGTCAAGACATTGGCTTGTTAAACTGACATACTGTCATAAGGAATGTTGGTGATGGAGGGCTTTTCCTTAGAGACATAGTTTGTTTAACCGATGGCATTAATATGATGTGAGTAGTTAGTTATTAGTCTGTCAATTGCATTTTACATATTTGTACCATATGTAGATTGGCTGATTTAAAAATGATCCTCAATGCCTGCGATACAGCCTAAAATGTAGTTGCGAGTCTGTGCACCGATCCGATATCACATTATCATATAATTCATCAGCTCATTTCTTTACATAGGAATAACAACAACATGTGTCACTTTATACCTGATCCATACATCCCACCTTATCGGTACCCACACAACCAGCTCTCAACAGAGATGAGAGAGTATTTGTATTTATTTGTTCATGTTGTACAAAGGAAATGTAACCTGAGCCAGGCCATACAACCATGATAGCAATGTTATAATAATAATAATAATAATAATAATAATATATATTTTTTTGCATTTAACCAATTGGTATTGGATTAGTGGTGGGTATTGGCCTATAGGCAAGGTCAGTTATCGGAATAGGTATGGGTAAGGAAAGGATAGTATTTTGCCATGGGCTGGATAGAATATCATTTCATCCAGTTGGTTTGTCTTTAAGGATCGTGGCAATGCCTTCAGCTTGGCATTAAATATTGTTTAACAATCTTTTGTTTTTTCTGTAGTTAATCTCGGATGCTTCGCTCTGTGACTCAAATTTTAATGCTAGAGGCATAAACTAAGTCTAGGTAGTCGGACATTATAGCAACTGTACCGTAATGTTTATGATCTCTGTTATCAAGCACATTCTCTTTTTTTTAGACATAATTCACCCCCCTATTCTTGCACCAGGGTAGTTATTATCATTGTCTTTGTTCAAAAAAGTTTTACTGAAATATGCATCAAGGGATTTACCTTGAGGAGGAGAGTAGCTTTTCAACATGAAATGGATATAACTGTTAGGAGAGGGTCATCTCTTTATCCTTGAGAAACTGAGAATCCATTCATTGGCTGGGCACGAGAACCTGACTGACGCAAATGGATCAGTGGGAATAGAAGTGTCCCAGCAGTAATTATGTTACAACGCCGCTGCCGCACACTACCACTGAGGTGGGATGGGATAGGCGCGGGGTGCTTCTTTTAGTCTTGTTTCCCTTACATCTTTCCACATAGTTAACACAGTCATACTGGTCGCTCCCTCCCTTCCTCTCTTGTTTTCTGTCTGTCTCTTTTCCATACACACACCTGCTATCAAACCCAAACACACACATGAAGTGCAGTGGAAAGTTTCTGACTAACGTTTATCCCGCTGTATTGAGCAAATGCCTCCTCCTTGTTAAACGACTCTTTAAGTAAGGAAAAAGTTGGTCGCTGATCATGTCACCTATTTGTCACTGTTGTCTTTCAGATTCCCGGTGCCTGTGCCTTGCAGCTGAGGCAAAAATGTCTGTTTCATTTTTTTTCCCATGGTATCCAGGGCTCTGTGGCGCTAAGTCAGTTAAAAAAGAGACATGAAATTAATGTAATGTCAATGGCGTTTTCTCGTGAAACCCCAAGGCACTTAGTCAAAGTCACCTTGCATAGTCCTCCTGACAGTACTGTGAGAGTGAGATGAGATGGAGGATGTCTGTCTGGTAATGCTGTCAGCACATGATGCCCTTTATTATTGGTTGTTATATCCACTCGTCGACCATTCAGATTTTTTAGATTGGATACATGTCTGGTATCCATCGAAAGAGTGACATCATTTCCATTCAATTGGCTGTGTAACGTGGGCCACAGTAAAACATTTTCTCAGCGAGAGCAGGTTCATCCTGTGGGGTTTTCTTTCCTTTTGATGTCATTTTGGAGGTGATAAGTAGCTTTCCGTCTGCGGGTCCCTGTCTTACAGAACCATCCCTCAGCCCAAGCAAGGTGCTAGCAGCATGGAGGATTGTTTGAACTTGCATCGATCCAATGTGGGATTACAGCTGGGTCATTGGAGAGTTGGACTGAGCTACCAGTCATCAGGGCAGATTAACCACTCGCTGTCTGCTTGGCTGCCATTTCAGTGCAGGCTTTCACTGCTGTCTTTGTCACTGTCCCTACTGTGCAGGTCACTGTCTACAACTGAACAATGCATTTTTACATCTTCCTCGATTGAATTAGGTTCAGACTTATTTAAAATTCCTTCTAACATGGCCTGACTTTAAATCAATAAGAAATTCATTAATTTGTCTCAACATTTGGTCCTGCATGTTTATCTTTTGTGCCAACCACCTTCAGGGTATTCATATCATAGTGATTTACCTTCCTCTTTAAATGTTTTTTAAATTTATTTTTTTTGTGCGGGAAGTGTCACCCCAAACAATGCTTCACAGAGGTAGGGGAAGTGCTGCAAGTCCATGTTTTGCAGACTGCCCCACCTCGGTCTTTACATTTCTCAAAGCCCCTTTTCACTTTCTTTTTTGTTCGCATGCCCTTGCGATAGCTCTTATTAATTATATCTCATTAGTTGCCTTGGAAACTGAGGTGAGGGAATGTATAACATGAGTTCAAAGAAAAAAGAAAGCGAGAAATCATGAGAAAACGCAAGAAAGAAAGAAAAAGAAAGAAGGGGGAGGGTTGAAAAAAAGGGGATGGAGAAAGTGGTTGTTGAGGGATCAGCCATGTGTCAGATTAGCATCAGGAGACATTAACACTAGTGATGCTGCTGGGGCCACAATCCTGCCTTTCACTGCTGGAGAGGGAGATAAGCGTGCTCTCACAAAAGGGAAAATAGAGAAAAGCGTGAGAGGGCTGGCTTGCCTCCACTCCCCTCAGGCCAGCAGCCCCATTTACAGGTACAGCACCTCCTGATGAAAGCGAGAACAAAGAGGGGGATGTTCATTTCCGACTGCGCTGGTGTCAAGGCTCCATTGAAACAAATCGGTAAAACTGTGGATTTAGGCTGCTTCGCTTTATGTCTCCAGTCTGCCAGAAGCTAATCAGAACTGAGCCACAGTGTTGACACATTGAGTTTGATACACTTCAGAACGTTTTCATGGATTATTTCACAGAATCCACATTTCAATGCACATCAGATTACCGCGTGAGGCTGTTGCATCCTATTCGAAATGTACTTCTCTTATAATCATGTTGTTTCAATGCATATTTACTAGTATCGTGAAAGCTGTGATTCATTCTTATGTAACCAGTTGAGTGTTTGAATAACAAGGAAAGGTCTCTGCCTACTAATTGTAAAGTGAGTGGCTGAGAGCAGTGTGTGCATGTCGTCCAGCCTGCGTAATGATCCTTCCAGTAAACATAATAAGCACACAGAGTGAAGCCACAGGAGATGAGCCTTTGTTGTTGTTTAGTCTCAGACTCTGTGAGGACGATAATAAGGGGAAGGATCAGAGGGGAAGGGTGTCCCAAAGGTGGTCCCTCCCTTTCTTCCTCCTCTCCATCTCCTACCGGCTCTCCCTGACTCCCCTGCAGAGGGGCGAGTAAACGGGTCGTGAATAACAGGAAGTCGAGGGGCAGGAAGTTGAGTCTTGTCTGCCGTGGTAGGATACTGAGGCTAACAGTGCCTTGCACAGGAAGCGCAACTGTCACAGCTCTGCTTAGGACTTTGGCTGCTGTCCATCACCTTCAAAGAAGTGAAGACATGCTTGCAACACATAGCGGTAGCCTCTTTGACACAAGCCAGATAGAATTAATGAATATATTCTTATAAGATGAGTACACTGGAAAAGATTACGGTGGTCTAGTTGATACCGTTTTGTTGCAAACATACAGAAAAACACTGGCCTCGTTTCTTTGTTCGTTAGGAAGACGTACATCTACTATAATTTGATGTTACCTTTTATATAGGACAACAGTCGAGGGAAAAAAGCCTCAACTTTGTGTGGAGTGAGCACAGACTTAAGCGCAGAGAGGGAGGAGAATGTACCGGATTGGGAATTGAGCATGTTTTATTGATTGTGAAAGGACCTGGCCTGTCACCAAGCCTCCCAGTCTCTCCGTGGCCTGTCTTAAGGGAGGAGGAGGCAGACTGACCCACCTGTCACTTGACCAGTCTCACACCTCGTCATGGAGAATCAAATGGGCTCTGGTTAGAAATTATTGTAATGCTTAGTTACTTCCATGGATACAGTGTGTAAGTGTATTTAACAGAAGGTACAGTAAGGCTTGGACTCTTTCTGTTCGCCATGTCATATTGACTTTCTGTCAACTGGATGTGGTCATTCCTATGGCGACATCTTCTCTGCACATCGATATATGTGTTACTTGAACTGTTTGATAGGAAGTTTTCAGAAGTCCTGGACGAGTATATCAAGGACAAGTGGACCCGGTTCATCATATCAAAGGCTAGAGTATCCAGTTTTGTCTGTAGATGTTATTATATTATACACACAGTTTCTTTTAAGACAACTGGTTTTGGTACAGACACAACTCTTGCAAAGCCCTGAGCTTCTGTGATGTTCAGACTTGATGCTGCACATGCTGTCCTCGCTGCATCCACATGGCAAAGAGCCCCCTTCGTATTACATGGTGCTCCGTCTTTCCAGACAAAAACTGACCTGTTAAACAATGTAGCTCATCCGTTAGTGTTTTTTAATTCCAGTTTCGAAAGCGATAACATCAGTCCATGCTTCTTGAGCTATCTGAGCTAAGTAATAATTTATTTTACGTTAGTATCGTTAGTATCTTCTAGTTTTACAGAAAAGGCCTCCTGTTCCTTTGCTAGCTCGATTGGTTTCGCTGATATTGAGCTTCAGGTGATTGTCGTTGCACATGTGATGATGCTCTCTATCAGTCCTCTGTGCTCCTCTAAAAATAGTCCATGAGTGAAGATGCCATGCTTCTCTCGGGACATTGCTCACAGGAATCATCAATGTTAATATAGTGATAACTTTCAATTTGCCAAAAAATACACTAAAAGGTACAGTGAATAGGATTTAGGCAGATTTATTGGCCCAAAAAATATTGTGATATTCATAATCGTGTTTTCATTGGTATGACCGGAAACTAAGTCTTTTATGTTCCCTTAGAATGAGCCTTTTATATCCACATATGAAGCTGGTTCTTGTCACTGACTCTCTCTCTCTCTCTCTCTCTCACACACACACACACACACACACACACACAAACACACACACACACACACACACACACACACACACACACACACACACACACACACACACACATACACACACACAGACACACGCAAAGGGAGAGCACATGATTGAGGCCACAAACAGATACTCTGTCCCCTCCTGACACTCAAGAGGAGTCAGAGTGTCACACACAAACATGTACTCTGCTACAGTGCAGACATTGTTCTCCTTTGTAATCTGACCATCTTCTGACATGTCTATCTGGGTAGTGGGACCAGATGAAAATCTCCCACTTAGTTCTGGAGATCGAAATTGAGTTATTTGAAGTAATATGAAGAATGTTTTGATATGATCAAAGACAGCATTAGATAGAGTAATAATTAAAATCCTGAAAGCCTAGGGTTTCTCAGCTAGATGTTTCAGCTTTCAAGTAACACGAAGTCCCAACACTAAGAGTGTGGCACACCTACAGTCTGAAGGGCCTCTCGGCTTGTCATTTCATATATGTGTAAGAGAAATGTCATGACACAGTCTATTATGCCTGTAGACTTGAACTGTCCTGCTGTGACGGCTCGTCTAAAGAGAGGAATGGATGTGCGAGAGTCTCTTAAGTATTTCTGATGTATAGTTTCATGCTCAGGATACATTGATGAACACGGTTACAAACAGAACTTGCTGAACGTAATTCAGACCAGTCTCAGCAGATGATTACTGATTAGCACCTCAGATAAGCTCCTCTAACCTCTAATAAGTTCACACATGGCGCAAGAACAAAACTGTAGAGTGCTGTCAAGTCGTGCATAAAAATTCAAAGCCAACAAATACAACTTTATTTACGACCACCTATAAAAAAACAAAAAACTGTGAGAAACTCTAATAATTTCTACAGCTCACACAAACAGAGAAAGAGATTATCTTCTTATCTCTATGCAGATAAAAAAAGCGCCACTGTGGTCATCTGTCTGTCAAGTTAACCGCTTGCTGCTCGGCAGAAAGCTGTGAACAAATTCTCTTTTGACACCGTGTCATGTGTTCGGAAGTAAAAAAACTCTCCGTTACTTAACATCAAAGACAAAAAGATTTAAGATTGTGGAGACATTTTCATTTCTGTCATTCCAGTAAAGTCCCTGATGGTTTCAATATTATACAAACACCATTAAACATTATGAAGTTATCACTTTTTGTTACTTGTACTGCTATTGCTTTCATGGTGGCTCAGGTATCTCTTTAGGGGAGCTGAACACCCCCAATTTCCCTCTTCTTCGAACTGTGTGTGCGTGTGTGTGTGTGCGTGTGTGTGTGTGTGTGTGCGTGTGAAATGGTGAATGAACAAGAACGTCGTCATTCTCCCTGGCCTGTTTTGATGTGGTTTGGGGAAATTCTTTGAGAGGGTTCAGGCGGTAACTTTCCTGGCGCAGACAGCCATGCGTGGGTAGTTAGCGAAGTGATCTCAGTCAAGTTTGCCTCCAGTGGAGCCCCGATTCAGACAGCCAGACACCATAATGCCAGTCCATCTGTAACCCATAATGACTGTGTGCCACTGGAACCGGTCATTTTCGTTTTCACTGCCAATTCGGCCCCTGGCGTTCTCGCCTCACAACTGCTGACTGCATCTAATGGCCTGAGTTGTTAACCTTTCTACATTTGTACTCATATGGGAAATGTAGTTGTTTAGACATTTTTTATTTGCTGGGTATAAGTGATGGATGCGCCTCCAGGGAGTGGACTATATCTCTTCTTGCAGAGAAGCAGAGACAGGACAGAGTATGTTCCCTGGGGAACAGTGCGATCTGAACCACTGGCCAGGTTACAAGCTCATGTGGGAATATAACCCCCACTCTCCTCACCCCTGCTAGCTTTTCTTTCAGCCCAGGAGATTTCAACTACTGTCAAACCCAGACTGGGTGCTCTCTTAATCATTTTAAGAGCAAAGCTGGCATCAGGGTGGTTCCGCTCAAGAAGAACAATAAATTGTTGCTTTTCTTTTTCTGCTGGAAGGGAAATGTAGACATATTCTTTCTATTAAGGTGGACATAGCTTTGTAAAATGTCCACAAAACATATAGACGTTAATCTAGATACAGTGCTTTGAGCTAAATATCTCTATAGTAAAAATGAAGCTTCAGCCAGCAGTCTGTTTCTCTTAGCTCAAAGACGGGAAACAAAAGGAAAACATATTTTGTTACTGTTGGAGATAGCCACACCAGCTGTTGTCAGTTTCCAGTATTGATGCTCATCTAACTTGCTGCTTTCTATACCTTGTATTTAACTGACAGATATGAGAGTGGTATCAATATTTCATCTGACAGTGCAAAGTACCTGTTCAGTGAGTCTTGTGTTGCTGCTGCCGTGTCAGTGTTAAGTCGTCTTTCATTGACTTCAGCTGTGGTTCAAGTGCAGCAACAGAGGAGATAAAGGTACACCATGTGGGTCTCATCCTTTCTGAATGTGATTGAGAACAGAAAGCAGAGCCCTCCAGTGCTTTGAAGTGCTTAAGGAGACATTGTTGAGTGTCGAGTTAACTTTCTGCCTCCCCCCTCTCTCTTTCTCTTTATGTCCTCTTGCAGATTGTGGTGTTGAAGAGCACATTGCGAAGAAGAAAGCGCATATACAAGAAGAAAGACTGTTGCACAATGTGCTGAGAGAGTGCGGGAAGAAATCGTGTTGTTTTTCTGATATTGTTGAGGTGTCAGAGAGACCAGAAAGGACGCAGCCATGGGGCGGAAGAAGATACAGATCACCAGGATCATGGATGAGAGGAACAGGCAGGTGAGTGTCTCAATTTTTCTATTAATCCATCTTTCAATCTATCTAGACAATGTATGTATCTATCTTATCTGGATCTTTTTTTAAAGGTTCGAATACAGTTAAGGTACAATATTATAAATATTTCAATCTGTATAAGTTAATTCTAAGCTTATTTTACAAGATGCCACCACATCCTCCTTTTGTGTCTTAGAAGACAGTCTGCCTTGTACCTGTTTGAAGGTTACAGTCTTCTACTTTCCTCTCTGTCTTGGACCAAAGTTCAGCAGCTGACATGGTGTGCATGGATCTAAAAAGACATACCTCCCTCCCCAACGTCTCAGCCAGCTGACCAGGGACCACGACATTTCTTTGTCAGTGTGGTCATATTTACAGACATGATTCCCCGGCCACCCTGCAATTTCAGGCCCGAGAAGTTGATGAGGCAGCAGGAGCACTGGGCTGCAGCGGGGGCCTCATGGCGTGGGAGTAAACTGAGGGTAGCGAGGAGCACAGCGGGCCGCCTGTGGCCTTCCCACACTGTAGGGCTTGTACCCTGGCCTGGCAGTATGGCTGGGCCCCTTCGCTGTAGCACTATGTGTTTGCAGCTGTTTGGTAGTAATTAGGAGCAGCCACTGCACCACAGCACCCTCTCATTTGCAGGGTGGGTCAGCAGGACACACAGCACCCTTCTCTGCCTTGGCTACACTGGTCCCAGCTAGCCGCAGAGAGGGAAAGAGCTGGAATTCACGCTGTCTGCTTATGTTAAATATAAACTCCTAAACAGCAAAACACTGTACAAAACAGCCTTGGCCTGTTTGAAACAAGAATAACAGGCTTGGATATCTATAGCAGGAAGGCTGGGTCTATTTCTTTTTTAGCTACGCTCTCTTTGATTTAAGAGCTGAGTTAAGTTGAGAAAGCGTGAGTGCAGTTTTTGACAAATTACACCAATTAATGAAGATGCGTAGGCTTCCCATAGCCAAATAGAACAGATCTTGTTAACATCCCCCTCAACATATAATTTGCATTCTTCACAGGTGGAGCAACTATTTTGCTGCGCACACATAAATATAACAGAGCTACAGTGGTACTTCCTCTCCTGAGGGTATTACAGTAACATGATACGGTACTAGCCAATCGGTGTCTGTGTCTATTACTGTGAGACTAGCAGTTCAGCCAAGTGCAAAACAAAAATCTACACTGTGGGCCAATTATCAGTATAACACCTGGCTCTGGGTTGGATCCAAACAGAACAGTTGGAAAGATTATGGTATCTCCACTGTATGCAATGACCTGTGACATCAGGGGGAAAAAAGAGAGGAAATAACATGAAAATCGGTTGTCAACTGTTTGCTTGGTGAGCAGACGGTTCTTTCCTTTTAATGCATGTATGAAGGGAGTGAGGGAAGACATTTAGCTGTATTGTTTCACTGGGATATAGACCTGCAGAGAGGGACGTTGCTTATTATTAAAGTGTCCCCCAAAGTCAAGTGTTTGCATCAGATTTTAAATGTCTCACTGTACAATTTGTGAGAAAGTTTATCAGCAGAACGCAGGCATTTCAGCTTGCATTTAGTTGGTTTTAGCTGGCTCAGCAGAGAAATTGCTGTGACAATAGGCCGCCCTGCGAAATAGAGCTTCAGTATAAGTGATGTATGCGTGTGTCTTTCTCTCTTTTTTTCCCCCCATGGGCCATGAAGCATACAGTGCCATCTCCCTGGGGCGTGCTCCTAAACAAGGGGGAATAACCATTAGCATACGGTCCCCATTGTCGTGAGACAATTTGAATCTTTATCTACGCCGCTCTGCTGCTAGCGATCCTTACTCTTAACATTAAAATGAAAGAAGTCCCTAAGTGGGCTAATTAGATAGTATTGCCATACACAGGATGTTGTGTGGGGACAACGGGGGCTCCCTTGCATTATCACTGCAAGTGCTTTAGGAGGGCTGTTAACCTTTCAGGATTTATAACACAGACTGTGGCAAAGGCTGACAAGGTCTGTAATTGCACAATCTATCAAGAATTGTGAGTGCAGAGTTGAGACAGGCAGTGAACTTAGCTGATATTTTGCTTCAAGTCATTACCTACGGCGTATAATGACAACACGTTTTCATAATTCAGGGTAATGAAGTGTATTGTGCACAAATGACAAGGAAGATACAATAATTAAATTTTGTACAGTTGGTGCATTCGTCGCGTGTAAGTGAGACCTTTTTGTGCAGCTTTTTGTTCACACACTACTGTGTCGCCCTGCTGAGGTGAACAAAATGAAACATGAAGGCAGCAGTGGTCCTTTCATGCATATCATAGGATGGTAGAGACATAAATACTGAGCCATTCGATTCATAATTGACGGTCCTACAACACAGCGACACAGTCATCAGCCAAACTGACACGCTGATTGCAAATGAATGCAAGATAACAAACATTCAGCACCGCCCTGGTTGATTCTCCTCATTTACAGTATTCACCGAAATTTTTACAGTTTGAGTCACAGACTCAAGCATTTATTATACACTATTATCTAACATTTACGTTTTCATCATTATTCTCTCTCTGTCTTACTGTCATCCCACACATGCAATGCCTTACAGTGGAATAATATGGACCAGTTAATTGTGGCTCCTCAAAAAGAGAAAAGTATGTATTGTGTTTTGACTTAACAACAGTAACACTGGCAAAGTCCATGACACTCAATGAGCATTTTTGGGGTCTCTCACATACTTCCCCTGGATCTGCAAGGGGGGCGATCGATGGTGGAGAAGGGAGGGCACACATTAGTCTTGAAAGTTAGTGGAGGGAGGAGGCTGGTGTGAGCAGTGTCTAGTGACGTCCTATGGATGTCATTAGGCAGGCTCACTGGGGGTAATTGCCCAAGTCATTAAAAGTTTGATGATTTTGCTGCTGGGTGGAGGGTTGCCTGCCCTTGCTGTGGCTCATTTTGGATTGTGCTCTGGCACTTCAGATGCCTGTAGGCACAGAGCAGCTCTATCGCTCTCACTTTCTCCCCGGGGAGCAACACAGCACAAACCTCCCACTTTTCAGCCTTCACCCATTCCTGTGGTTCTGAGCGCTCATCATTATTATTTTGACAGGTAAAGAGCTTGTTAATAGACCATGGACAGAACAGAGGAACACTGTTAAATGTGACAGCCAGCGCATATATTATCATTGTTCAAGATGATATGTAGTTTCCATAAAACTGCGCTGAAGCAGCAAAACATGAAGTCAGGTGATTATAATTTTACTGCCGAGGGTGCCCCTTTTATCACGAAAATGCACACAGATGAGCAGAACAATTGCAGTTTTCAATAAATTAAACATGCCAATTGTCTTTAAACTGAATCGTTCTGGTTATCGATTATGCTATTTCTAAGAATCCTACTCTACTTACGTTTAGTTAACCAGCATGTCATCCTCTCCACTAAACAGGATCAGTCACGGTTACTCTAGGTTTCAAGGTCAGTCCCACCCAGTAGACAAGGCCTTTGCAGTCTCAGTTGTCCACATGGGGATCCTGGGGCTGTCCTCTTTCCCAGCCAGAGCTGATCCATGCAGACAGTCGTGGTGGCCCTGGCCTGTCTCCCAGGCCCACACACTCTGGCACCGCGAAGCCAGGGCAGCAGCCACAGGGCCTGGGTCACTCTGCCAGCTGGTGCCAGACCTCTCTGACTCTCAAGCCCGCTCTTATGTCTGCCATGGGCGCCGTCAGAGGTGACATGAGGTTCTTATAAGGCCGCTAGCTCGTCACCCCTCTGAAGGTGTTAGTGACTCAGACATCTCCTGCCATACCCCAGTCACAGCTGCACTCTGAGTCCCAGATGTCTTGTTTGTCATCTTGGCACCTCTGCCTGAGGACAGACATTGATAGACCTTTTGATTGACACATCAAATGTGTATGGAGGTGTGTGTTTGGGTTTGTTGTAGCACATGTTCTTATATACTATACCGTTTTCTGTGGCAGTAAAAGCACGTGTGACAGGTACATATGCTTGTGCTTTAGATTTTAGATCCATTTGTCTCAACAACATTACACTGAGATAGATGGTTCAATTTGACACACCAAGCTGTTAAAAAAACTGTTTTTTTTTCCTGTTATGATTTTATTTTAAAAAGCGATAAAAACTAGTGAGCACATTTTCTTCAGAAGGCAAATTTGCTTGTCGCTGTTTATCTAATTTTTTTTGTAGTTTCCCCTTGAGTTTAATTTTCTCTGTTCCTGTGAATCACAGTAACATTTCCATCAGCAAACATTCCACACTTGTATTTAGGCAAATATGGTTTATTATAGCATTTTCTTCTGCTACAACACCACTCTGTGATTTTTACTGATATGAGTGTAGAATTTCTACACAAACATTTGCATAGTGTACCTTTTCAAAATACTTGTCTTGAACGTAAAACATGAAAAACCGGTACTCATAGTATATCAAATATACATATGAGAAATGAATTACCATGCTCAATTAAAGCTCAGTAAAACAGGTCATGGTGATAGGACACTTGGGAAGAAGTTGGAAATGCAGAAAGTGTGAATTGAGAGCAGAATTACCACCTCATCTTGACTTTGTGCGAGCTTCTTAAAGGTCAGGGCTTTCAGCCTTGTGCAGTCTAAATGAAACGCTAGTATAGTCACTGATCTGTCTGGTATTGTGTGAGCTGTTGTAATGACCTTATCAAAAGTAGAGAAAGTTGGAATTGCTCCAGTTTATTGGAAGTTTAAATGTGGCCTCCCTTCTCTTTTGCCTTGACATTTGATTTCTCCAAACATGCGTAAGATGTCCTGGTACAGTGCTACAACACAGCGTTACAACACTCAGGCTAATCCTGTCATTGTGTATTACATTAAATTAGTCAGGGAGCTAGGCTGCATGGGGACCACGTCTTACTATAGGAGCGACGCAAATTTTTAAAACCACATTGAGTGTCTTTGTGGGTGTCTTTGACTTGGTGAACTACAGGAAAGCTCTGCCAGTGAACCCCACACTTGACCTCAAGGATGTCTGTGGTTTTCCACTGTCTCACCAGTCACCTCATTGAAGATGTGGGTGGATTAAGGTTATATTTGTGTATGTTGCTCTTTATGTTTAGAGCTGTTTTCTGTCACAACTTATCAAATTGAGCTGGCCATACTGTAACAAAAGGAGGGAAAATAGGGCAAAACTGTTTAAAATAGCCTCCTTTCACTGTTAAAGGTAACTGTATGACTACATAAGAGTAATGCGCCACCTTTAATGGCAGTAGGAGAAGCAGCTGGCTTTTGTAGGAGTACTCTGTTTGGGGCTGGGGCAAGGACCTAGTCTCCATGCTGCTGCTGAGGTTGAAATGAAGCGGTGGCTGGGTCAGCAGCTCTGCACTCAGCACTCTGCCATGCATCCAGGTGGAACAAAGTCCTCGCTCAGCGTCTCATCCTGGGCTTCCTGCTGAAAGGTGACATCTCCATGGCTTAACAGCCACATTCATCTACTAAAGAGCATACAATTTGTTAATCATTTTCTCACATGACAGCCCCTACTTTCCAGTTGGTTAGGCGAACAAAACAAAGAGGCAAATGAGCGGGTGGGCAGGACTGGTGTTTAGTCAGAGGAAATTTGTATCACCTGGTTAGAACTGCAGATGTGCTAGGTGGAAACGGTTCTGATTCTGGTCAAATCATATCCTCGTATCTACCTCCATGCAGTGATCCACCTTGAGAAAATCAGCAGAAAGACAAAACCCTCCCATGTTTTTTTTGGTCCACCAAACTCACTCAAAGGCTTCATGTGTCTGCCATTTGCAAGGCCAAATGTCATTTGATTGAGCTTGTATTTAAACCTTGTCATTTTACAAAATGTAATTTTAGAATTTGGTTTGTCATATGAGCTCGACTAACATCGGTGCATTGAATAGAAAATTACACGAGGACAGGCTCCTCCATGTCTACAGCGGAAATAATAGTCCTATGTAATTACCTGTAGTGTGGAAGATTTGAAATTCATTTATCACAGTTGGAGTGACCCCACTGCCTGAGTGTTACATAGACACTATGCAACACATAGGATTATACTGCATTATACCAGTTAAAATGAGGGTATAGCCGCAAGCTGTGTCCAATTAAAGTTGAACAAAGCCAGCTCATCTGCTCAACTCCTCTTAGTAGGTCAGTGAAACTGATGGAGAATACAGACACATGCACTCCTCTGTGGCTCCGAGCACAGCTTTTACATTCACAAGCCATAATGCACATTTGACAAGACACATGTACTAAAGAAAAACGTGAATCTGAAGCAATTATTTAAAATGTACACATTTTAAAACTATTTTCTGCAAACAACAATAACTCAACCAAAAGACAAAACAGCTGCCTCTCCATCCTCCCTCCTTGTTAACTGTGTTTTTAGTTTGAGAAATAAATGGCTGTAGCATACTGTAAAGAGGTGGTGTCACGTAATGACATGTGTGTGCGGGGCTGAAGCGACCACAGAGACAGAGCTGCAGAGATACAGGACATAAAGTCACTTTGCAGAGAGGGTTGCGTTACCACTGGAGTGATGTATGACCCAAAGTCCCATCTGAGGGCTCATGTTACAAGGCTTATGCTGCACTACAGAGATAGCTTTCCGTATATGGAGTCAGGGGCTACAGTAATGTATGGACCCCTGTTTTTGCCAAAGCTCTGACTCAGCTCGCTGACTCGTGCCTCTAACCCTGACCTCTGTTCTGATAACTAGACATTTCAGACTTGTACGATGTCATTGCAATCATTCCTAAAGGGGGAACGATCTTGTTATCTGTCACCTTGGTGACCGTAACATTGTTGTAGTATAATGACACTGTTAATACAGTTATTTTCTCAGCTGTACTCTTAACTTAGAGATGTTATACTGATAAAAAACAAAACAAATATCAGCCTAAAGCTGCTCCAGTATTACGTAGAGCAAGTTGCCGCCATGAGGCACAGTGTTTGATGTATATTTACGACATTGCTGTAGTCACTTACTAAGTATAATTATTAGGTGTTATTTTTGTATTTCCACTAACTCTGAGTGAACTATTACATTTTTTAACTTTACTTTGATAAAGTATGTGTACTTCCACCTCCCACTTCCACTAAGGATAATTGTGCAATAAACTACCTTCTGTTACAATACAAATCCAAAATGATCATTTACGCTTGTGAACATTGCATGTAGCAACTTATGGTTTGGTTTACTTGACTTTGAGCTCCTTTTTAATTTAAAGAACCAGTTTCCCTCTGTAATGGGTGTTTTTTTTCTTGTGTGTGCTCCTCAGGTTACCTTCACAAAGAGGAAGTTTGGCCTGATGAAAAAGGCCTATGAGCTGAGCGTACTATGTGACTGTGAGATAGCCCTCATCATTTTCAACAGCTCTAACAAACTGTTCCAGTATGCCAGCACAGACATGGACAAAGTGTTGCTGAAATACACAGAGTACAACGAGCCCCATGAGAGCAGAACCAACTCTGACATTGTAGAGGTGAGTGAGCGTCGCCTTCTTACTTTGTGGGGAAAAACTTCTTTCACATCATTTTTTCTTTTCCTATTTTCTGTTTTACACAACATGTACATCCAAATTTAACAGAATTACGAAAAATAAATGAATGTTCTACTGCATTCAGCCTACAAGAGATATTTATTCTGTGACTGTACAGCTCTGTAAATGCTCCTCGGGTGTAATGTTTGAGACAAACAAGAGTGAGGGACAAGTAACTGTTTCCTTCTAGTCACCATTCAGATAGGGTACAGGAGGTCTGCTGGCTCTGATAAGTTCAGCTTCTCTTGTGCCCATCAACTGATGTGGAAAACCTATCTCTGCACACGCATGCCACAGTAGCTGCTGACCACCATTTCGGGCCCTGTTTCCCATAGATATTGTACCTGTAGGGCTCAGTTCTCTGGCTACTCCTCATCACAGACCATCAGTTTGGCTGTAGCTGCAGTCAAAATACAGTGTTTTGTACATTCCATACTGCTCTATAAAACTCAACAAGCACTTGGGTTTCCTGGCAGCTCCTGCATGCCCGGCGACTAGCGGAAGAGTAAACCACTTGTTATGCCAGCATACAAAACTGTCAGCCAAAAGTGTAGAAGCCAAAGTAAATGAGAATGATTAGGGATGCATCCTGTTCCAAGCATCTTTCATTGGCATACACTTGTGTGGTTTCTCAGCTTATTCAAGATGTGCTTTAAGGGGCTGCTATCGTCATTCTGACTACATGAAAGCATACACAATGTATGTTAATGCCTATTCATACATTTTTGGTACAGCTCATATATAGTTGCCCATTCATTGGTATTTCATTATTTGAAATAAGATTAGCTTTTTCTGCACTAAGATACTTTTTATTAGACAATGCAGACTGCTGCAATTCTCTGGTGTCTTTGTTGCCACCTAAACATACATATTTTTCATGGATACTCAATTAAGAGACATTAAAGGATTAAGATGGGTGAGATTGAAACATTTCAAGAATCCTAGCTTTGGAAAAGACTTTCAGTTGGAGGAATTAGTGAAATTACATGCAGCATAAAGGAGTCAGCTGTGGCCCATTATCTTTTATTCATGCTGCTGCTGCTGCTTGTGAATTACCTGCTTGGCAGAGCTGCAGAAGAGTGCTCTGGCATCCAGTAGACTCATGCAGTCACTCCTCCATCAGGGGCCCTCGGAGCAGAGCAGGGGCTCACCTGCATAAAATATACATGGATACATTCCTTACTTACGTAACAGTGACCACAAATTTCTTTTTGCTGTGACTCTGAAAGATGTCTTACTTTAAACAAGCAAATGCAACAACATCTTATACTCAAATTTTCACTGTCCATCAGATGGGTTATTCCCCTTATTTCATATACATACCGTACATCTGTGGTCTACCAATGTATGATGATGTTGTCAGCGTTGTGTAATTGGAATGTACATTGTGCATAATGTAGTACCAGCAGTCCCATGCTGATCTCCCACTTAGCCCTTCTGGCTACTCTCAAGGAAGCTTCCCCGTTGCACAAAAGGCGAGAACAAGCCGCCGTTGTCCCCGCTCACTCGGCCAGCATCTTTGCACATATGCACAAATGTCCCTCTGCCTGCCGGCTACGTGGTCAAGGTTCAGAAGTGAGGAAGCAGAGCAGAAGTAACCAACCTAGTCCAATTCACAGCATCACCACACAACCCAACTACTCAGTTGGCCATAAAGCCGTTGTCAGTGGTGGTTCATAATCTGTGAAATTGTATCATAATTTAAGATAAATTCTAATCTGAACTGTTCCTGACTGCCTCTTTTGGCAAAGACTTTTTTCAGCCTTGGTGCTTCTCTGCAGCTGCACAGATCTGTGTGCACTACAGAGAGGAACTGGTGCCTTATTGATGGCAAGAACCCACCCCCTCCATCTATCTAGTGAAATGGGTCTCACATGAGGCCACTTACACTGGACACTTATCTAAATTTTGTAATTGTGTTAAACCCATCTTATTCCATGCAAACAATCATGTGCTCATTTGTCCGGTATACGGGGAGGCCAGAAAAACCCTCTCTCGTTTTTCATTGGGAAGCTCGTTCGGTGTGAGAAACTAAATCAAAGGTCACATTCCTGCTCAGTAGTACCATCTGTAGATAAAGGCTGAGCTGTGCAGTGTGGGAGAACAGTCTCCATGTTTTCCACAGATGGATGCATGCCTGGGCCACAGTTTGATAACTCAGTGGAGGGCTATGGACTTTGTCTCAATCTTGGCTCATAGTCCAAAGCAGAGCAGTAGGCTCAGGATTTTCTTCTATGTGTATGTTAGTGTGTGCATTTGTGTCCTTCTGCATGTGTTGATAGTGTTAACCTCACCAACACTCCAGGCGACAGGTGAACCGTTGTATGACATTTCTCCTCCTATGCAGTCAAAATCTTAACAGTATGAAGGTAACATATTATTCTTTGTTTTTGTGCCCCATTCATTGTCTTTTCATCAGATTGTACAGTACATACAAACCCCTAAACACACATAGACGCATACATGTACAGACAAGCTATAACACCAATAGATGTTCTAATTTACTTTGTAAAATAACTCATTGCTGAATCTATTTTTTTGTAACGCAGAAGAGCAATGTTCTCCTGTCTCAAGATTATCAACACACAGTCAGTTCTCTGAAAGTAAATGTGGTATTTAATATAATTGTGTTATTGTGACCCAAGCAGAGTTGGCCATTGATGAAACGGTTTTATGGTGTTGTTCCTATTGTGTTTCTTATTGAATTTTGTGCATGCCACAAATCTAACAGCTGCCGTTAGTCATTAGATTAATCTAATAATATTTACTCTTCCTCCAGTCTCCGCTAGTGGAGCTAATGAGATTTTGCTCATGCTCCGCCATAACCTCACACCGTTCTTCAGCACACAGAGCGGTCACTGTCTGCAGAAGGACCTTTGAAATCAGATAGTAACTTCACAGGCATCGTTTGGCATTTCTCTGTCCTCTCTTTGAGCAAATCAGCATAAATAAGGTATATGGCAAGGTATATTAATCCGGTTTGCAGTCATTAAGTCAACACTTAATTGCAATCTTATAACATTAGGGCTGTGAATAGGCTTTATTCCAATTTGAGAATGCAATTTTAGTCAAATACCAATGCCTTATAATTGTAAATAACTGGGTAGCACTGTTTGCAAGGCATTGACTTTTCACTGTCTTTTACCCTGATGATTTGTGAGAGTAAACAACATTCATAGGGAAATTCTGCTTATCTTCTTCATAATAAAGAGCGGCAGCCATTGTTAATGTGACTTGGGAAAAAGAGACAATTCCCTCTCTATTTATGAAGGAACGCCCCCTCTCACAAGACCACTACAGTGAGAGGAAATGAGACTAAAACGATCAGGTAATTTCCATTAGGTTTTATCTCACGGTCTCTATAAACTGTTGTTATGAAGGGAGCTGTATTAATCATTCAATAAGATATGTAAATGTTGACCATTACTGAATGTCAAGCCCTGTGTTTTCATCTGAATCTTTTTTGTTTGGGAATTTCACGACTGCCCTTTGCCAATGTGACAATGACTGAAGCAACAAATCATCACAACTAAGGGTTCATTTTGTCATCATGTGCCATATTCTGTATTTGATTTATTTTGGAGACAATCAATGCATTATTCCTCCGTGCTTCAAAAGTGCATTTTCAGCGATGTACAGCTTAAAAAAAAGATTGTATTGCCAGTTATGGAATGAACCCCTTATCGTGCTTTGGGTTGAATGTGCACCATGAGTTTCAGACAGGGGATGTTTATGTTGTCAATCAAAGGCTGAGAAGTGATTAAGACTCATTTCTATCTTAATGAATGCAAATTGGCACATCTGCTATGGTGGGCTAGCTGTCCAGACTCTTCAATTAGCATGATTGATCAATTATCCTCCTGCTGGTGGCTCACTGGAAATTGAAGCTGGGAAATGAGAGAGGTGGGGGTGGGAAGAGAGATAAAAGAGCATGAGAAGAAAAAATGAACAGAAAACTGTACAAAATTGAATAAATCAGATGCTTTATTTGATTAGAGTGAAGAATAATGGAATTTAATTTTACTCAAAGAGCCCTCTCTTTAACACACCGTTCTTGAAACTAGACAGAGATGAGTAAAAGTGAGAAAGATGTAATTTTGTCCTTGTTTTTTTAACTTTTGGGTTGGCACATAAAAGACTAGGTAAGAAATCAGAAAGTTATATTCCTCAGATTAAAACAAAGAAACAGATACAGTGTATGTTTGCAACAAAGTTTTTAATTAGGTCATGTGTCTCTGAATGTATAATCGTGACTTTTTTCTACTTCATTGTTTTTTGGATTGTATTTCCATTGTGATACATCAACTTTACATGAACAACTCAATTTGCATTTTAAATAATGCGTCTGATTCTCCATCAGCAGATTTTTCTGATCAAATATTCCTGTGAGAAATGAGCTTCAGCCATGCAAATATTCAGTAGATCAGTACTCTTTCAACTCTGAAGTCTGTCGAGGATAGTGTGGTGCGCAGCTTGTTTGTGTTTGTTTTAACAGTAAGCATAACTCCTTGAATATCAAAGCACACTTGTGAGACTTATCTGAGGAGCAGAGGCAGACTGTCCTCAGTGTGTATTTATAATTGTGGCATAGAAACATAAAAGGACGGTCAAATGAGGCTCTTGCTGGCACGCAGGGAAACTGTCACTGCCACCATGTTCTCAAATGCAACAGAGAGTATTACAGGAGCAACGGTATAGCTCGCATAGCTGTGAAGGCAGCAGAACAAATTGATCGTATAACAGTTGGTCTTTTTGTAGAACAATTATGGTATATAAATAATACAATATCTGCCAAAATTGATTTTGGCATGTATGTCAACTAGCAAAAAGTCACTTTACTTAGTGCATGTACATTTGTGTGTGTTTTATATCAACACATCTTATGTTGAAGCTGGTGGTTACATGACATAATGACTGAAGATAATACATTATCCAGTCAACTCCCAACAACAATGTAAATGCACAGCCGATTTCCTATAGTAGCAAACCTGCCAAGGACACCAAAAAAAGAACATGGCAAGTTTACACAAAAATAAATTCTGCCTCCAGTGCATCTTGTCAGACTAGTAGACTGAAGCGTAGAAGAACCCATAGCTGAAAAGAAAACAGACTGCCAGTGCTTCAAAATAGGACTCAGCTCTACATCGAATGCATTATTCAACTTATAGGTGCCTCATTTATCTGTTTTAAAGATTGATCTTTAATATATATATACACATATATATTTTGAGTGCTTTGCTATATATATATATATATATATATATATATATATATATATATATATATATATATATATATATATATATATATCTATATATATATATATATATATATATATCCTTGAATATCAAAGCACACTTGTGAGACTATATATATATATATATATATATATATATATATATATATATATATATATATATATATATATATATATATACTATATATATAAATAGCAAAGCACTCAAAATGTTGCAACTGATGAAAATAAGTGAACTAAAATCCTTCAGCATTCTTTGGAAAATGGTTAGCAGCCGTATACATATGGTAATATGTAGTTAGTGGGCGAAAGGACATCATTGTTTTATTTGACAAAGATATAACAACATATTACATGTTTTTGTATGTATTTGAAATGATTTATTATTCAAATTAATTAATATTATAAATTAAAGTATTTGAGTTTAAAGCTTGTTTAATTAATATTAGAATGAATGAGGTAACCAGTACACATTTTACATTTTCACGATTTGGCGCCCATGCTTTTTACAGTAGGTTTCCTGAGTCGATGTCCATAATATTGGCTGAATAAGTACAGGCATTAGACTTTATACGATTGTTGTTAGGTTCAAGCTGTAGTTTCCATAATTATATATGCCATCAAAAACGTTAGAAGTGTTAATAAAGTTTTCCTCTATCTTGGTTCCATGTGTGCAAACCTTTTTTTCCCCCTTTTTTTAAATCTCTGCTGCAGTTTTATGCTTCTGATGCTATTTACTGACCTCTTTGTCTGTTTATTATGATGAAACTGACGTAGCTATTGATCAAAACGTAAACGGCTTCACTTCCTTTGCAACAATTCTTCTCGAGAAAGACTAAACTCAGTCCCTGCTGTTGGTGCCACATTGCTTAGTGTTGATGTCTATGAGCATAACCTAATAATAAATAAATAATGCTGCTGCTCGATCTACGTGTCCAAGAGAATAACAGTATAACAAGGTTTAGAGAAATACGGCAACTGATTTTAGGTTGTTTTTTTCCACGAAAAAAGCAAATCCAATAAGTAACATTAAAACATTAACATATTCAGATAATTATATATATATATATATATGTATGTATGTATGTATGTATATATATATATGTATATGTATATATATATATGTATGTGTATATATATATGTATGTGTGTACATATATATATATATATATATATATATATATATATATATATATATATATATATAAACTGTTATATCTTGAGAAGATTAGACTTGTGACAAGCTGTTATTCTTATTGAAAAAAAAAAATCCTCTTGTCTGGCTGGTCAAAGTGTTCATTCTTTGCATATAATTTATTTTCAACATCATTATCTATCATTTTCTGGTCTATTTACATTAGCACTGAAAGTGAAAACAGCTGTTTTATTGAAATAACAAGTTTGAATTTAGATATTTTTTTATTCTTTTTTTGGGATCAAATGAGTGCAGTGTTTGTTGAAACAAATGCTTGTTCAGAATAAATTCTTGGTGTCGCTGCTTGCAGGTTTCTCGAGAAACGCTCATTCAAACAACTTCACACTCAATGCAGTGGTTCCTTGGATCCTCCTTCCTTGGATCCTCAGCAGTCCACCTACCATAACACACTCAAGTTCCTGACTCACGGTCAGAAACACAGATGGAAAAACTCTCTGGTTCATGGAAAAAAGTACCAGGGCCAGCCAGATTTTATCCTTGACCAAGCGAGGCAACCTTGGCATGGGGCCCTTTTAGTTGGGGCTCCCAGGTTAGCTATAGATTTATTACGTTATTGAAGTATGAAAAATATGAAATTATGTTAATAATCCAACTCATTGTACCGTGAAATGACGTTCAGCCCAGGAAGCACTTCAAAAATACACAACTCAATTGTAAACTACTTAATGTGTACTTCTAATTTGGAGGAAAATATTGTAGTACCACATTTATCTGACAGATACGTGTTGTACCTGGTTTCATTTGAAATTCAGATTTGGCTCACAAAATATAACAATTAATATATAATAATAATAATCTCTATGATGAATGGATGTAAAGGATTGTACCCATACATACTTTACTTGAAGTAACATTTTAATTACAGGACCTTTCAATATGCTTTGCTATTGCTAATTTTACGATTGATACTCAACAGTTTTACACCAGGAAAGTTTCAAGTTGCCTTCTTCTACCACTGCCAATAGCAACCTTTCAGTTGGCCCCTGAAAAACTCACTCAAGTCATGGTTACTTCCCATCACATACATCGCTGAAATACACAGAGTAGATATAATTTCCAATTAGGCGTATTCGTTGCTTGTTTTGACAAAACCACAGAGGTTATAAATAAGAACATGGATTTAATCAGCTGAGGTATTTTACCGGCAATAATATTATTCCTCTTTTAAGTTGCTATCAAATCTGACTCCCAGGAAGTACCGTACTATTTTTCTCACAGGGGAAAACCCAAGTTGCAGCTTACTCATGGTCACACCGGTGAAATACAATTTGAATCGGCTTCCAGTTGGCCATCCACTTGTTTTGACTCCGGGGAAGTGAAGCAGAGTTTGGTTGTTGGGTGAACTGCAGTCGATAAGCCACAGCCTACCCGCTGTGGACGCCAGGAAACATGCTGAAGTCCAAAGGCATTCCCTTTGGTTTCCAGCAATACACCAATTGTCAAGTAGAGCACATGAAGATATGCAAAGTTTCATCAATTAAATGTAGCGTTCAACGATCTAGTCTCAAATACGCTTAATATCTAGCTCTTGGCCATTATGTATCTACTTCAGTACTTTGTCACCTCTATGCCATCATCATTCCTCTTTCCTCTTTTTGATATTTCACCTTCGAGCCCAGAGCAGCACTGATGAGAAATCCTTTTTAAGCTAAATCAAATGTCATTGCTGTTGACATAGACTTATTGGGTCGATGTTGATTTTTCAGGGCTTTTCAATATATGTGAAATTTTCTCCCAGCCCATTTTTAATATTACAGAAAAAAAAGTATGTGCACTTTGTGTCTCCGGTGATGTATTGGAGTGATATTAAAATTATTTTCTATATTTTTATTTTGACTGTAGGCCACACGCAGTATTGCAGATTAGGTATTATGGTATTTCTGTACCTTAAGTATGGGTATTGTATTTTAATAAATGGATCTGTTCATTCAAAGAGGTTTTTTTCTTAAGATCTTCTGTATGTTGCTACATAAATATTAAACCTACCAGTCAATCAGTTGTCTCTGGAGGAGATGGAAAAGTAACAGCATGTGCCGTAATTAATGAATGTTTCTGAATTTGTGTTTCCAGTTTGTCGTCTGCGGCTCATAAAAACACGTACGCAAATTCCTATTTCCTGTACGCAGTGCTTAGAATACCTGAGAGCCATTTCAGAGTCATTTTGCCTTTGGGCCAGTGTTCAGCTCCTGAATTAACTTGTGTTACTAGTCAAAACAAACACACTTGTTCATACAACACCAGCGTCTATTTTCAGACTAGTGCAGTAGGACAAGTTAAAAATACATATCTCTTTAATATTATCAAGAAAACAGAGCGAAGGGTTATCTTTGTTGGCCCCAAGAATACCTTCTGATCTTGTTACTTACAGTTATAGTATGTAGTTTCAATTTCAATTAAAAATGCTCCCTCTGGGTTTTATATACTCTGTATATGTAATACTTTATTACCTCCTCTTTTACAAAGTTAAGAACGTGGCGTAAATTTGATTTATTATCTCGCACCCTCTTGATGAACAGCATTGCATCTACATTGATATCACTTCTGGAGTAATCTGACTCTGGCGAGACTTGTCTGAAAAGTCTTCTCTTGCCATAGTGAGTGGAGCAGTATTAATGGTTCTGTTTCGAGCAACACGCTGGGTTTCAAAGTGCCCCTTTTTGTAGGACAAGGACTCCTTTTCCTCTGGGCTTTCAGTGAAAAAGGGTCACTAGTCCTCTTTTGTGGTGTTCTGAGTGTAATGAAACAGTTGTGGTAATGTTCATGTGAGTATATCACATGCTGTTCTGTAAAAGGAGTCCTGTGCTGGAACAGATGCACAGTAATTGCCATCTGATGGCAGAGTAATGGCCTTTGATTTTTTTTTCTATGTTGCTTGATTATTGGAATTACACTTGCCTTAATCAGCACTATTCCTGCTCTTCATCTGGGATTTTGTCCCATATTCAACAGTTATCCTTTAAATTGCTGAATGGTTTCCTGTGCCTTCTAAACCAATCATGTATTACATCTCCCTACCAGGTTACAACACTCATATTTGAGCTTTCAGCATGTGTTCACTGACGTCAGAGCATATAAAAAAAGGGGACAAAACAGCAAAAGACCACACGCCATGCTGCTTCTTCTGAATATTAGTTTCCATTGACTCTAATGAGTTAATACTTAAAGGTCAAAAATGTGCTATGCTCTTTGAAAATCTGGAGCTACACAACAGTACAGTTTATTCACCAAAGAGAAACAAGATTTTGTTAAAAATTTCTTTTACTCCCAATTCTTATTTGGACATGGTACTGCTCTCTTATTTCAGACTTGGAACCAGTGCTTGGTTGCCAAGTGGTTTGCTGGACAAATTGCTAACACAGAGAGTTGAAGAGAGACATTTTAGCTGATTTTTATGGACCGTTGCCTTTTACTGAGGGGAATGCAAGTTAACATATTTTGACCTTATTATCTGTATTATCTATATTATATGTTCATTCGAAAATAACTTCAGACAGGCTTCTGAAGGTTAAGGTACTTCAGAATGACTTGTCCTTCATTTCAGCTTCCACAGAAATGAATGTTGGACGCATCACTTGTCAGCAGTTGTATTAACATGAAGAACAGATTAAAGCAGTTTTTCAGTATTTTGTAGTTTATTGTTTGCCAACTAATAATGTTGCCATTCATTTTATATTGACTTTTAAATCAATTAAACATAATTGTTCTCTATACCGTCCAATTGTTGTTGATATAGTTTTCTTTGTTTTGACATTTTAAGCTTGTGGAATCTAATTTTACACTATCTTGTTTACTTTTGTTTGTTTAGATTTGAAATACTTAAAAGGCATAAAAGCATCAAACAAATGGCATCATATTAAACATTTCTTAAAATTCCTGAAATTAATATTTGCTAGTACTCAACAGTATTTGTATTATAGACTTAGCAGAAGAGCAGGGTGCACAAAAGTAATGTACTGTAATGAGTACTGTAAATGCTAATTAACTTGTTAAGATTAAGAAAAGTAATGGTAACATGATGTGTTACCTTTCTGCAGTAACAATGTAGTAGTTTCGCAAACTAAACTCAAACCACTTACCTGTCATAAACTATGGTATGAACATGAAATAGGTCAAACATTGAGCTTGCCTGATTTGGTTTGATCTAGTTACAGAGCAACAGTGATGCTAGCTATGTTAAAGATCATTAAACCCACAAGCCGTGAGTCCACCCTCCGCGTTCTTCAATGACCTTGTGGGCTGAGCGTCTGAAATGAGACCTTGCTTTCGTGCACAGCGGCTTCTGTGAGTTAGCTTGTGCAACAATCAGCTTGCCCTTGTGCCCCCCTCCTCCCTCTGTGCGTGCTGTGCGGCCAACCCCTCCTGCCCAGGGGCGAGGACAGAGCAAAGCCTGCTGGGATTGGGGTGGGGGGAGGAGAATGGGGGTTAGCTGGCACTGTGCCACCCTGCTCTGACTGCCTGGCCTGACTGGGGGCAAAGAGGGAGGCTGCTGTGTCTCAGATTGATGAGGACAGGTCTGTGGTCTGGGTATAGAGTGTTGCAGAACAGACGTCCTGCTGGCACATCCTGCCGTCTCTGCCGCACGCCCCCCAGCCCTCCGTACTCGCCTTATCGGAACTCCTAATTGTCCTTATGAATATTTTAGAGGCGAGCAGGAATGGGAGTTCAGGGCTGAGGGTATGGTTTCAAGGGCCCTGACAGCTAATGATCCACTCAATGACCAGAGAGAAAGAGTGGGAGACAGAGAGACAGGGAGTAGAAACCTGTTTGAAAGATTTGCAATAATCTGTATGTTAATATTTTTGGCTGCAGTGTAATTCAGTCTGATCAGTTTTTAATGTGTGCCACCTTTTCTTTATGTGGAGTGGGAACAGAGAGTGTGTGTTCTCATTCTTTTTAATCTGTAGATAATGATGACATTGGTTTGCCTTTATCCCCAATTTGTAGTTGAATTCCCTCTTGTCTATACTGAAAATATGCAGTCCGCTGATTGAGACTGTTCCCTCTGACTGTGGCGGCTAATAGCTTTGTCACATCAGTCATTCACCACCGTCTCAGAGCAGAACGCTCTGAAGGGACTGCTCACTGCACAGCAATTTCCTCTTGTTCAGTAAGATGGATGGGCTATTTTTAATTGGCAATTTAGTTGGTCAAATGCAGGTAATCCTTTGCAGTATACAATATAGAATATGATTAGTTTGTTCATGTATGTATCTATCGCTGGTTCAGATTTTATAAGCATGACTCATTTTGGATTAATATCTCAATACATTCCCACTTTGAGCTCACAGTTCATTGTGGTCTGTCCATTGTCATTCTGTCAGGTGGGATTGAATCTCACTTTGTATATACAGCTACGAGAAAATAATATCAAAATAAAATGCAGACGGTCGAGTTGCCCCCTCCTGCTGCTCTTCCTGTCCACTGTGTAACGAGACAATAGAGCAAGCCACAGGAAGGACATGAATCCAGCCTCATATCCTCATATCAGTCAGTAATGTGTAATGTTCATGAGATTAAAAAAGATATGTCTGGGAATTACAGAGGTCTCCTTATCTAATTGCCCCTCACTTTCAATGGACATCATGTAGTGGGAAAATGGAGAGAGAGAGAGACGAGGAAGGCATCCTACATTAACCTAGAGCTAAGCCATGGTATACAGTGCCCACCAAAGACCAACCAAAAGAGGCTTTTATCCCCCTCAAGTGAAGACTACAGCACCACCGGGGAAAGAGAACATGATGGTAATGAAAGTCTCTTAAGATGTTATATAAGAGCAGAAATATTCCTTCGCAGATAAAAGCTTTCCTATCAGCCGCCTCCCCACGCTGATTTCCTAGTGCGTTCACACTCAAAGAAGCCCTTTGATAAGCACATTAGATGGAACGGCCTGGACACAATGGTGATGTCATGAGGATTAGCACGCTACCTCACTTAGTGTAGCAGCGGGCACAAGGGCTAATTCACAGCAACTGCAGGGCGAGGAGACCCGGCTGAAAAGAGGTGAGAGCAGGCTGCAGACCAACAATCAGTTAAAATATAGCTTTCATGTACTTTAGGGAAGGCTGGAACAATACATTAAACATTCTTGTGCGACTCCACTTTTGGAACATTCTGTGTCATTTCCAGCTGTTTTGCTATCTTGCGGTTGAGGGGCCTGTAATCAGAGCAATGATGCACCAGCATAGGTCAGGTGGTGCTCTACCAATAGTGAAAGCTACTGTAAGTGAACGCTGATGTGATTCAGGCACAATGGAAGAAACAGCCTCTTCATGCCAGCCTTTCAGCCATCTCCCCCACCGTTTTGAAGTTCAGCTTTTATGCCAAACCACTATCTTTCTCCTTTCACCCTGCCTTCTGTTCACATACAGTTTGTACAGTACATGAATAAGTTAAATGCAGAAAGCTCTCCTGACACAAGAGAGGGAGAACATTAGAGTGAAATTGTTTTCCAAGACTCACAGCAGCATTGCACGTTGCTCTGGACCATTTCACTGTGAGTACTCCTCAAGAAACAGGTGATGTAGGTGGCTTATGCAATGGTTCGGTTTTATTTTTAATCCATGGAATAGTGTTTGCTTCAATTTTGCCATAGAAAAATGTAAATCTAAGTTCCAAAATTGAGCTGTATACTATCTATCTATCTATCTATCTATCTATCTATCTATCTATCTATCTATCTATCTATCTATCTGTGTGTATATATATATATATATATATATATATATATATATATATATATATATATATATATATATATATATATATATATATACACACATATATATATATATATATATATATATATATATATATATATATATATATATACACACACACATATATATATATATATATATATATATATATATATATATATATATATATATATATATATATATATATATATATATATATTCAGAGCAGTTCTTAAGGTACTTATTAGGCAAAAAAAATCACATTTGTATCAAATCAAAAGGGTATGCAAGGTTGGACTTCACTACTCTGTAGTCTTCTGTACTGAACATATACTGCAAATCTGGAGAGACATTCACTGTGCTGAATGCTCCCCTTGGTTACAGCTACTGTAGGTTAATAGTCAGGGCTCAGGTGGAGATGACGAATCAATGTTTTCTTCAGGATAAGTAAGCCTCAAGGCCTCCTGCAATGGAAAATGTTTTTTTTTTAAGAGAAGTTCATTTACCACACAAGCAAACTGATGGACACACAGACATACATGTGCAGACAATGGCCAGTTGGTTTGACGTCAGCCACTCAGAGTCTCATTTTTATTTGAAGAGCCAAATTTCTATCAATACAGGTTTGGACTGCTGTGAGAAAATAGCAGCTGGCCTTGTTCCCACTCATCTTTGTGAGCCTCTCAGGACCTTGTGAATAGATTACACAACTTCCCTTGTCCATACTCTCTCAAGCCCCCCTCCCGCAACAAACAGCCCATATCTTTCATTAGAAATGCAACTGAAAATCCCAACCTCAGCTGTATTCACATCCAGCCAACTTTACTTTCCAAAGCTGAAACTCAACAACTCGATTCAACATTTTAGAGGCATTTTGAAACTACTTTGTATCAATGATTCTTAATGCAAAAATAAAAGTTATGGAATTGTCTCGTAAGTTTTCCTCTATTTTAGGCCAGAACACTGTCGTGTCTGGAGCAGTCTGCAGCATTGACATGTAAGAGCAAAGTTGATCAGGGGTCGGGTGGCCTTCAGGGCTTCATGTGGTACCTTCTACGGCCATATCTTTGCGCCGCTGCCTCTGATTGGCCAGCGTGGGGAGCCAGATCTTGACAGGTGTTTGGAAAAGGGACACCTGTTTGGCCATGTGCTGATCCAATGATCCATTTACTGGGAGCTGTGGGCAGCGTCTGCGGGACACTCAACACATGCCAAGTCATTTAACAAAGAATTACGGCCATGCTTTCCCAGCCCTTCAATGTTTTATGCATCAGGACGCCGCAGTGACGATTAACTCTTTCACACCAAATGTTGTTCATACACAGCACCTTCAATGCATCTTTGTGAAGATAATATGTATTTGTGATTCATGTAATAATTCATGGAACAGCTCTGATCGCTGCCTGCCCTTGTCTACCGCTATCTGGTTCAGGCTCACCCACTGTGGTACTGCAACCCCTCCCTAAATGGCTTGGGCTGGTGGGTGCGGCGTACTGAAGGCTGGCCAGGCTTGTTGTGAAAGTAGAGCAGCCCTGCCCATCTCATGCGACCGTGCCCGACCAGTCCGACCACGATATTCCCATAATAAGCAGGTTGGAACTTAAATTTGCAGGTTGAGATCAGATCTTTGGCTCAGTGGTGGAGAAAGTGCATAGTTTAACCACAGTAAACACAGACCTTTCAGGTCTCTAACTAAAGAGGGTTCATTCAGTAAACAGGAAATGAACCACCAAGGCGTTTTCTTAGAATGAGAAGAATGTGATTGCTCTGTACCGCACCAAACAGTAATGCATCTGTGTTACAATACTGGCCATTCATTATCTCGAGGACTTCTCTCTCTCTCCCTCCCTCTGGGCATTGTCAGCACTTCATATAGTTGAAGAGATGTGGGTGTCTGACTGAACTTCTGTATTTCTGTGCACAGTGTCATGTTTCTGTATATTAACATTCTTGTGCTCCAAAACGTACATCGCTGAGAAAATGTCTGCATGTGAATGCATGGGCAGCGAGGGATTGAGAATCATCTGGGTTTAATGAGCAATGATATTATGCGAGACTCTCATAAAGCCATGGCAAAGGTTTTAGGAAATGTAACTGAGGTTGTGGTGAGTATTGCTGGGTTAGCCGCATTGTCTGCACAGACCTAAACATACTGTCACATCGCTGTCAGAGGATGTAGCAGCTGTAAAAAAATCCCCCCCCTCCAACACTTGCCGCTCACACACACACTGCTCATATGTGTCACACACACTCCTACTCATATAGTTTCACTTTCTCCCTCTTTCTCTCTCTCACTCACACACACACACACACACACACACACACACACACACACACACATTTTCCACTTTCTTGGGTGATGAAGACCAGAAACAGAGAGTGCGGTCTCATTAGTGTGTGTAGGTTCCTCTTGTCTGGCTCACACTCTGACCCCTGCATCCACAGGAGTCAGTGACCTTCCTGTAGACACGAGGCCTCCGAGGCAGCCCACAGACAGGGAAGGGCGCTGCTGTGGACCTGCAGTAGTCTGATAGAGGAACCTTGAGAGCCACACATAAATCATGTTTTGATGTACACTGACTTGATATCACATGCTGTCACATGCTGTCAGCAAGTCTTGTTAACACCGCTATTCAGAGCTGTAATGAGGAGCAG
The DNA here is from genome assembly GCF_023055335.1 of Clinocottus analis. Taxonomy (NCBI): domain Eukaryota; kingdom Metazoa; phylum Chordata; class Actinopteri; order Perciformes; family Cottidae; genus Clinocottus; species Clinocottus analis. The sequence continues at coordinate 10,679,880 of NW_027176218.1, read as the reverse complement.
AGAACAGCCTGTAAGAAAGTGAGCAAAAGAGCACTGCGTTGCATTTAAGTTGTGTGACATCTTCTTTTTTCTTGAAGTTAGAATAGGCTATTTATTACGCCACACCACTGTATGTACTTAGTGCTTTTCTTTTACAATAATTGCTCAATTTCATGCTCAAATAAGCATCTTTCACCACATTTGATTATCCATTTTATTCCCAATTAACATTGATGATTTGACAAGTGACAACTATCCTGAATTACAGACGGGTACTGTCTTAAAGTGCTCCACTGTAGGATGTTCATATGCAGGGTTTCTTCCAGCTGGTTGGTTTATGATAACTGAAACATAATAAAAAATGCAAAGACACACTTGCAGCAAAAGGGAAGAACAGAAAGGGATGAAGTTGGGCAGACTGGAGAAGGGGAGAGGAAAAGGGAGGAGGACAATATTTAGTTTCTCTGAACACTTCTGAAGGGTAAAAGGATATAGAGTGACATTTCAGTTGCTGCAGAGACTTGTATTGAACTACAGTTTAGCATAGCATTGGTGTAGCAGCTGTTCATGTTGTACTGTAACAGAATATAGACATTGGAGGACAGATAATGATGTTTGTACATGTTTGATTTATATTTGATATATTGCGTAACAAAAATACAACTGGTATATTGTTTCTCTTCAATTGTGCAATTTCCTTTCAGAAATTGAGAAACAAAGGCCATAATGACTGTGCTAGTCCTGATCCTGAAGACTGTTTTGGGCACAGCCCCCTCATGGACGACCATTTCGGCAAACTAAACGAAGAGAGTGATTTAATGTACAAGCGCTGTGGTGTAAGTACTTCCTTTGTCTCCTGCTGTTTTGTGTTGATTCCTGTCTTTATGTTGATGTTCACTACAGGCGCTAAACAAGAAAGAACACAGAGGTTGTGATAGCCCGGACCCCGATGCCTCATATGTCCTCACTCCTCACACAGAAGAAAAGTATAAAAAAATTAATGAGGAGTTTGATAATATGATGAGAAATCATAAAATCGTAAGTACTGTCAATGCAACGTTTTTGCTTGGCTTTGTGGCACAAAGGATTTTCACTCTTTTTTTCATTTAACTTTTTCCTCTTTTTGTTACCCCCCCAGAACCTCTGTCAACTTCTTTCAGAGCTACTCTAGCTTAAGATTAATGCCCCCTTCAATGGGTGTGCATTTGTTTCTTATGTTGATTTGTTCTGCAACTGATATTTTGGCACACCCTGATAAGATCACATTTCATGTGAACAGGTGAAATGTTGCATGCTTCTGCTGGAAAGATTACACCCTAGTATCATGGTCATGTTATCATAAATCAAACAGCAGTCGCTATTTAAACACATCAGGAATGTACAGTAAATACGTACTAGTAAGAACCTGATAGTTTATCATAAATATCTGCAGGTTCTGTGTTTTTTTTTCTTCTTTTTTTTCATTTTGTACCTGATTTTTATCTTTTAACATTAAAAAAACCAGTTGCTTAGTCATGTAAAATTTACAATTTCTCCTTTTGAATCTTTCTCTCATTCTAGCGTAACATATCTCTTACTCCTGAACAGCTCCAGCATTAAAGTGTTCCCAGAGCACACTAACGCTACACTATCATTTAGCATCGTCCCTCTCCTTCATCAAGTACCACAATGGCTCACCCTCTAAAATACCACAAATCTTTTGTGATCTTATCATGCGTGACAATATTAGAATTTTGCAAGAACCTAGTGCTTACTAAGCAGTTGTTTTCTCTATGTTCCTGACATGAAGAGCATCACTTTGCCATTAACAAACTAATGAACACCTGACTGGCTCACAAGATAATGCTATGATGAAACGTTCTCACTGCCACCTGTCATTCTCACTTACGCTTTGCACAGTCAGTACTTTGTAGGTAAATGCAAGTGAGTCACGATTCTAGTTGCGAATCCCCGCCTCCCCTTCTCTGCTGCTCTCAGAAACACAATGGTGTTTCAAAAGACAAAAAGTACACATGTAGTGCTGACTGCTGCAATGCCAAAGTGATCACCTGAATGCATGTGTTTTAGTGTTCTGTGTGTTGCGGTCGCACTGAAGATTTGTGTGTAATCTTTGTGTATGATGTTCATGAAATAAACTTTTTTGAAGGTTATATGGTGTCACTCAACCGTCCTCATGTCAGGCAGACATGTTCCTTGAAATGTTTTGTTACAAAGCAACAGCCAAGTTTAAAATGTGCAGTGCAGTATGTCCTTGTTTATTAAAGCAAACCCTCAAGGGAAGCTCTCTGTTAATGATGCCATGACAACCACTGACCCATCAGATTCATCATTAGACCTTGGGTTTTGAGTGTGTTTGTGTGTAAATCTCTGTGTGTGTTTGTCTCCCTTTTGTAGCCCACAGCATTGCCTCAGCAGAACTTCTCCATGCATGTGGCAGTGCCTGTATCCAATCCTAATGCCATGTACCAGCCAGGAGGGACTCTGGGCAGCCAGGCGCTGGCAGCAGCCGCAGCCTCCCTGAGTGACAGTGGGATGCTGTCCCCTCCACAGGCCTCCCTGCACAGGCATGTGGGCTCAAGTGGAGGACCACAGAGGCCCACCAGTGCAGGTTAGCAGACAACAATCCCTGTTCTTTTGTCAACGTGGTGTACAGAGAATGATCCAGACAACTCAGTGGGATTTCTTTAATTGATTATACACCCTTTGTGTGTATTCATATGCGATTATATCATCTTTCTAATGATAATATAAATGTTTTGTTTGTGGAACAATTTGACAATTCTGGTGAGAACTGATGGTTGTCATCCTGGAAGACGTTACCATCACCGAGCATAGAAGCAGAGGTGGAAAGCTAGCCTGATTCTCTCCGATGCTTTAAACAACATACTCCTCTGACACTCAATAACCCTTTATGTATTGTCTGTTAATAACGTAACTGAATCATGTGTTGCTTTTAGGGAGTTACAAGCTGTACTTAGGTTAAATATTTTTTGGATAAACTTAAAAAATGTTAGTTTTTTTGCCTAGCATTTGTCTCAGTCTCTATTGTGGTGCGTTGACGATCAAACCGCTTACTCATCCAATCGAGATATGGTTATGGCACATCACCCCGTAAAACCACAACGCTTTAGCCGTTTTGCTCAGTCAATTTTTTTACTTGGAGCCAGGCTAGCTGTTTCCTAAAGCTTACGTTCTTTATTTTCTAACTAGGTTAATTGTTTCTTGGCCCTAGCTTCATACTTTGCGCGTACACATGGGTTTGGTATCAATCTCATCATCTAACTCTCTGCAAGAAAGAAGAGAGTGTGTGTACGTGTGTGTGTGTGTGTGTGTGTGTGTGTGTGTGTGTGTGTGTGTGTGTGTGTGTAAAATTATTCTTCTGTTTTTCTGCTTGTCTCTTTATTATATTTCTCGGTGGCTTTTGATGTAAACGGCCTCAGGTCAAGCAGTCATGTCATAACACACGCTCATGTTTATGTGATATATTTTTTCACACCCTCTGCAATGCTCATCATCAAACTGTTTACCGTATCTGCATTGTGGAAAAACAATGTCAGTCTACGTTAGTACTTGTATGAGTGTTTTGACTCAGTCAGTCCAGATGGCTTTTGAGGATTCAGCTACACTGCATACGATAGAGGTAAAGGCAACAGGTTGTGAAATGCTTCATTCAAAATAAACCACGTATAAAATATGGTGTAACACCTCCCCAAATGCACAGGGTTTACTTAATGGCTATTTTTCACAACAACGCCTCTCTCTTAATTAGTCACTGCTTCTATCGGTATTGATTCTTATTGGATTAGCATATACAGCATGTACAGTAGATGATTTCTAAGAGAAGAATAATGCGTGTTGCTGGTACGTCCTCATAATGGAATTCAGCAGTCACATCTCCGACTTTATGAACCTTACAAAACACCATTCTGAAAGCTTAATGTTGCTTTCTTTAGTCATGCAGTATCTTGAAAATGTTCCCATCATGAGGACACTGGTGAAATCACATGCCTTCCTTTCGTGCACTGTGAAGTTAGATCTACATGACATTTTCATGTCTTGTCCGGCATCTCCATCACATGCTCTGCTAGCTTGCAGAAGGATGCAGATGGTTAATCATATCACTCTGTGCATCTCATTAGGTGGCATGCTGGATACCACAGACCTTTCAGTGCCAAGTGTTGTGGGCTCCAGCCCAGCGGGTAAGTCCTCCCGGAGAGATTTATTAGCTCTCTGTAGCTCTGCCCAATATGCCTCCTGCTTAGAGCGCGAGCTGGATAGTTGCGTATCCTTCTGTGATTGGTCCAAGACAGTTGTCACTATCATTGACTAATGGTGCCTTTGCCTGACTATATTTTCACTGCATGCAAAGGGGATTACAAGTGTTGCTCCTCTCTATAGAGGAAACATATTATATGTTTGTTAAATGCACGTGTGAAAAATTGGAAATGGCTCAGCAGCATTCACAGTGGGGTGTTTGTGCTTGAAACCAACCTAAGTATGACCAGGCGTGGCCATTAGCTGTCCAACTGAGTTTGACAGGTAAATAAACGTGGCGGTTCCTTTATACTTGTCACCTCTATGTAGCCCTCCCTCATCCTGTTTCCTTCCCTGTATTGACAGGTGCATCTGTTTCCCCCCACTGCTCTGGCTGACCTTATAAGGCTGGAGAAGGTCTGTAAGATGCCTAAACCAGCATAACCCTTTAGGTATTCGGGCCATGACATCCCACTAAGTCCTCAGTACACAATGACCGGACAGCCTGTCATGGCTGCAATGTGCTGTGTGAGAGGCAAAGGCAGGTGGAGTTTAACTCTTTCCTTGTCACTTAGCCCGCTGTAACACCAAACTGCATTTCTGACAAAATGCAGTTTGGTGTTACGGTATATTTATTGTTTGTACCTTGTGGACGGCCACAAGTATGTAGGCTTACAGTGAGATATTTGGTTAGGTATTACAAAGTATGAAGAGCAACCTCGGATTGGTTTACAACATTTAAAGAGAGTGCTGGGTACGTTTTGAGTTTAGGGTGTGGTGCTGGGTCGGGGGAGTGTTAGGATTCTCTGCCAGGGGTGTCAGCATTTGGCTCAGTGAGAGCATGCTGCAGCTGTTGTTTGTACCAAAGTGTGTAGAACAGCAGCGAGAGTGGAGGAACTTCTCCAGCCCTGCTGTCAGATGACCATTCCTGACATAGCTCTGATTTTTCTCAAGTCCCCGCTTTGACCCAGTAGAAGCCTTTCAAAGTGGCCAAATGGAAGTGTTACTCTTGTCCAATGGTGTCACATATATTTATATATATATATATATATATATATATATATATATATATATATATATATATATATATATATATATATATATATACTTTAAATAGCAAATAGAAGTGGATTATTAACTCTTGGGTCCCTGTTGATGATGGGCAGCTGTTTTAATTGTGGGATTTGGAGTTATTATTTACTTATTAGCGGATTTTGAGAAACTACCTGAATTGCTCGCACATGCACTGTATGTTCATGTCACAGTGAACATTACTGGCAAGGTTTTTTTATCCAAACTCATTTCAGACAGTCCTTTTTTAAATAAGCCATCTGTTCTTGTCGAGTCTATAGCTCTACTGCTACTACACCTTCAACAAAAACAATCTCTTTGTGTCTAATTTTATACTGTTACTCTGGTGTGCAGTTCTTTAATAGATATTTTATTTTAACAGCTCATACAATTACTGGTGAGCATTTAGAATTAAAGTTGTTGTGAACGGGTAGGATTTAAGAGTGGGATCTCTCTTTTGAAATACATCTGCAAGCCGTATACATCCTTTTAACAATATTGGAGCATTGCAAGCTTTTGGAACACAAAGCGTGTCTGTACAGTATGTTCTGCAGATCAGGTCATGAAATATAGTTGTTGCAAGTTTGTGGATACAGAAAATTGTTATCTTTTATAGTAGGTAGATTGAATGTGAAACATATTCAAAGATGATGATGGTGGTGATTATACCCTTGCTGAATAAAAACAACAACCAGAACAATTATTAAGCTTGTTGCCATGTTCCTTTGGTCCAAACAAATCACCTTCTGCACATCCTGTACACGGTCGTAGTTTTCTGAGACACAACAATAGGACTGTGCATGGCATCTATTATTAGAAAACAGTTTTGGAGGCCTTGATTCGCATCTATTATTTCTTATCATTCATCAAGACATTTTCTCTTTTGCCTGAACATGACGCACATGGGATATTCTTTCCCTGAGCTTAAAATGAAAACTGAATGTTTCAGTTGTAAACACAACCTTTATGTAATGCCCCTTCCTCGACCGTGTTAATAATTCAGGACAATGAACAGAAACCAAACAGCTTTCAACACGCGCTGGTTTCAGTCAGAGAGGATTTATTGGCACTACGAAGCCGTTAGTGAAGTGTGAATATGGAATGAGGGGCAGACATCAGAAAAGCCCAGTGAAACGTTCCCGCTGAAAGGCTGGGTCTTAACTTGTGGCTGTTACCTTGGCTCAAAATTAACTTTGTGGTCCGAGTATTTGTTCAGACATGTGTTCCCTTCTTGGCAAGTATTTGAAAGAAGTGGGATTTATGTATCACCAGACATCTGAAGACATAATCAGAGGCAGATTCCAAAGATATGTGAGTCAGGTGGGTTAATCCAAGTCTAAATTAGTGAATACAGCATTGATTTCTGTCCATCTTTACCCCGTGAACCACTAGCACTGGTTATCAGCCCAAAGTATGGTGGTTTTGGAGTGAACAAGGAAGATTACTGAACTGTTTCTAGAAACAGCATGAATGTAAGCGCATTCTCTTTTCAGTCGTGTTGTATGCCGTAAAAAAAAAGGACAATTGTCTCAAATAACATTACACTTACATGACAGCTTTGTGTATTACATTCAGTGGATTAATGCAGCATAAGATTTAAACATGCACTGTGGCAGGGCACAAAAGATGTTTATAGTTCTTGGATGTGTTACAGTTACATTTTCTATAAAAAAAAACAATATAAAGGATAGTGAACAATGCAAATAGGCTACAGAAACAAGTGTATTTGATAGAATAAGTAAATAGCTAGTCAGAAGATTGTGTAAATGGTGCTCAAAAACAAACATTACATACACAGAAAAAGCTCTTTTTCAGGATAAACTTTAGGCCTGTAGCTATTCTTTATTTGCAGTTTACAATGTAGTACACGTTGCATTCAAATGTATACGTTAAATGAAGGTGTACATACAATATGATCATCGATGTGTTACCGGAAGGTGTTTTTGACATTTGAAAACCGTGTTTGATGTCTTGTAATCCTGTGACACAGACTGACTCAGAAAGACACAGAAATAGAAACTAACCAAAGAGTGACTTTGGTATTTTTCATTCTTCAACTTCTCTAAGTGACTAATGGGGACAGCATTTTTTTTTTGAATTGGTACCTTATTGAGCCAGAGCACTGCAGGTGGCAGCCGTTAGACGGGCTGCAATATAATCGCTCGGGCATTTGCTCACCGTGAACGTCCACTAAATGTGCTTGTTAGTGCCACTGACAAGACTCAGATTGTTATTATTACATGTCTCTGACAACATTATGGAAAGGACAGAGAAATAACATGTTTTTCTTTGCTTTCTTAGTCTCGTTCTAAACGTAGCATCCACATTATTGTCAAAATCAGCTAACTATACAGATATAATATTAAAATATTTTAGATCACGCAAAGCTATTCTTTCTGTACTCCAACACAACAAACTCTTAACACCAGCACACATTTCTCAAACTCTCCCTCACGTTATCACCGTTCACATGACACATTAGCAAACAGAAGGCGATGGGTAAGAAAAACGTTTTTATTTTTCTGTAGGGTCCTTTCCATAGTGTGGTCTGAGATTTATATGGACAATATGAGCCGGTCTGTGGCCAAGTGAACATAAAATGACAGAGAGGAGTTACCCCAAGCAATTATATTGTCTGAAGCACTCTGGCTCAATACGGGAACACTTTCAAAAATTGTTGTCCCCAATAATAACTTCGACAAAAAATCAGGGGGAACCAGGGTCAATGATTGGAAAAGTTACCTGTTAAAGGTTCCGTTGGTGACTTTTTATCCTAACAGTAGTGCATGAAACAGATAATCTGTGGAAAGAAAATATGGTTCCTCTGCCTCCTCTTAGTGCTCCTAATGGCCTTTGCCAGATTCCCCCGTGCCAAAGGAAAACAACCAGAGCCCAGGAGTCTCTAACGCAGCTGTTGATCACTGCTTGTGAAGCTGTTTCTTTGTCTCTCAGGGAAGCCGAGTCTCTGTTAAAGTACAACATCAGTGCTCACTGATTGTTATCAGAAAGTCGTAACTTGCCGTATTGCCAAGCTTCGACCAATTCCTTTACATGACAGTCTATTTCCACAAACATGCCATTGCCACTTAATGACATCTTCACAGCTTTTAGTCAGGTTTGCTATTTTTAGGGCCTTGGACATTTACTCTGCTAATTCTGTAAACATTGTTTTCTTGCAGCAGCCAAGTCTTATATGATCAAAGCCAGAACTGGCGGTGATTGCTGCTTGTATATACTGTTGATTCAGCTGTGAGATACTATTGTCGGCTTCATAACTGTTTATTTGACCGTGAATTGTTGCTGTCGTTATCTGTAGTCAGAAGAGCTATTGTTCCATTATGTTCCTTAGCAAGAGCCTACTCATGGTGCACACACTTTGTGTTTCACTGGGATACACTGAACACAATGGAGAAGTCAGCCACTTGTTGAAGTGTTATTGATCTGTTTATGCAGTGCTAGGTGCCATTCGTTCTTTCTTCCCTTTGTTTTCAAGATTTAAACATGTATACATTGTAAAAGTATAGTTTTTACTTCGACCTACATGACTTGAATTCAATTTGAAATTAATACAATTCACAGGTATCTTTTCCTGACCCCTGCATTTCAAAAAAATCTGTCCAGAAATTAGGCAATTTCCAGTGATTGCACAACCTGTAAAAGACCACCCATAAATATAGGTGCACTTGCATTTCTTGGTGCAGGTATAATAATTATTTTAGGGTACATAACATACTACAGTATGTTATACAATATGCAACAGCATCTTAAAACTGTGCCATTAATCTACGCAGACTATAATTCTTTCAGACTCTAACACCAATATGTCTCACTGTGAAAACGACTTTACATTTTTTAAGTATGTCTCAAAGAAAATGATTCTCCATCCACACCCACTGATAATATTCACCCTTTGCATGGGACAGTTGTCCAGCAATAGAGTGGGAGTGAGGTGGGTGGGAGTTCCTAAAATACATTAGAGGGACTAATCTCTTTGCTAAGAAAGGAAATGACTAATGACAATAACATGAGCATCAAGGTGTGAATGTGTAAGGAAGGTCTTGCACGTTGCTATTGTTTGTGTGCACGGTGAACAAACAACACTAAGAGATCTTTTATTGTCTTTTTATTCAACTGTAATGGCATCTATTTCTTTTAAGCAGTCACAGTACATTTGTCAGTGAACTGCTCCTCATCCCAAGATGCAAAGAATTGACTTTGATGTAATCATTCACAATAAAAATAAAAGGCTCATCAATTTTGAAATGGACATTTTATTTTTGTAAATGTGCAGGATAATTATCCAAGTCTATTAAAACTTCCCAGAGGGTTGGAAACACTTAACGCTGCGTGCTGCAGCAAGCTGGAAAACAACGCTGTGTGAGAGGTTTGCTTGATGACTGTGAGTGTTGTCAGTCACAGTCCATGGTTTGATGATGTGTTTCTGTCGCTGTGTACATCTGCAGGGAACGGGTTTGTTAACACCAGAGGCTCTCCAGGCGTCCTCAGCACACCCAGCGGCAATGGCCTGGGTAAAGTCATGCCCACCAAGTCTCCACCACCACCTGGAGGGAACATGGGAATGGGAGGCCGCAAGCCAGACCTACGGGTTGTTATCCCTCCATCTAGCAAAGGGATGATGCCCCCACTGGTGAGTACGGAGCACACCACTGCACACAAGTATCCCCAGCTAAAGGACCTTTAAGTACCTCTGCTGCAGGGCGGATCAGAGCTTTGTTCCGTATCATCTCGACTTTCATAGCAGAATGTTTTGCAACATTTTGCCACAACTGTTTTTGTTAATATCACATGGACGTAGCATGCAAAGGACTTTTTATCTGCCAAGTGGGACATCCTCAGAGGCTGTGCAGTGCCGGCCACACCTGGGGAGCGTTCTTCTTGTGCTGCATTCTTCTTCTTTGACCTCCATTAACATAGGATCCCAGGATCTGCAGCCCAAGTGCCATAAGTCACACTCACTTATTCACATTTAAAGGAGAGGCTTTCTCCAACGACAATAATGAAGGTGCAGAGTGCTCTGACCACAGTGAACACCTGAGGCTAAACTAAACCCTCCTGGTTATAAATGAACATTCGGAAAAAAACTGTAAGTGTGGGATTTTCAGAAAGCCGGCCAGGAAATATACTATTTCCGACTTTGCGTGTTCCTGGTGTTGTCAGCAACAGGAGCCACTCCAGGAAAATGATTGTGTTTGGTAAATAAACGTTGGGTTACTGTGGGTGCTCCTCCTTTGCAGAGCTCCAAGTAGCCTGGAGCCGTTTCTAAACATTGTGTGTTACCATGTCAGCATGAAATCGGTAGAGCAGGACAGGTTGTATTGTAAGAGGTTGGAAACAGGTTAGGCAGAGAGGTACCGTCGCTACTTTTGGAGTGGTAGAGGCTGTGGAGGGCGCTGGCTGTGGCAGGTCTGCAGACAGCCTGTCATTAGGCCATAATGGTATTAAATGAATCACATCTCAGTGTGACAGAGTGTAGATGAAGACTTAATCAGGGGCCCAGGGTGTGAGCCAGATAATATCTTGTCGCCCTTGTCGTGTCTTCCTGCCGCTATTGATTGAGTGTGGGTATTAAGACAGCCCTGGCCTGGTCGCAGTATGTCCCACAGCACAGAAAGATGGAAGATGGGCCGTGGTTCCTCTTTCAGCACTGGGAGGATTTGAAATACTCTCCTCTACTAAGTACTCTGCGGCCGTCGTAGGCACCAGCGAAGAAGCTTCATATATAATTTCTGGTTGGGAGATGATTGCAGTCTCACATTCAGGATCAGATTAGTGTTATCAATATCCAGAACAAATCTATACTATTTCCTATTCTCACTTGCATTTGTCCAGGATATGACTGCTTCTTCTTCATTTACATGATAAAGACAAGTTAATCGGGCGCCTATATGTTTGGGAGAAAAATGTTCACGGATAACAACAGACTATAGACATAAAATGTGTGATTTCACAATGAGTGGAGAAGTCACCCACACTTTTATATTCCTAAATGCCTCTTTTGCTGTAAACTCTAGATAGCTGGCACAATTTTTCAGAGCGATTTACAGTCGCTCTGCTTCCTTTCTGTAACTCTGCCTCTCTTCTTTTCTTCTGTTGAGGGCAGTCGGAGGAGGAGGAAATGGATTTGGTGAGTTTTGATAAATGCCTGGGCAAATGGCTGAAATGTGAACATGCTTCCGGTAATCACACACGCAAGACCGAAGGCAGTGCTCAAACCGGAGATTGGCTCTTAGAACTGCCAGCAATAATAAATTAAAAAAATGTTTTGTCACTGCATGTTTTGGGTTTGGCCTGTGAAAATTGCCTCAGCCTGTTAAATTGGCTCCTCCGTTCCCAACACGTCGACGTTAGTCATATACCACCAGGAGGGTGTGTGTGTGAGTGTGTGAGTGAGAGATAGAGAGAGAACCAGTGTGTAAGAGAGAAACTAAGGTCGTGAGCATTAGAGAGATAATTTTATTTCTGACTGTTTTTAGTCACAAACTGAAAAGTTTAAAAATAAAAAAAAAGTGTTGGGTAAAAATCTAAATGATTCATAGTTTTCGTCAGAAGAGAAGATTACATCATTCGAAATGACATCATGCTGTGAGATACTTGGGGTTTGGTGAAGTCATCTGGCTAAAGAACAATGCAAGGAAGCCATCAACAAGCTCATGATGCAACGCTGCTTCAAATGTAACCGCTGGCAGCTGCACATGTGTTTATTACATTGTATTCTGACGGTTGGTTACAGTATTGTTTTAAACTATGACTGCATTTGATTAGTGGAGTTGGAATGTGTGCATTTGTAGATTACGACGCAGTTTGTAGCATGACCACACAGTGCTGTGCAGGTGTGGATTTGTGTGGCCTGCATGCCGGCCTCTGCACTGAAAACCGCAGCAGCTTTACTCTACGTCACTCTGGGATTATCCTGTAGCACCGTCTCGCTTAAGAGTTGTTGATTTGATTGTAAAACTGATCACCAGACTCACTGTGATCTCTGACTGAGTCGGCAATAGATGCTGCTGCATGGGGCTTGCCCATAACTGGTGTTCCTCACCTACACTACCCCTATAACAGCATTATTTTGTATGCCTTGCAAAGTAAAACTTATCATACATATTGTAGTAAATCTGATTCATAATTTGTTGTGACTGTTGCTGCATGTCAATTCTTGTGATGCCTACTTCTGTCTGTTGTGTATTTCAAATATATATTTAATGTGTCTTTTCAAGTTTACGGTAATTATTTTTGGGATTAATTCAGTTTGTTTTATACATACACACAAATATTGAGTGAAATAAATCTGGTTGACAATCCCATAAAAAGCACATTAGTCATTTAATGTCTTTTCCTGTGTTGTTATCCTCCTTTTGACTTGATTGTAAAAACACAAACCATCAGAATAGTGTCTTCCATGAAGCTACACCACCACCTAGCGGCAGCCTTTATTATAGCACTGATAACTCGGATTACCACAATACCGTATACGTATAGTATGCATAGTATATGCCAATTAGAACTTGCTTAGCGTGTGTTACAGTGTGTGTTTTTTTTTCAAATTATATTTTGTGTTAATGCATTTTCTTTGTTGTTTTATTGTGTTTTGCAGAACACCCAGAGGATAAGCATCTCCCAGTCCAACCAGGCACTGGCCACTCCAGTAGTGTCTGTCACCACCCCCAGCTTAAACCCACAGGGCCTGGTCTACTCCGGCATGCCCACCTCCTACAACCCAGCTGGTGAGTCTGCCTTTCCTCTCCCCTCAGACTGAAAACAACCGCCTCGACCGTACTGCACTCTCTTGTTTCTTGCTCTTTTCTCAGTGACACGTTGGTGTTGTAGCTGAAATAAGTTCTCACTGCGTTTGGGTGTTTTTGTTTTTGCAGAGTTCTCCCTGAGCAGTGCAGAGATCTCCTCCCTACAGGGCTTCAGCTCTCCTGGGCTCTCACTGGGCTCCATGTCGGCATGGCAACAGCATCAACTGGGCCAGGCAGCTCTTAATTCTTTGGTGTGAGTAACACACTTCCAAACAAAGGCACACTCTCCAGACGCCCTCACATAAATGCAACACCCACTGTGCTCTGTGATATCATGCTGAATCACACATCTACATATTCCTGGCTTCTCGCGTTGCCGCACTTCACATTTGATCGTCTCATTTTCAGACCGAGCTCAAATTGTCCTGCTTATCTTCTCTGCAGTGGTGGAGGTCACCTACCTCAGGGCTCAAACCTCTCCATCAACACCAGCCAGAGCATAAACATCAAGTCCGAGCCCATTTCGCCGCCACGGGAGCGCGTCACCCCATCTGGCTTCCCCCATCAGCAGCCGCAGCAGCAAGGGTCCGGCCGACAGGAAGTCCTTGGACGGTCACCTGCTGACAGCCTCAGCTCCTCCTGTAGCTCTTACGATGGCAGCGACCGCGAGGACCACCGGCCAGACTTCCACTCCCCTCTGGGGCTGGGCAGGCCCCCTGCTGGCTCCGAGGACAGGGAGAGCCCCTCGGTCAAGCGCTTGCGCATGGACACATGGGTGACATAGAAAGCCCCGCTGAAGCCTCCAGTCACCAGCCAGTCGGAGAGGGGGAGGGGTTAGACATGGAGATAAAAGAGAGAGCAAGGGTCCTTAAAGCTATCATTATGATATTATTCAACTCCATTTCAATTTGTAAGATGACTGAGAGGCAAATGTTATAAGACGTATCAGGACATATCTAAAGTAAATTCTCAAACTGACAGAGTAAAAAAAAGAAAATCTCTGAGCTGGACTGAATTATATGCACAAGCAGGTGGTATCAGGTACTTGGTGCAATTCAGATGACATTTGCTGAAGAGAGATGTTCAATGGAAATTGTTAAACAATAGGCGGTAGATTATTGTAGTCACTGGTCTAGTCAGACACTTACATGTAGTTGCTGTATTGCTGTTGTGCTTGCAAGTTGCAATCAATCAGAGAAAGTTGTGTTGCTTTCAGGCTGAGGACCCTTACATATGATGTTCACTGCAAGAACTATCTTTAAAATCATGCTGTAACCACACAAGACCTTTATCTCAAGTGGCCTCTTGTAAGTTATTGATTCAGGAGATACAGAGAACACAGAGTTAATAAAGACTACACAGGAAATTGGATCACACAGTAAATAACAACAGTTGAGACTACTTTAATGAACAAATAAAAAAAAAACAGTTTTTTACTGGAGGTAAAAAGCAAAATAGCAACCGAATTTATTGCAATAATGACATACTATTCATTTTATTATTTAAAAGAGTAGGATATATAAATGTGCAATTAAGATAATGCGAAGCTGTCCAGTTGAGCTGGTGAGAAAATCAACATGTTCACATTTGTGTGACAGTTCATCAGTAATATAAGCCAAAGCTGTTCTTTTGTGTGGTTTTGTACAGTTGCTATGGTCACTCAAAGCACCATTTCTGTCATCAGTTTTCTTTTTTATTGTGCTTTATGACAAACAGTTTAAAGTCGTATAAACCAGATCTTGAATCGATATCTAAAGCCATGAACATTTGCTGTTCTGTTTGTATAATTGATCATTTGAGCCAAACATTTTCTTTTGTTGTGTATATAGCGACTTTAATATATATCACCAGGGTGTGAGTACATACTGAATGTACTGTACCAACACCGTTTTCAAGAAAAGTATATTTTTGTGGATTTCAGCCAAGTTTACAAGAGTATACCTTAAAAAGTAGATCATTCACTGGTCAATATTTGCTATTTTGTTAATTTACTGTAATCTCTTCTAAATTGAATTATCATCATAACCTCCAATGTGTTTTAGTTCCAGATGGTCAATTCGTTTTTTTTCTCTCTTTATTCGTGATGACTGTCCTGAATACATTGTATTAGCAACGCTGTGAGGTTGAAGGTCCACTATTTTCTAACAAGGCTGGCGGGAATAGGGTTTCTTCCCTCCGATTGTAGTCGTATACCAGCAGCTGCTGAATGCACTGCCAACATTCAAAACCAAGGTTCCAGCCCACACTGAAGAATAATCCATCGTTATTGCATGTAGCTCAACTGTCTCTCTCAAGTTATTTCCACTATCCTGTTCTTGCTTCACTGAATTAAAGCAGAAGACGAAACGTGGCAGAAGTGGCTGCTGACCTTCACACAAAACTGATCATGCCTGTGCTAATACACATATGTGGTTGTAAATATCGCAGTCAGTCATAACTATGTACAAAATACTCATGTGTTTCCTTAATTGGCCCCATAAATTGTATCTTATATCAATGCCCTAGTACTAGTAAGACTACTGTAGGCCTTAGGAGCTGGAAAAGTGAAAATCTGAAGGCGTTGAAGAAGGTGTTGCGACATTTTTAGCACCCTGTGCAGAGACAGGGAGGAGGGGAAAAAGGGCTGTGGCTTGTTTTCTTCTTCATCATCACAGGAGCAAATAATTCAGCAGCTAAATCAGAAACGCAATGTCATTGAACCCAATCTCACCGCTGGATTGCACACATTTATATAAGAAGTTTCCTGTACGTGAAAGGTATCGCTCTGCATTCACCGTGATGTTATCTTGTGTGAGCTTCTGAGGTTTCTCGCCCCATCATCAGCTCACTGGTAGTTCTCAATATACAACCATAAGGATCTATGCAGGTTTAGCCCCAATTCACGGCACATATGCACAAAATGATGTCATTACCGGTCACGTTTAATCCACAAAGCATCAGGAAGACGAGCATCTGAGGATTGACTGTTAGCCTCTTATCCTGAAGTGCCACATCTGGAGGTTGCTGGACTACAAGTTACATATAATACATTTGATTAAATGATTGATTTGGATACCCCGGGGCAATCTCTTCATGTTCATATACATTGGTAGACATACTTTACATAATATGTAGTAATCCATAATGTAATCCAGTTTAACAAAGCAGGTGAAAATAGCAATAATAAATGACTACAACAAAAATAGTCTGCCTGTTTTGGCAGCACCACCTCATAGTTGAGCACATACTTTAGCACTTGATAACATATCAGGGAGTTTTGTAGTTTGTCGATCTATATGCACAGTTAGGAAATGCCTTATCCCAAAGACAAATTATATTTACCATTTTTAATTTAATTTTCTCTTGTTTAAAAATAAAAAAAGACAATGCAGATATCACTCAAATGTAACCAGACCTGCCTCTTCTCAGAAAAGACCCACATAAGAAAATGCACGGTGAATGCACGGCGATACAGTTCTCTTTGCTCTTTTGGTCCATGTCCAAATTGTGCACAACTGATGAATGTGAAAGAAAAAGGTCATCGAGGAACCTGGAGAGGACTTTCTTCACTTTGCTGTGTAAAAGGACACTGCTTTGCTTCTTGGCTTTTATAAACAGAACTATGTGTTTGGTAAGTGTTTGTAGTTGATAGTTCACTTAACTAAAGAAGCTGTTTTCGGTTTGATTGCTCAGACCGTTTGGCGGCACAAGCTGGACTTTGTTGCCAATATTGAAATTATTTGTTTCAAAATTGAAAGAAATTTTAAGTTAACATTTTCTTTCCCTTGAATGTGTTATTTTATTTTCATCATACAATAAATATTCAAGTGAACTTTTTATTAAACAATTAAGATACTATGCTAGATATTGTTGTACAAAATTTGTATCCTTCACAAAAGTACAAATATTGGCTTTTAATGTGTAATTTAGGTTATCTCTCTTATTCTGTATAAAATGAAGTAAACAACTCTTGCATAGAATTTGTTCTCCTGTGAAGTCCCAAACAGTAGAAACTGTCAACTTTATTAAACACCTCAGTGTATGCTCAATCTGAATTTAATGTCTGTTCCTCTTTGAATTTAGCCTAGAAATCACGTTTCTGTTCATTGTGTGCATCAGTGAGGGCGCGGAGGCCACAGCCAAGATGAAGATCTTCACCTCACTGACTTATTGTGAGGACATTCTTTAACATACTCTTTCGATTAACTTTAAATATTCCACCAATGCTGGATTAATAGCTCCATGCAATACACTACAGTGTTTCATATAGTAGTACAAGTCTTGCATTTAAAATCATCAAAATGGAAAAAAAGGAGTTCTCATTACACAAATGATATATTGTCATCTAAATGATATTATTGGATTACTATGACATTCATAGGTAAGCAGCGTGCTGATATCTAAAACGCATTTGATAGAGCTCATTAATGGGGAGTTTCAGATGTGTTCAATAGTAATAATATAAAATGGAAATCATTTTTCTCGGAAACCTTCACATTGTACTTAACTGCAGTGTTTGAATAAATGCGCGTAGTTACTTTTCACCTCTTGTCTAAACCTTCAGGAAGAAAAAAAGCTAATTTCACAAACTTCAAAGTTTACAAATACATCTTTGTTAATTTGAAGTTAGTGGAATTTGTTTGTTTAGCTTATTTTTGTACTGGGCATAATACAGATAGGTATACAGATCAAATGCAAGAAACATACAGTTGAGACCAAAGTAGTTTTCGCAGGTGACAAAGAAAGATTTTTCATTTAAGAACAGTTTTAGCAAGACGACCTCGTGTATTTTCACAGCATCGCCAGCAGGAGGCACTGTCGCACAATGCATGACACAGAGCTGGAGTTTGCTGGCTAGGTGATGCATCTTACTCGCTGAGTTAAAGGTAAGGTGGTAAACCACTAAGTAAATAAAGGTTAACAATCAAAGTTACGACAGCTGGAAATGTTCGCGCACGAGCCACAGCTGCAGGTAGCATGTTACGAGCTCACCTGTCCGTTTGTTCCACCTGTACGTTGCTCTTCAAAGGTGTTAAACGTCGTGAACGCTCATGAAATATGATGCACTGCTAACCCAAATAGGGACTTTAACCTCGCTGAGTTAAAGTCATCCAAAGCAGTTATAAAGCACTTTAACGTTTGGTGTAAAAGTACATTTCACTGCTTATGCTTGACTTAATTAGCATTTTTCTACGTCGTGGTATATTGCTCCTCTTGTGTGGCCTGTAAATAATAATTTGACTAAAACATAAATTGCGTATAAAAAATACTGCGAGACAAACGGGTGTAATTGACAAGCTCAGTCCTTCCCGGTTGTTTTCAGTGGGAAGGCCTTGTATGTGCATCACTCAGTAGACGTGTCCCTGAGTGCATGTACTTGGCTTCCTGTCCATCAAACCAGCTGTGCTGCAGTCTGGACCAGGTCCAGTGTGCATGTTTAGAGTAACCAAGCAGGGTTTGGGGCTGTTTGAGTTGGGTGAGAAGGAGAGTGACAGGCCACCTGCCATAGGGGCTTGCCCTGTTCAGATCCCCAGCCCTGCCTTTCAACTGGGAGCCAAGTTGGGGCTCTTTCATGTGGGCCTGATCTCCTTAAGACATCAGCAAATATTGAACAAGACTCCGTCCAGACTCAAACACATCTGTTGTCATATAGTCTCCACTGTTAGGCACAGACAAGGAGAGCGAGAGGGACCGCCAGTGGGTCTGTTGCATTAGCTTCGATGTGTGGACAGAGAGCTATAGTTTATACTTTGCAAACACCAATGCTCACTTTTGATGAGCTTAGGCTAAACCATGTTCCTCTGTAAACAAATATGGGGCTGTGTGAAAGAAATGGAGTTTGGTATGACAAGGCAACCACCGACTGCCAGATTTGTGCTGAAGATCAGAGATGAGATAAGACGGAACAGATAGCCAACATTTCATATGCCTCAGCCATGTTGTAGAATCCATCAGTCGTATTTTGGGACCGTTTTGGACAGATAAGAAGGACAGTTGTATTGTAGAATTAGGGTAGATTATGGAATTAAGTATTTTTCTCAAATACGTGCAGCTATTGGAGAACACATATTAGAGGAAGTGTAATGCATGCAAGTCTTAAAACAGACAAATAGCCTCACAAATGCAAATAAATATTCAAATCAACAATGAACAGACTGACAGGCAGGCAGTAAGCGAACCGTGAGCGGAACTGTTTCCTCCTGTTGTTGGTGCTTCGCTGTGCATTTAATCTTCAGCAACTGTGTCTTTATATATTAAATAGTTTCCGTCACAATCACCATGAAAGTTGGAGTGTATGTTGTTCGAGCCATCATAAAAAAAATTAAAAAAACTTGGGTAGGACACATGACTGTGGCATTCTTTCAGTTGTTGAAACTCACCCTGTGAGACTGGAATGGCCAGTTTCACCCAGTTCTGCCTCACCTCCAATCACTTGCCTTCAAAGTCGTCATAAACAGGAAAAGGCACTAACTATATGTTGTGCTACCTCAGATCTTTTCTTTTATTTCCTAGTTAGGATGGTTGAGCTGCCTCTCTGGAAATTTGCTGGCGCTCTTGTTGGAGGCTGATTCAGTTTCTGGCTTTGTCAAGGTGTTCGGCAGAGGTTGACTTGACAGGTATTGTATCTTTAGTTGTCTAAATTATATTGGAATAACCCAGGAGGCAATGCCATGTCGAATAATTTAGGTGAAGAAATGTTGTGAGATCAGATGTTAACGGGAAGATTATACTACGATTATATCTTTTGGTTTTACTGAGTTAATTAAGTTATGGATAGGCATTGTTTGTGTTTTATTACAAAATGTAAAATTGGTCTCAGTACAGATTCAGATGTCTTGACTGTTTCTGCAGGGACAAACCCTTGCCACTGTGTTGCTACTTGAGAACAAATAGGAACATTTATTTTTGAAGATGTGTCTATAACCTTAATCCACTGATTAAGGTTATAAACACATCTTCACATCGTCCCCTCTAGTACATTTGGCTTTGGGCCAAATATCACTTTTACTGAGTTTACGGCTCATAGGACACCTTGTGTATTTTTTTTAGGCCTGTATTACGTGTAAAACAATGGATATTTATGTCACTCTTTTTGTTGTTTGGTTTTTTTATCTGAAAGTTATTCTTCAAGATGGATATCAAGAAAAAGACCTTCTTGGATCACTTTCGTCTGAAAACTAAGTTTCCCAACCGGAAGAAGGCAGGGAAGAAGCCTCTTGCCAAGCAGGGAAAAAAGTTAGCCTATCGGCGCAGTATTTCTGTCCCAGACCTTAGGTTCGTGCCGGGTGAAGCCTTTGCTGCTGACAGCCCCTTGGTATCCACTCCCTATGATACCAGCTCCTTCGGTAACGCCGCTGGTCTGAGTGATAGTGAATCTGTTGCAAGTGGCTCGATTGCTGATGGATCACTTTACACAGACAAACCATTCGATTCAGTCTCAGAAGTTAATATCAAAGTTCTCACAGGTCCTGTCGATGCTGCTTTAAATAGAATGAGTGCACCGGTGGGATCAAACCTTTATGAGGAAATTGATGGTATGATAAATGTGCGCTCGGAGAAGGTGAATTTTACTCCAGAAGGAATGTATGCACAAGTAGATAAACGACCCAAGGGGAATGCACCTAGATTTACTTTTGATCCTATTCTTGCACCAAGATCTGTTTTTACCAACAAACCTCCACCAATACCAGAGGGACAGAGATCCTCTGGTGAAGACACCTCAGGAGACAGAGTGCAATCAGGTGCTGTTGAAGCAGTATTGGCCAGAGCAAGTTCAATGGGAGACCAAAGTAACCCTTACACAGAAAAGAGTGCCACATCATTTGACTATAGAAAGACATCTTCTGAAAAGGGAACTCCGCGAGCGATCAGAGTAAACACTCCTGCAGCTACGTCTCTGATATTTGATAACCTGTGCACTCCTGTGGAGAGTGCAGATGGTACCTCGTTGGACTCTGCCGGCGGCAGTTTCACTGAGGAGCAAGTCAACATGCCCTGGACGACAGACTTGGAGGAACTGGACCGAGAACCCTGCA
This sequence comes from Clinocottus analis, assembly GCF_023055335.1. Lineage (NCBI taxonomy): Eukaryota > Metazoa > Chordata > Actinopteri > Perciformes > Cottidae > Clinocottus > Clinocottus analis. Next base: position 10,658,801 of record NW_027176218.1, on the reverse strand, counting down.
CTCCTTTGTTTATGAGGGACTTTACTGCCGACGAGACTCTGCTCGAAGAAGCCCAGGCCGAGGACATCCTGGAAGAAAGAACAGAGGTCAGTTTCATTACAAGTGTATTCACATACCATGTAGCATAAACTCCGATGAAGTCTGTACTGCATATAATGTAGATTATTTACTATTATTATTTGTTATTTCAATGTCAAGTTTGTGATTTCCTTTCACAGTGAAAAACAAACAAATCCAAACTAATCTAGTCCTGTGCACACACTAACTTTTAGAGCCCCTACTGTTGTATACATTGAAGTGGAAGTGATGATCTCATAGGAATGAGATACAAGTATGTAAGCTCTAGGCAGTCAAGTATTATCACAGTAAAAGGGTTTTCACTATCTTTTTTTCAGGGAGTTTTTCCTGATCTGATGTGAGGTCCTGGGACAAGGATGTCATGTGTACAGATTGTAAAGCCCTCCGATTCAAATCTTGTATTTGGGATTTTGGGCTATACAAAATAAACTGAATTGATTTGAATTGAATTATACCGGCACACATGTATTTCACTTTCAAATAGTACGGTTTGGTTTTTCACACGCTTCAGCTGTTATGCTTAGAGTTGGCCTTAGCCTCTAATAGGGCAAATGGCATGAAATCGTCATTCCTTTGCTAAACCTAAGCATAGGCTTGTGGGTTTATTACACTTCATCCCTGTAGCACTGACATAGAGACAGTAACTATTCAGATGGCTGGTGCAACATATCAAAAGCCTCCCCAGATGAGATGGTTGGTGTTAAAGGTGAAGTGACCACATGCGATCTGGCTTTCTGCAGCCATTGGGTACAGCTGAAACTCGGACATGAGTGTCCTCTTTTGTCTAGATCCTTCTTAGATACCAGCTGAAAACCTGTATTACTAGTTAGAGAGACAATAGGCTGGGAGTGCTCTCCCAAAAGTACCCAATGTTTCTGATAATATCTTACTTGGTACTGCTGTTGACCGTATTTAAATTCTGCAGTCACACTGGTTATCCACAGTCATGACAAATACTTAGTCTGTTTTGAAATGGATTAACTCCCCTTTTAAGTCTAAAGCTGGAGACACACCTACCTTAGACATCTCAGTGTGACTACTTTAATGGTTTAGCCTGTGTGCATTCTGATAATTAGTAAACTGTCATTATGTCCTTTTTCCATGCAGATGTCCAGTGAACCGTGGGATTTCTTTGATGAAAATCTAGATCCTCCGGACAACCCTGTGAGTACTGACTGAAGTGCCCATTGAAGTACGCCTCGCATCTGGTATGAAAATGAAGTGTATAAGTGTGAATTTTTGTCCATTGCAGGTTACGTCATCAGGGCCTGACGTCCAAACACCTGACCCGTCTCAGAGATACCTCCTGAGCATCAACCTAAGGCAGGGAAGGAACCTGGTCATCAGAGACAAGCGCTCCGGTAGGTCAGAAACCAGCAGGTGGTCCATAAGTCCTGGTCTTTAACAGCCTGTCAGACTAAGAAGCTGCCTCGCTTAGATCATGAGAAGATAATTACTAACTCTTCATAAGCTAACATCAAAACGTTCTTTTAAATGTAGGGTAACACATGGGTGGATCATTACAGATCAAGAGATACCAGATCAGATGTATTTTACTTCCCAGAGGAGAGCAGTCATGTGTTGGTTGGCTTGTGGCTCCAGCTAAAGGAGGAGCGTTAGAGGAAATGCCACAGGATCATACACCTTGTTAATCTTGTGTTTGTGAGCCAATCGGACGGTGGACAGTTGTGTGTGGGAAATGTGTGATTGTGTCTTCAGAAGATTAACTCATGTTTTCATTTATGAGGACAACTTCTCGCGTGGCGTATGTACAAAGAACAAAAACACTAGATAAAAATGCAGTCAGACCAGTATGACAAAAAGCATACTGGGCTAAAGCAGTTAGGCTGTCTCATGATCTGTACATGATCCACTGCTTTTGCAACTTGTTTAAACCGCTTGGATTTTGAGGTGTATTTCAGGTGTAATTGTATTGGATTATTTGCTAGATTTAATTGGAAATTAAATGGTCATACGTCTTGAAGAGCTGTCTCAAAACAAAAAAAGATCAAATGATTTTGTATCAGTGAGCGAAAGAGACTAATCTTGACCCCTCTGAGTCTCTTCAGAGTTTGCTTTGGGAAAGCAGCGACCTCAAGTGGCCAGAAGTGGAACGACAACCGGAGACAATAAAAGATAGATAGATGTACTTTATTATTATTCCCAAATTAGCAAATTATTCTTTTAGAGTAGTAGGTTATCCATAACAACATTAAATACACCGTTAATATACATAGAAGCAAACTACAACAATAATTAATTATAAACACATGATAACATACATTAGACATAAGTTTGCACATTTGTTGCCGTTTTTTGTTTTAAATTCAATTTAATGAGGTAGCATTGGACCATAATGATGTGCAAGTTGATCATGTGTAGGTTATTATAAAACAGAATATAAATAAGGTTTAGAGTTCAGAGTCGTCTGTCAGACAGAGATGAGGTGTTGTACAGTGTGTACAGTATGGTTGGTCTTCAAACTGTAAGTGTGGCTATTTAACGGCAATTTTTGAAACGTTACATTACTAGTTTTACTTTATGTAAAAATAATAATTAAAATTGCTCATTTTAGATTGATGGATGCATTATAGTTTACAAAACTGTGATATGTCCGTAGTCCAAAGCTACACCACTCTTACATAATTGGAAATCTAAATCCTTCAGCTATTTTGTAATTTCAACCCAATATATTAAATAGTATACTTTGTTGTAGCTCCTGTAGTTTTAAGTTATTACTATACAGCTAAAAAGTGAAAGGACTTCCTTCTTGGAAAGGAGTTTAACATCTTTTTTCTTCCTGCTTGGTGGCAGAAGACCGTCCAAGCTCAGTGCCCTGCTCCCTGCTAGTTGAGACCTTACTTTTCCTGACAAGATGGCACCATGATGATGCAATCCCCACACGCCCCCTGTCTCTTCACTGTTTGCCCAACAATCAACAGCGTGCCAAAGGCTCACCAGTGGCATACATTGTCATTACATATTCTGAAAGGACCCACGCCACCAGCCCCCACTCTTTGGTTTTTGTTCTCCCCTTTTTTCCCATTAATTTCCATCGTCACCGTTCTCAGTCATGCCAGAGCTTTTCTCCTTGCTAGCTGCCACATTCTCCTCCTGTCAAGTTGCCTGGAGGTTTCCCTGTCACAGGCTGGCAGGGTGGAGCTGCTGTGGGTCCTGCCTGCCTTTGCGAGATGTTCATTTGGAGTGGGGAGCTGACAGGCCTGACAGCCCATCCCCACAGGGCCTTTGTCATGTGATTCAAGCCTCCCTGCAGGCTCTCTCAAGCACCCCCTTTATTCCCCTATACAAATGAAGGCATGGGACTGGCTTTCATTTTTTGGCCAATCTGCATGCAATTGCAGAAACAAAGAAGTCCCATACCCCCACCCCACTCGCAGACAGACTTTCTTAACAGGCTTGGGAGATTAACACTGGTTGCTTCTAGATTTTGGTTTCTGGTTGCCTCATGCTGGCGAGTGTTTCTACTCTTTCACAATTTAACAGTTACATCCCTATGCTTTTGCCATGTTTGGGGTGCACCCCCTCCTCACATATTTCAGTCTCTCACACAACCAGCATGGGGGAAGGGTGTATACATTGTGTGGTTATGTGTATTCATATACAGTGTATATTTTTAAAGTGACAATATGTTCCACACAAAGTAAAGATAGTTTGCTTTTAATAATTCACTGTTGCCATATATTTCTATGTAAATCCGAGTTTATACACTGCGGTGAAGGTAATTGCCGCTGATGTCTCACAACATTATCCGGCTAATTTGCCATTTTTTGTGTTTAATTTTAGGGACCAGTGATCCTTATGTGAAGTTAAAACTTGAAGGAAAGCAGTTCTACAAAAGCAAAGTGGTTTATAAAACCCTGAATCCACGGTGGAACGAGTCCTTTTCTCATCCTCTTCGAGACAGAGAGCATGCCGTGGAAGTTCGGGTAGGCAATGTTTGTTTGAATAGAAGTACATTATCTTACAATTCACGAGTGGTTTTGTACCGGAGCATACAATTTATTTTCATTTATTAATGATTAATGTTTGTACTATCTTTGCAGATCTACAATAAAAAGCGGACCGCTGATGAGTTCATGGGTTCCAGCAATATAATTCTGAACAATCTTGAATTGTACAAGTGAGGAATATATCCTAATATTATATTTCAAGGAATATATCATCTTAAGGATAACCATAAGTGCTCATCATCTTCACGGCCTTCCTGTCTCTTCACAGAACCTATCAATTGGAGTTAAAGCTCGATGACCCAAAAAGTAAAGAAGATGACATGGGAGTCATCGTTGTCGACGTCTGCTTAATGTATCGAGATGCCACCATCAAAAGAAGCCCTGTACGAGTGTTTCTGATATAAGCAGTGTTTGTTCATGCAGTTCTCTGTCCCTGGTCTTAACTGAATTGTTTGTGCTGATTCATGTATTTCTTTCCCATAGAGATGGGCACCAAGGAAGATTAAGGTATGGATTTGTATATCATTACTTTTTATTTTAACTTAACTTTAATCATTTCCAAATTGAATACCTCCACGATTTCGATGTTGTAATTTACATGGCCGTGCGCACGGTTACAATGATCTGAAGCACTAGGGGGCAGTAGCTCACTGTACTATGGTGCAACAAAGAATGAGTTGTATGCTTAGGACTCGGGCTTTTGTGTGTAACCTTGGTTTCTGCAGGACCCATTTCTTTTGTGGTTTCATAGTGAAGCTTTTTTGCAATGCATATTATTTTCAGTGGTATCATTTGCTGTGAAAAAAAGTGGTACAATATTACATTCTGATCAAAACCAAAATAATAATATTGACTGAATATGTTGTCATGAAAGAGCCCTTTGATGAATATTATAACGCAGTATTTGCTTCTGTAGTAAACAAAGTTCCATATCCTCTCAAGTGGTTTTCAATATATTGCATCTGTAATTAGATTCAGAGCGAGATAGGAGGATTGCTGTTTGGGACTCGCACTGCAGCGAGTGGGTTTATATTCACACCTATGTAGTCACTACATCTGCCACTGTTCAGTCTCTTGATGGTCCAGTAGACAATCTCAATTTGAAATTAGATGACAAAGGAATGAATCCATTTTCATACACATTGTAGGTTATCCACTACAGATGGTTAAAGATACTCAAAGGGAGACAAAAATGTGTGATGGGACTCTTCACAATGTTCGGCTGCCTAAATCACAGTGCTAATTTAACAATGTAACAATGCCATTTTTTTCCCATTTCATTTTTGACAAACGTTCAATATCTTATTGCATTTAACACCTATCCTGGAAGTGCTGAATACCCACCAGCTCTTACAGCTCCACTCCCCCTCTTTCAGAACATCGTTTTCTCCCTCTGTGTTACCACCACAGAGACAGGGAATGGCAAGTGCCTAAGTAAAACTCTGCTGTGTGATAGTGTTTCAAACAGGAGGGGGGCGTATGGGAGAAGTGGGAGGGGGACTCTGCTGTTCGAGGCATGTTGCCAGTGTGGGATGCCTAAGATCGGCACTGCTGATAATTCCCAGGCATAGCGGGCAATAACCCAGATGTTAGGATGTAATATCACAGCTGTGGATGGACAGTGCTGAGGTTCTAGCCAAATGGACCTGGGTCTGAGCTCATCGTGCTTGTCCCCATGCTGTCCCACCATATGGAAGCAATCGCACAGCCCTTTTAGGACCAGGAATAGATTCTCTTTAGGGGCCACTTACAGTTAAGTGGAATTGTTTTATTGGCCGCTGAGATAGAAATGTGTCCAAGATAAACACTTGGGATGACTTGGCTGAGGCCTGTTTTATATCGCTCCTCCACTCCCTCTGTTCCTCTTCTTTTGAAGGGGCTGATATTTATAGGGCTGTGCCTGTGGTATTCCATGTTAATTCAGGTCCCTGAGATGTGCTTTGATCCCCTCCGGATTGGGTGGCAATGTGGGTTGTGACCCCGCAGTGAGGAGGAGGGGCCGGAGTGGCAGGGGAGTTGTAGCGGGGCTGTTTGAAGCAGCGTCGCTGGGGCAGTCGAAGGAGCCGGGCAATCAAAGAGGCTAGAGCAGATTACGGTCCTGCTCTTTAATTACAGTCAGCCCGACACAACCTCTCTGCTGTTTGTTTTTACAGCCCTGGCCTATCACCGCATGGCCTCACGGGGACTCTAACATGGAAACATATCAAGGCCTCTCTTTCTCACTCCCTCTGTGACACACGGCAGGAGAAGTGGATTATTTGCTGCGCTTGTCCTTGATTTCCAAAGAGTCCTCAAATGCACAACATCATTTTTAGTTTAGTGAATTCAAGACAGATTTAGTTGCAACTATTTGTTATTTTGCTGGTTAAATAAATATTGGATAAATTTGCCAACACGCTCTCAACTCTGAAGCTGGCCATACATACTGCATGTATGCATAATTTGCTGATGAGAGAGAGCTGTGCGGTTTGCATCATTACTCACTGCTGCCTGCTGTCTCTTGTGCAGTATGCCAAGTGTCCTGCCTCCCCACACTCAGTCTGGGAGCCAGTGATGAGTGGGACTGTCACAGCCAGGGACATCTGGCTGCTCACTGACGTTCCTCTCTTCCTCGCTCTCCAGGAGCCTCCATGGTGTGGCTTACCTGTCAGTAGAGATGTGGTAATGTGCTCCAACAGAGATGTGCTGTATAGTGTGGACCTTTGTCCTACTTTCATGCACTCTGTGAACATGATGAGGTGCCAGGCTGAGGCAGGAGCAGGTAAACAGAGTGGAGAGCGCAGAGCTTCCACACACATTGAGCTTTAAAAAAAAAAAAGTCCTCTGTGTACCTTTGGCCAGCAGCAGAACCAGGCCGCAGCATCCTCGCGACCGGCTGAGGGACCGAGAAATCCACTGAAGAACCAGACGTGGACTGAGGTGCTTGGTATCACCTTAGTGGAGGGACAGGACCTGCCGCAGCATGGCCATGGAGACATTTACGTCCGCTTTCGCCTCGGTGATCAAAAGTACAAGAGCAAGGTTAGACTTGTTTTTTAAAAGTCTTTCTCTTTTCTACTTCTGCTACACCCCCTGTTCTCATGCTCCTGTGTCTTTTTAATGTCTGTTCTTTCTACTTCAAGTCTTTCTTCCCAGCTCCTATCTCTTACTTCCCCGCTTCTCGCTCTCAGCAGGTGCCTGTCAGTGACTCACCTCCACCTTGGCTCACTGGGCCATGGCAGAGGCAGCTCATTAGACTGGGCAAGGCTGCCACTCACTTCTCCCTGTGCCTCGGGTGCTGGGCTTCATTGCCTTCATTTGCATACCCAGCATGCCCTGTTCATCTACCTGTACTTGTTGGCCTCCCCCCTGATGATTCTATGGTGCACTTGTCTTGTGTTGTCGTGTCATTTCTTTGTAAACCTCTCTCTTTTCCTCTCTGCTTGTTTGTTTGTTGGACAAAGCTGATTCTAATTGGAAGCTGTCAGTGTTTACAATCCCAGAGTGGCTGCTGAGGTGTACACATACAAGCACACACAAATAGAGACACATACAGTCAACACACCTCTCTTTCTCCTCTCCTGCCTTGTTCTGGTTGGACTGAATGAAGACTTAATCCACCTGTCATGCAGGAGCTGCTCAGTCCGATAATGCATTAAACCTGATGTGTTGTCAAAGTGTGTGTTGTGTGTATTTGTTTCCACTTTGTTGTATGTGCTGAATTTGTGTCTTAACATCCCACAGAACATTTGCGTTCAGGCCAATCCACAGTGGAGAGAGCAGTTTGACTTCAATCAGTTTGAAGATAACCAGGAACCTCTGCAGGTGGAGGTGTACTTTAAGAGAGGGAGGAAGGGTGAGGAGTCATGGGGGATGTGAGTATTTCCTAGTGGCTCATGCAAATTTAGCTCACATTTGCTCCTTCACAGAACCAGTTTGCCTCATGTGTTTCAATGGAACTATATTCCTTTTGTGTCTCAGGTTTGAGATTGACCTATTGAGACTTCCACTTAATGAGAGGCAGCTCTACACTCATGTGCTGGACCCAGGAAAGGGCAAGCTGGTGTTACTGGTCACCCTTAGACCCTGTTGGGGAGTCTCCATCTCTAACATTGAAACGGCTGCCTTGGACAAGCCTGAAGAGAGAGATGCAGTTTTGGAGAAATTTGTAAGTTGTTTTTATTTTTAATTCAAAGTATTGGTATATACTAAGTAATGTCAGCTTATTCAGTGAGAAATACAAAATTGGGTTTTTTATAAAATGCTTGTGTTCATTAATATAACTTAGAATAACATGTTTTTATTCATTTTATTTTTTTTCAGAGCTTAAAGAACACACACAAGTCTATGAGAGAGGTTGGCTTCCTTCAGGTCAAAGTTGTAAAGGCAAATGATCTTCCTGCCACAGACCTCAACGGTAATTGTTAAAACTACTCACTTTTGTTTACTATCATCATGGTCGTGATTTTAAAAAAAAAATTGAACTACAAATAATAACACTTCTTTGTCATTTGCAGGAAAAATCAACGCTTTTTGTGTCGTGGAGGTCAATAACAGCAAACTTCAAACTCACACAATCTACAAGAACTCCAATCCGGAGTGGAACAAAGCCTTTACATTGTTAGTAGGACATCTGGAAAAAAAACACATTTTTTCTTAATTAAAAAATCTTAATTTGTGTGGTAAATTTGTATGTGAATAAAGTGTTTCTTAACTCTTATGTTACAGCCCAATAAAGGACATTCATGATGTGATAGAGTTCACTCTCCTTGATGACAATGGAGACAAAGCGCCAAACTTTTTAGGAAAAGTGGCCATTCCATTACTGACTGTAAGTTTGTTTATGATCAGCCACCACAGTACCTCTGTGTCAGGATTTAATTGGTCTTACGTATTAACAATATTAACTTGAAAAAGGTTCTAAATTCTAAAAGGTTAAGAATGGGCAACAGATCTGCCTGTTTTTGAAGAAAGAAGACTTGGGAAATGCATCAAAAGGAACCATCACACTGGTGCTGGATGTGATCTACAACAAAGTAAGAATCAAACTGAATATGTTCACGCTTGTTAGAAAGGTGATTCTATTTCATATCATATAGTGTGACGTGTGTTACATGTTAGTGTTTATTGTTTCCTTCTTTCATCGCAGGTCAGAGCTGGTATCAGAACCTTTCAACCAAAGGAAACGCTATTAATGGAAAACCAGAAGTTCTCCAAAAAGGTAATTTCTATTTATGTTTTTAGCAGAATTTAGCAGATGGAACAAAATATCCTGCCAGTATGTCCTGCTCACATCCCAATAGTGAAGTATCTACAACAAAGCTACACACACGGTCGCAGTTTGGATCGGACATAGTCAAACTAATTTGTTTAATTGGCTTTATACATCTAACTTCACACGTAGCAAATAAGGGATTGTAAAGCTCATTGAACCTCATTGCAAAGTCATAAACATTATGTCCAGTTTCAATTGATACTAACTGGTGTTTTGTTCCAATTATTTCCTATTAGGTTCTTGCCCAGAATATATGTCGGGTTCGAAAAATCAGCACAGCAGTTCTGTACACGTTACAGTACATTAATAGCTGTTTTCAATGGGAGAGCACGCAACGGAGTCTAATAGCCTTTCTGGTAAGTCATTGCCTCACGTTAATGAACTCTCTTTAAGCCTTGGGGCGAACAAGTTTTGTCCCATTTCACTGCAGCCCAGTTTTAACTCTTTCATTTTATGTGAATTAGATGTTGGGGAGAATCCTTGGTTTAGTCATTTTCTCTCACTAGTCTTTTTCCCATGAAAAACAATGGCTGCCTTCTGTTTTTATCCCATGTGTATGTGATGGATGTGCTCTATCCTTTAAATCAAACCCCACTTGGCTTTCCTTCAGTTCTGATGACATTAGAGTGTATTTGAAGGGGTGGGGTTTGTGCGTTTGTACATCTGACTTCTTTGCAAAGCCTTCTAGCCCGGGGGACGGTGTAAGGAGGATCACAGTCTCAGCTTCCTTGGGTGGAGGAGTGACAGTCTGCCTCCAAGATTTGAACCTTGTTTAAATGTCTCTGTTTAGCTGTTTTTAATGAGGGTATATGATCTAAGGTCCTAAGCTTAAATAATCTTAAATCACCCGGTGAATCCCCCTCAGTACAGCACATGTAATGTCATGATTAAGAGTGTACACTTGCTATGAAAGCCCTGCTAGCGCCGTGTCAGGGTGAGGAAGCGGTCACAGACAGGGTGTGTGAAGAACTCTCCTTTCACCGCCTTTCTTCTGTCTGCTCTGTCTCAGAATGACATGCAATTCATACCTGGTGTATTCTGTAAGCCCTTCTCACTGATACTGAGGTGCAAATCCCCCCAGGCAATGGCCAGGCTCAATGTATCACCGCCTTTAGAACAGCAAGGCACACAGACAGGCAGGCGGACACACAGACAGGAAGACGGAGAACAATGCAGGCGATTGTATAAGGATCGAGTGGGAGGCAGGCTACTATCTGGGAAAGAAAGTTGGAGAACAGAAAGAGGAAGACAGTCGGGTAAGGGTGCGGTCTACGAAGGCAGATAGCGAGAGACTTGGAGGCAGGGATTTGGGCAGGAGAGCAGGAGGATAGGCAGGCTGACAGGTGACAGGTCAGCGGGATGGGGCCATCTTCTTCCACCTATAATTAGATCCTCTGCAGGCGATGGGAGTGTGTGGTGGCACACTCTAATCTTTCATTTCCACTTCTACTCCACCTGCTGTTTAGGAGTGCAGCACACAAATAGAGCTCTTAGAATGAAGGAAAAAGACTTGCGTGCTCACTTCTTTCATCAGGACCGTCATTGCTATTGTAGTATAGTGCTTCCCAATCTAATTTTTATCTGCTGCCTGTCAGTGAGGATGGTAATTCTTGTGACATTGACTGTCTCTGTTTTGTCCTTTTTTATTTGAGACAATTGTTCTTTTAAGACTCCAACACATGATATTTGTAAAAGCAGACAGTGAAATTGTAGTCAATATGCCTTCGTCTGAGATTAGGTGTGCTTTAAAACATTATAACTGTCAAGCGAGAATCGCTCAAACAGAGTGACTCTGCCACTGTTTTCATCACCCACTCATAAGCAAACAGAGTTCAACGAGTAGAAAGTTGTTTTTTGCAGTAATATAGAAATATTACTGCAAAAAATATATTATATTATATATAATATGTTCATAACATAACAAGTACAGTGAAACATTCAAATGACATGTAAATATTGCATGCAATTGATAGTAACCGGGAATAAAATTCTGAACAGTGAGAGAAACAACAAGGTCTTGACTGACTGTCATTATGAGCCTCGTCCCATGCCGCTATCCACACAAGTGCCTCTGCCCACTCCAAGGGTAGCCACTGTACAGCCACTCCTCCTCCTCCAAGTCATCATTTGCAATTAAGTTAGTGTTGGGAGCTGTCTAAAGCAGCATGCCACCATGTGCCTTAATGAAAGCAGCTCCCACTCCTATCTTTATATCTTTAGGCAGTGGTAATAAGGTAACTGATTCAGACATTGACAGATGGCCTCTGCTTGCCTTTCCGATGTGCATAATTATACCACTAGTGTCTGCTCTTTTCCACAGTGGCAGGCTGTGCAGGGCTTCTCAGGGTATGCTGGTAGGAAACGTTGCAGTGGTGGGTCTAGCTTTAATATACATTATAATACATTATTTATCAAGCAGGCAGACCGGTCCTACCCTTTTACACCATATACATCCTGTAATGCATTACCGCTGATGTGGTTTCTACTGGGACTGCGGGATGCTCGCGTAGTGCTTTACCAGGAATACTCAGCCATTATATCACTCAGTCCCACAGGCCAATTTTCTGACCTCCACACAGCATGCCGTCTACATTTGTATCCTGTTTATGTAGATTCATGTATGCATTATGAGGTGGTTGTTGGTACTATTCAAATTTTGCATGAGGGATCACTGCTCTGGTTCATGTTAACTAAGTGAAACGGGAATGTGAAGTTTTTTTGTTTTTTTTGCTTGGTGGGAGAGACGTCTTCTTTGTTGATATTAAGACAACTTTTCTCTCATGAGTGGCAGAAAGCTGCACATCCAGGAAGATGTACATGTAGCATTTACAGATAGATGATTTTAGTTTCATGCTGCAGCTGAGTGTTATTGTGTGAGGAATGGAGATACTTGCAGTATTGTCCCCGTTTGCGAGTGCAGGAGGTTACTTGTTCTGATTGCGCAATCTCATCAGCAGAGTCCATACTGTTTGAAGTCGCCTTCGATGTCCCACCAATGTGTAGCGGTTTTAAAATAGAATTTCTCTAATTAGGTAATGTATAAAAAAGAAAAGAAAAATCTCTTACGCATTTCAACAAAGTTCTGGCAAATCCTCATAAACATTTTCATCAGTGAAAGGAAATACAAACAAGAAAATTTGGATCTTCTTTCCTCTTCTTGTTTATGCTACAGTAATGAGCCTAGGATCTGCGCTTTTCAAGAGTTTGACAACAGCATGTTCCTTTCTCTGAGAGAGAGGAAATGTGACAGCTAAAATCTTCATAAAATAACTGCCTTTAGATGTGCATTTCACTAAGACTGAGCGAGATGAATGTGCTATACATCAGCAGTGACTGCAGAGGGGTCACCCAGAGTTCTTGGCTGCACACAAGAATAGGACCTGTAGATGGAGCTACAGCACTGCTGGAAACCTGAGTGGAGGCACGAAGGAGATCAGTTACTTTTCTCAACATTCGTGGGAACAACTTGGAGTGAAATCCTCCATTCTGTGCATTACACCAAGGGACACAAGTTTCCTCCACAAAAAAAAGAAGAAAAAAGGGTGCTAAATGAGCGTGTATTAGACAGCCAAATTAATCTGTTTCAGAAGTTTAAAGTTGAGAACAATTTTGATTTAGATGAAATTCATGAAAGTAAAAAAAAAGGATAATTTACATTTGAAAGCTGATTTGGAGCTTTGCTGTCATTAGATCGCTTTAAGTATTTAAGTAGAATTAATATTTTAAGATATGAGGTAGCTCATCTGTCAGGAGTCAGACTAGAAAGAAACCTGTATACCTTATGTGAGTATTTGAACCATTTCCTTTTCGCCATTGCCAGGTAGCAACCGCTTTAGACATCATTTGACAGCCTGTGAAATGCTGATTGCTTCACATCACACACTGTAAAGATGGCATTTGATGAATGTTTGATGCGATGCAGCTGTAAACACACTTGGCAGCTGCAACGGGCACTTTTTGGGGGCTGATAGAATCATCGTCTACCCAGATGAGGGCAGGACAGGGTCAGATCTGGCTCCAGAGGTCTCGGGAGACCACCTGTGTAGAGCCACAGCAGTCGGGTCCATTAACCAGAACACCAGCCTGTTTAAGATCAAATCCGTAATCAGAGTTTTCATAATTGTGCTTGTTAACACTGTCCCTGAAAATGAGATGCTCTGTGAGTCTTGGATCTGCCTATTTGTGGTTTACTGCATTGCAGTGTGGCCGAGCCTTTGTGAGAACAGCAAGACTGTGCACGCCTGTGAATTGTCTCCTTGTTTCTGCTCTGCATCTGTTTTCTCTCCGTTTTGAAAAAGTTGGAGGCCTTTCAGGAGTGGGTTTCTTTAGTCTCATGGGGTTATGCTCTCCATCTCCAAGGCTGTGGGAGTTCTCACAGACTGTAGTGGGAATGTGTCTCGTCGAGAGAAAAAATGATGACAGTGATGGGATGGTGTGTATGCATGATTTTGAGTCTGAGATACATTAATTATTAAATGATAGGCTATGACTACTTGCAAACTGCTCAGCATTGCCTCCCGATTTACCACAGTGTTATTATTTAGCTTCCCCGAATGGCTATGTGTCAGTTGACAGCTCTAAAGGGTGTCTGAATGCCGTGTATAACCTTGAAACATGTCCCCTTATTAGTGGGATTAATACGCTTTCTCCAGTAACATTCACTTCATTAGGGCTGTGAAATTGTTCCTATTTTTACATGTTTTTACACATGGATTTCAGTTTTATGAACACATTTGATTCCGTTTAAACTGAATTCTTCATTATTATTTTGTGTTATCAGACGGTGTGAAGTAAGTTTTAAGTCTTAACAAGCAGTGGTCTGATTTATAATAGCTGGCTGCACTGAATACAACAGGTAGAGGTTTCCCTGTGCATCCGTTGTACTTAGTTGTTTTATATAATGCCAGTTTTATGTATGCTTTGTGGTTAACCCCATTGTGTGGCCATATAATATTTGACTGCCTTCACTTGCCACCTTCCTAGTCACAGAGGACACCTCTCCCCAGGCAGCTGAGGCGGCGACCTGTCCGCCCCTGAGTGTGGGTGTTTCGGGGCCGGTCCTGGCCCCGACGCGTTAACGTCCGTGTGAGCTGAGCTGACAGGGAGAGAGAGTCAATGCCACTCCCTCCCCACCTCCTCAGGGGGAAAGGCTCGCATGGCAGATCTGTCACCCAGGAGGTCGCTCAGTGTTAACGCTCCCGACACGGATTAAACACTAGTGGCCAGTGCTGGAGTGCAGGGTCAGTGTAGCCACCACTGACAGGCACCACGGGGCCCCCGCTGACTGCCCTGCTCCAGCCCCGTACTGGCGCTACTCTGGCCCTGGCATGTGTCAGACAGGCGGGGAGACAACGGCCAGGGCTGGCCCTGTGAGCAAATGTTAATGCTTTGCCTCGCGCGGCTGCGCTTCCTCAGTGCTTTGATAAAGAGCTGCTATCACTTTTGCTCAGCACTGTGCATGCGTCCTCACAAGCTGTGGCATTTGTTTGTCATTAGCCTGCCTTTTGTTAACAAATTGTAAAAATATAGGGAATCAAATGAAAATAGACACAATCAACTTTTAGGATAAGGATTTGTTTTCCGTTGATTTAACTATAATTTTATTAGGAAAAATATTTTTTTTGTTAAGCTTTTAGTAAGTAAAATGTAATTAGAGTAAATATGAATGTTACTATATATGATATAATATTTTATATACAAATTTAATGATGAATTGCAACACTCTCCTGGACTGTTAGAGCCGTTTTCACCCCACTGAAGAGCGACATGATATTCCCCATTTTATTGCTCTTACTCGTATGTAGCCCCCCCCCCTCTCTTCCCAGTCGATAAGACTTGAGCTGAGCGTATGTGAAATATTTATTCAGCGTTAGCTCAGAGCACCATGGCTGCCCACACACTCTACCTGCCCCGAAGAGAAATCTTATCTGTGCTTCCTCTGCCTCCGACACCCCCTGAAAGCCTGTCCCCACACTGGCCCGAGCTCAACACAAATTACATGTCTCATTGCTCTGCGTTTACAGCTACTTTAAAGCCTGCCGCTCCTGTCCCCAACATAAGCCCTCAGCCAGACTCTGTTTCAGCTGGGCTGGAGAAAAAAAAGACCTGCGTGAGCTGAGCTGCTACTTGTGCCTTTGATTCATTATTAATCTCTTTTTTGGTATTTTAATTGAGGAAGTAATGCAGATTAATTTCACTGCCCTTGATTTCACCCAGAAAAAAAAACATTTCACAGACCACAGTAAAGACGATTACATTTTTTTTTTTTTAGAGGTTCCCTGTTTATTAATATTATTATTTTTTTCATCATAATCATTGGAATACATTTTCTATATATCCTATATTTCTATAGCCCTTTATATGCACATTGTCACACACACAGATCCTGGCTTTTTTCTGTCCATTAGACACACAAAAACAATGCAGAGACAACCATACACACAAATACACAAACCCTGCAGCTTGTTAGTCAGTCTTGTTAAACTCTTTCAGTATATGTTCACGCTATCTGGCAGCCGTCCACAACCCCCATGACTGACCCTCATAATGCTGGCTGGCGCTCTTCTCGCTTTGTTTAGCTTTCCAAGTGGAGTGAAACCGAAAAGAGTAATGAAGATATAGCCAAGATTAAACCTTCCGTGTTTTTGGATCGTATATAGTCTGTAAAATAATGGTATTTTGAAATGTACCACGTTAAACAAACAGTTGTTTTTAGTGAGCTGTTTTGTAATGATATTGTATGGCCTCATGCTGTGACACTACACTAAATTGGCTTATCAACAGTATTCCGTGTGTTACACTGATGTGACGCCTATATTTATAGCCGGTTATCTGCTGTAGTGTATAAGGAGAGCATTTGGCAGCCTCGGAGTCTGCTGGTACGTCTGCCAGTCAGTAGTTTGGGTTGGTAGACTGGGCAACCCCCTCCTCTGTTAATCAATTTACAGGATGGTAGAAACTCTTATAGAGGGTGTCTTTGTCCCTTTGTTCCTGCTACGATCTCTTCTCCCTCTCATGGGAGCGTGTGGGTGGTGGGAGCTGCCATGCTTGCTCAGCTTTAAGTTATTTTATTCACACTTTTAATCGCTGAGTGCTTTATTATTAGGTACTGGATTCTGCTGGCCAGGGGATCTGCATGAGAAGGCGCAGAATGCATTTAGGGGAATCATATTAATGGCACTATAAAACAAATCTGTCAGGTTGTTCTTAACCCTGCTGGCAGAATGACTCTGCCCAGGGTTGCCCTCTTCTCCAAGCGCTTACAGGTGGCTAAGGAGAGTGCATCTCCATCATATACTCCACCATGTGCTAATAGTTTTATTAATTCATTGTTTTTTTTTCTCCCTAGGCTCCCTGTGCATAATCATACAGACATTTTTCAGCTAAATGGTGTTTGTCAAGGGAGTGTTCCTACATTAGAGACACTTCTCCCAGACATACATACTAACGCTTGTTCAATTACAAGTCGTTTGTTATCCAATTCTGCCGTGTGTAAACCTAAATGCTCAGGTGTATCATTAATTATTACCTCCCTTGCTTTTGTTTGTTGCTTTATGGCCTTTTTGGTGGAATAAATTAAGTTTTTACTGCTTCTACTGCAACATATTAGCATTGTCGTGTTTAAAAAGTTCAAGGTTTTACTTGTCATGCGTAATTTGTTGACGGATGAAAAAATACGCAGTCAGGCCCTTAAGACTGAAATGGAGCCTCTTTGATGGCAATTAAAATGTGGATTCTTTTTTATACAAATTTACACTTACGCCTGAGAGGTTGCACTTTGTCCAACATGTCCTTTAATCACTCAGCTGCGTGCTAATAAAACATAAACCACTTAGTGGGGAATTAGTTCTGTCTCCATTTCACAGAAACTCTGGAGAATGTGGGGAGACAAGGGAAAGGTTTAGTCCTGCCGCTGCTCATTACTGTGGGATGTCTGACGGCAAAGTCTCAGTCTGTGCACCTGAGTGAAGGAATCTGAGAGGTTTTCCCAGATGTTTCTCTCCATCTTTTTTATTAGTGTTAAAAAAGCATGTAAATCCTGAACACATGGGCTGACATACCATGAGGGAGGAATTGAGAAGATATTTCTGACAGTTTTGGTTTATACCCTAATTTAAGCACTCAGTTTAGACACAAGGCATTGTATTTCTGTAGGCTTTTATCTTGTCCACTGAGCCAGAACGCGGTGAGCAGAAATTTGCATTAGTGGGCGATTATGAATACCTGTGACAGATTCTCTCTGCCGGCTCCCTGGGCGGAAATGAATTGGCTCCCTCTGTTGACTTGCACAGGAAGACAGAGACCAAGCAATTAGACTTTAGTGGTTAATGTAGCAGCTTTTGCAGCGAGGGCAAGGAGGTTCAACATTCCTGCTGGGCTCATGTCAGTTTCCAGGCACATTTCCCCTCCTTTTCTTTTTCCTTTTTTATGAGAATACTGGGAATATGACAAGCTACCTGTCCACCAGCCAGCTGAAATCCTCTGGGGTGATAGGAGCGTCGCTTTAGAGTCGCCTCATGGGAGCTGAGGTGACAACACATGACGTAGGTTATTCATAACAGAGATGAGATGTAGTCCAGCTATCTCTGCACATCATGCATATTCATTGGTTACCTTTTTTTGTTTTCCCCACCAGCTCTAGTTTGTTGCTGCATACGTAATTCAAATAAGCTCTTATAAAAAAACAAGAATGAGATATTGTTTCTAATGTTCTTTTTTTTATACATTGGTCACCCTGCTGTGTTTCTGCATGATGCTTCAACTCACCCACTATCTCCCAGGTTGTATTGAGGGATAATAAGCAGTACAGTGGTAAAGCCTAGGGCAGTTGGGCCACAGTGTTGTCTGCATTACTCATGGTTCACGTTTCCCTGGTGGCTGTTTGAACCTAGGCCTGGTGTGGCAGTAGGTAGACTGGCCCCCAGAGCACCATGCACAGACTCTGTGTGGTTGCTATGACAGGAACAGTGTGCTGTTTACAGACCTGCTATTGAGGCCTGAAGGCCCCAGTGGTTCACATCCTGTCTCGTGCTTAACTCGAACATATTGTTCATAGTAGCAGCCTCAAGCACTTTGAGCCGAGACTGCACCGTGCTATCAGCGTGTGGGTTCAGCTTAGCAGTTATACTTAATGTTTTGAAATAAACTTTGTAAAAAATAAACTTAAGTAAGTAGAGGGAATGTAACTGTGCAAAAGCATGCATTAATTATAGAAAACGTTGTATTCAAAACATGAGAAAAAATGTACATTGTGAAAGATGTCTGTGGTAAATAAAAGTGGACCATATGTTGGATGTATTGGCACATAATCAAACTATAATAGATTTCAAGATTCAGCTTGCTGTGGGGGACATTTTTATTTCATCCCTGTCAACCGGCTGGTGCGATCCTCCTCACACATTCCTGATCATTTCAGTTGGAGACAGACTAATTAGGCTGTCACTAAATGGGTTTAAATGCAGCCGTCCAATTAGTGCTCTGCTGTGAAATGCAGTGGGTGTTGTGCAACGTGCTTAGCACCACTCCTTTACAGAATTATGAGGGATTACTCATTCAGTGTGATCCGTCTTATTTCTACCAGGGGTCTTGGCTTTTCTCAGTATCATCGCCATGGAGGGGGTAAATGTTGCAAATGCTTCTCCAGTTGCCATATGCGCCTCGACAGAGAGCCTCGCCGCTCCTGAATCTAAGAGGATTTGATGTGCTAGTTAAAAGACAGCATACCATGCCTATCCATGTCATACTTTCTTTTCCGCAGTAAGGCACTCTGCCAGCACAGTGTTATTGGTGTATATAAATAGGATTTCAAGATATTAAAAGTTGTCCCTGAATGTCTGTTACTTTCAAACCACTAAGAGTAAAATCTGTTGCCATCGGCTGTAAATCTCAGAGGCTTTACAGTCTGTAGTGCTTTCATGAGATTTAGAATGTGGTTAAACCCATTATATATATTTTGTTTTGGGGACAGGCTTGCTGAGATTTGAAAGCTAGGTCCCAGCTATGGTGTGATGGGCTTTGCGTTATACTGTCATGTCCTGTCTTCTCAGATCTTCCTTGTGACGGTGTGGCACTGGGAGCTCTTCATGCTGCCCCTTTTCCTGCTTCTGCTCATTGGCTGGCACTACTTCCAGCTCAATGTAGGGAAGGCCAGCTCCAACCAGGACCTGGTGAGTGACGAGGACTCCGAACCTTTCAGCATTCATCCACACACATCCGTCATGTCAACTCTGGTCAAACCCTGCTGGAATGAAATCCTTTTGGCACACATTGGGCAACTTATAGTTTTAAAGTAATGTCAATTAACAACTCTTGGACTTGCGTATACACTGTATATTACAAGTGATGGTCAGAAAATGCATATCACAGTAAAGCGAGTTGTACGTTTTATAGCTGGTTAAACAAGCTTCTACATTTTCTCAAGATGCCTAATGAAACACCAAGCAGAAAGAAGTAAAATCAAATTACTGTATATGTGTGTATTGTCTGTATGTAGTCTGTTGATTTACTATGGTCACATCTGTAAATGCAGGACGATAGTTCTTTGTCAGTATCTCCTCTCTTTCTACTGTTATGGAAATTATGTTTGCCCTACACATGTCTGTGAAGGTTAATGCTGTTCACACTTCTGACTGCCCCCCAATTTCACTGAGTTGTAAGCCTTCTCACCGGCCAGCCAAGGGCCTGGCCTGCTCACACGCCCTCCCCAAAGCAACATCCTCGGCCCGGTGATTGTGTTTATGGCTGCTGGCAAAGATTCCATCCCTGGGCAATGTTAAAGCCCGGGCTCACCCTCATATCCAGTGTTGAGACACTGCCACCCCTCTGTGACCCTCTGGCCGGCAATGACACAGCTCTGTTCCCAGGCAATGTCATAGTGTGCAACACATTGGGGTCAGGGATGACTTGATATAAAGTGATCTAGGCAACAGCATCCAAATTAAATGTGTTTTTTTTTCTCTTTCTGTTTTTCTGTGTGCTTATTTTGTGGAGAAATGAGATTGCTTTGGTGTGACAGTGCTCTTGTGAGGAAGGCCCTCTTTCACCTCTCCTTTTGTGTGAGGTCACCCCTGTGATGCAGTCTCTATGGAAACAAGCCTCTCCCAATAGGGGTGAATGTACTCAAAGAAAATTTCATTACTAGGTGTTTGTTAAAAATGCTCCAGTGCCCACATGTCCCGTTCGTTTGAAATCACCCTCTACCCTTTATTTTCTCTTAGGTGAACACGACCATGGGTGAAGACGAAGACGAAGACGAGAAGGTATTTTATCTTGTCTCTTTCTAACATTTTACGGGATAATATGTTTTGGTGGAATGTTATCGCTTCCCAGTTTTCACAATAAACATAAATATATCTTTTATGATGAACCGTAAAAACAAACAGTTTCAACATTTCACTGGGGCATTACTCAATAGCTTGTGTAAAAATCATTTTCAAACTTATCAGAAGCGTGAACCCTGCTAATATTTCTTTCTGAATAACCAAGGTTACATCCAACGCAGAGCAATATCTGCATTGCGTCGGCTAGGTACAAATACAGCAAATGGATGTTATTCTTACACAAATGTACTCTTGCTTCTGAGAAAATTGCTAATATATTTAACAGCCATACAGCTTCTACTTGGTATTTTAGCGGAGTTACACTGACAGTTTCTTCTCAGAAGCTCTTTTCTAACTAAGAATAGAAATATTTTCATGCATCCGAAATGAGGGCAACATCTATGAAACAGTTGTAGCATGTAGATCTTTATTCTGTTCCTCTGGTAATTCATTGTCACTCTACAAATACACTCCGCCGAGATACTGCAGCCCTTTGAAAATCTATAAATCAGATGTAAACAGCTCCATCAATACATTTTGCACAGCTGTCAGGGTGAAGTCAGTTGATTTATTTATTTCTTTGGTACCATAATTTACTAAATAGGTTAGTTGTGTTAAGAATGACCTTTTACTATCAGAACAAATGAACAAAATACAATAAAACAGCAGTAAACTTTACTTTGCCCTAAAGGTTATAAGTCTTTTTCACTTGTTCGTTTGTGAGGAATCATAAATGATAATTTTTATTAATGCGTCTCTCTAGTGTCTCTCGAAAAACAAAACAACAGGAAATCTTTAAGTAGCCTGAAAATTATACTTCCCCACAGCACATAATATTCAATTAGACTCATCCCACTGTTTTCTGTAAAGAAGGAAGAGTTAACAGGGATGTGTATTATTGCTTTATGGCAATGAAGTGTGGAGCTAACGCAAAGCCTCCAAGCAATGACCCTTGTGCTGCGTGTCTAGGCCCAGGATTCATATCCATAATGCGCTCAATATATTCTGCTGTGATGACCTGAGGCTATGAAAAAAGCCAGCTTCTTTTAAAAACACAGGCACATCCACCAAATCCTGTCTGAAAGGATGGGCTAATTCCCAGATGAAACTCGCATGATATGTCTGCACACACAAAGTGGGAAGCCGCACTTTCTTTCATGCTCGGAACAGGCAAACGGGTGCTTAAACAAACAGCAGTGACACCGAAGATTCTGTGTATTTATGAATATTGAATCTGACAGGATTACCGTCACACACTGAATTTAATATCATTGCTATAGAGAATGATTATTACCTTTTTGTCTTTACCTTGAAACCTCAATATATAACAGAGGAGTATTTACCATTTATTTTACAAAAAAGCAGTGTCTTTAGAAAGGTTTAAGATTCTCTCAATAAGCTGCATGTGTTAGCGAACTCTTAAAGCTTTTTGAAAGGTTTTCCATGAGCCTCCCTAAACCCTTTCACACTCAGAGGAAATGAAATATCTCCTTTCATTTACTAATTAAGCAGTCACCCATGTTTGTTTTAAGCTGTCAGCTTTAATTTAAAGTGGCTTTTTTGAAAGTCTTGTTATGGTCTTGCTGTCACTTGAATGTGATATCATGCAGTTAGATCAAGCAGTGTAGCTTTACACCTCTTATCAAAGTATTCTTTAAAAATATTTGGGGTTAAAGAGTGATCAGTGTTAAATCTGATGACTTCAAAGCCTTTGCTTTTTTCCCCCTAGTCTTTCCTCCAACATGCGAATAAAGGCTTTCCCTCTGAGAAGGTTATGATTACCACTCAAATATGTTTTTTATCCCCCTTTTTCCCCCTTGAGGAAGGAAATATTTAAACCTCAGACAGAGCAGCAAGAATGTGAAGGCATGACGTTAAAGAGAGACGAAAGGCAAGGCAGTGTTACAGCAGGATAATACAGAACAGATTCTCTGACTGTGAACAAATCTGTCCTCAGGGAAAGAGACAGCTTACAAATTATGTGTGGGCAAAGTGACTTCCCTTTGGCCTTAGGTATCAATTGTGCAGATAGACAATATTTAATCATAACATAAAGAAACAGTGAGGCAAAACAAGTCCATAGATCTCCAATAGAAATGAAAAGGGAAGATGAAACGGCCCTTCCATTGCCCCCCGGCTGGCACTGCTGGTCTGGGGTTGACTTGCTCCCAGTGCGTTGCCCAGGGGAGTTTGGGGGGAGTGTGAGGGGGTGATTGTGGGGGCGCTAGACTGGGCTAGGGGGTTACTCCATCTCTCACCCGATAGTCCACAGTCACCGCTGGGTCTCCTTGAGCACACCAGTCAGACAGACTGTGGGTGTCATGATCTGTGGCGTGTATTACGAGAGCTACCGCGCACGGACCCACAGACACATTAAAGCCCCTGAAAGCTTTTTTGTGTTTTATCCCAGTAAATTGTTTGGCAGCTTATTTCATCTCAATGTGAGATAATTTTCCTGGAACACAGGTGTTTTTCATTTAGATGCACTTCTTATCTTTGTTGAAAAAAAGTCACTCGGAAGATATTCAGTCTAAGAATTCAAATTTGGCACAGTTTATTCTAATTAGAATGATGCTAAATGAGCTTTTTCCAGCCTTTGATAGTACCCCACATATCTGTGAGAGGATGTTTACCTTTGTGCAGGAGATCAAATTGGTTCTCCATTACCGCACCTTAAAAGCAAGCTTTTACAATTTTATCTGAAATGAGAATATGATTTCACACAGGTTTTCTAATCAGTAGACATTTAGGATTCATTTAGTCCATCCCCAGTTTACCCATCTTTTTCCATTTCAGAAGGAGATCTTTTACTAATTTTTGTTTTCTCTGCACTCATGTATATGCTGAAAGAAAAATGAACAAACAAAGATAAAGAATATTATCAAATGATTAATGTAGGAAGGACTTCAGTTTTGGTCGCGAAGGAGATGGAGGACTTCAAGAATCTTAAAACACATGAATAATGATAATCACGGGAGCTTTGCCTGTCGATGCATACTTCAGAGGACATCTATTTGTCTGTTTTTCCTTTAAAGAATGAAAGCCAATATGGTGTCTCTTTTTTTTCTTGTCGGAGCTGTATTTCTGGCTGAATTTAACTTGTAAGTGTCTCCATTGCAGTAAGGCCTCATATCTTTTATTAGGTAGGAATTTGAAATTGCGTAATTAGTTCGCTTAAACAAGTTTAAATGGAAAAATGAAAAGGAATGTGAGGCTTCATGTCTAGAGAGCTATCATTTCTCAGTGCGAGGCGTTCTGCGTCCATCAGGTGCTCACGGCACAGATTGGCTTTTAGCCGAGTCTACCCGTGCCCCCCGCTTCCAAAATAAACCGAGGAGAGAGAGCTCAATTAACACCTGATGTGGAGTAAAGGACATGCATGATGGTTTGTACCCCCCCCCCCCCCGAACCCCGCCCCCCTCCTCTTTCAATGCAGTGGAGGGGAGTAAGATGACACATAAACACAGATAGTCCTCTTTCCCCACGATGAGACCGTGAGATGTTAATCTCAAGGAAAGCATATTTGTGATAGTTTTTCTTTTTTTGGACAATGCTCAGCCTCCGCTGTCTGTCCAGACCCGAGCCTAGTGGGGGAGGCTCTGCTAGTGTGGGAATTGCTCTCTTCCTGCGCCTTTCGTGGAGAAGAGTGGGCCTGACAGTGGGGAGTCTCTATGTGCTGGCAGACTGTGTGTTCCCAGGGGCTTCCTCATGAAGCTCTGATAAAGGCATTCTGTCTGGACCCTGTCAATGCACACAGGCTGCGGCTGCGGCTGACTTGTAACATAAACATACAGACGTCCCCAAGCCTCCTGCTAGGGTCCATCAGAGCGCCCTCCCCCAACACTCCCATTCCTCTTATTTCCTCTCATTCTTCCTCTCCCGCCTTCTGTCATCATTCCTGTCATTATTTCCTCCTTTTGATGTGATGCTTCTCAGCTCTTTTTAGCTTGTGTTACGTGTGTTATCTCTAGTCACTCCTCTGCCTCTGGAAGGCTTCACACCCGTTGTTATTTCTGGCTTTCATGGGATCACATTTATTTTTTACTTTGAGACCCCTCCAACCCCATTGCATGTTGATTTATTTCTTTGCCAGGCTCTGTCGATGTTATTATATCAGTGCATTAAAAGCAAATAATACTTTATGTGCAGTGTTAGTTGACACACAGAAAATGGACAAGAATCACAAGGTGAAATGAGCGAACGCATCTAACTGGTTTTAGGCGGGGTGAAGTGTTTTTCTCACGCAGAGAACGTGTTAGGATAGGTTACAAAGCCCGACACGTTTTTTAAAAACGTGTTAAAACGTGTCCCGTGCAGGCCGCTGGAAAGGAATCTTTCCTAAGTTGTGAGGCCCCTACACTTCTTGTCGTCTCGTCTGGCTGATTGCGGATGGCCATTTTGTGTACTTTTCATCTACCAGAGAGTCTTGATTGTGCTGCACTTGTGCAACAGCAATCTATTGTGTATGGCGGACAAAAGCTGAAATCTCTCAGCCATCCACATAACGGCTTCAGAGCCCTGAGTCCGTCTCATCTTCTAAAGCATAGTCTGAAGATGTACAGTGTTTTCTCATTACGGGCCATTCAATAGATAAATCACACATAATAGCACAGCTGAGATAAACTGCTCTTTGTCTACCCTGCTCAACAATTGACATACAGTGTACCTCATCAGTGTTTGTGCTTTTTTTTTTTGCTTCCTTTTTAGGAATCCGGAAAAAAGGGTTTGATAGATAAGATATATATGGTGCAGGAAGTAGTGCTGGTTGTCCAGAACATTTTGGAGGAAATCGCGAACATCGGAGAGCGAATCAAGAAGTAATTTCACCATTTTACACTTATCCTTATATATTTATATATATCCTTATATATATATATATATATATATATATATATATATATATATATATATATATATATATATATATATATATATATAATACATATACATATGTGTGTGTATATATATGTATATGTATTATATATATATAATACAATACATATGTGTATGTATGTATATATATATATATATATATATTATTAATGAATGAATTATTATTGTTTAACCTAAAATAATCTGACACAATTTTTCTTTTTTAGCATAATCAACTGGTCTGTCCCATTCTTGTCATGCCTGACCTGCTTGGTGCTGTTTGTGGCAACAGCGCTGTTGTATTTCATCCCACTGCGATATATTGTGCTGATATGGGGTAAGTTCTACTTTTTACAAACAAGTTTAAATTCATAAAATTGTGAGAAAAAAAAATGTTTGTGCAATCCACACTGTATTTGTCCATAGTTGACAAACTCCTGCTATTTAGATCTGTCATTACTGTGACCAAAACATACTGACAAGCATGTCAATCAATGCCCATGCCATTGTTGTAAAACACAACTGCAAATCCATGATTTAATAAAGTAGAGTAATTTAAGAACCCTGCCATGCCTACACCTCTGCAGATGCACAGAGATCAGTCAGCTGCAGAGGTTTGCTCCGCTCAGTGTGGGCTGATGTAGCAGAGCAAAGCAGAGGCGAGGCCTAAGGTTTGTGTGAAAACAAAGCAGAGATAGAGTAGCAAGCTGTATATAATACATGATGTCCTTGGGCAGTCTGTAGGCTCCTGGTCTAGCCTCTCATTATCTGTTGTAGTCATACAGAATAGACCGTCATCTCAGTGGTCAGGGAGATATGCTGCCCTTAACAGGCTCTCCTCCTCCAGCTGAAAGCCCACAACCACTGTACTTCCACACTGCCTTCAACACAATCAATACCAAAAAACCATCATATCAAACAAAAAACACACAGTCTGAGACACTCCTCTGCCTCCCCAGTTAACCCCCATCTCTGTGGTTGCAAGGCAAGCCTTTCAAGTTGCTTGCACATATTTAAGTCCTTAGGTTCTTTGTCTGCATGTTGAGGTACAGGCAGTACCAAGCTGAGAATATAATGGTCCCATTACAGGACCCCAGAGATATTGTTTTTTTTTCTCTGTGGTATGCAGCCATGTGCAAAGTAAATATAGATATGCTCGAAATGATCAGGCTGAAGCAAATAAAAGTGTGGAAAAGTTTTCATAAATGTGTGCGTCTTATTTTCAAACCACAGTTATCATTATTCGCCTGGTTTTATTGATCATATATTGCTTTAACTTGTCTCTGTTGTTCTGGTTTGGCTTGAATTCAGTTTGTCTGCAAGGGATCAATTGAAACCGCATCATATAATGCACTTACTGATACACCGGTGGGAACTCTATACTCTAGAGAATATAGATAGGGTTACACAACACTTTTTATTTTATTTTTCACACTGTAAAAAACAAATGCTGCTTGGTATGACATCTTTATTTATTAATGTGTTCTTGTTTTCACAGGCGTTAACAAATTTACCAAGAAGCTGCGCAACCAATATACTATTGACCATAATGAAATACTGGATTTCCTCAAGAGGGTGCCTTCTGATGTTCAAAAGGTAAGGGTCCAATTTTACATACAGATAGGGAAGGAATTCCCTGAAGATGTCTGCATTATTTGCTGTACCAGAATTCCCAAGTGTTGCGGAAATATATCCTCTGGCTGCTTTGTTTGATTATTAATGGACTCTTGCCTTTAAAGCAGCCGTGGCCCAATTATTCCTCAGTGCAGTTCCATGTAGTTGCCATATTTGCCTGAGTGAGGAGATGCTCAGATCTGTCCTCAGCCATATTGCTGCAGCCTCGTCCGTTATTAACAATTTTGTCTGTCTGATTGAAGCGCTGTGACATTAAAGTCGGTGGTTGGCCGAGGGCTGGTGGAGGGCTCCTGACGTCGCTGACTGTTGTGTCAGCGCAAAAACTCTGATGTGGCCTCAGTCACTTCAGGGTGGTAGAGTCAATTAATGTAGTCATGAGCCCCAGTCGTCTTGCTGGGTGCCATATGTGATTACATATTAGCCATGGCTGATATGTCATTTGCATTTACATCACAGAGCTGAGGAGAGCTGTCAGGGTGTTGTAAGTGGTGCTGGGTGCTCGCCGTTC